>NC_088984.1:23395002-23732515 GCF_963932015.1 Anas acuta
GACATGAATTTGGAACTACTGAAAAATCTCATCAATGTTGTAATTTCCATGGGAATTAAACTTTTGGACGCTCAGCTTCTGTACCTGCTGGAGGCCCTGTGCTGCTGCTTCAGCTTTCTAGGGAAAGGAAAACATTTTCAAGCAGTCATACTGCCTGTCACTAAAACATGAGATTTGGAGAGGGCTGGCAGATGTTTTAGTTCAAATGCTTGGGTCTGGAGGACTCAGCCTGCCCCGGCTGGGGGAAGGCTGCCACCTCGTGGGCTTCTGTGCGATTTTTCAACGCCTTTATTTTATTTATTGTGTGTGCTGTGGTCTGCACAGCTTCCTGCCTCGCGTCTCTGTGGCTATTCAATAGGCATTTCTTCAGAAAAGCGAAGAGATGTTTTATTTGTTGAAAAGACTTTGCTGTTAAAATGTAAATATATATAAATTCTTATTACATCGAGTCAAACTAGTGTTTCAATGCTGCCCATTGTAATGAAAGTGAAATGTTTAAATTCAGTTAACCTAAGCACACTGTTTCCGCAACACTTGCTCCTGTTGTCACTGTTTCCATGGTAACTTTTTTCTTTCAGGTTTTTTCCTTTCAGGCAATATCATTACTTATTTTACACATATATTATGTGTGTGTATATGTAAGTGTGTATACACAATACCAGAAATGTAAACCAAAGCTTGCTTTTGACGTGTTGAGCACTTCATCCATTTCTGTACTGAAATAAGCATTTCAAAGTTAGATGACAAGGAAGAACCGGTCACTTTCTAACACTTCTGGCTAAAATAGTCCATATATGTCAAAGACAAAAGTAGGGTTAATGAGCTTGACTTTTTGTTGAAGTCAGTGTACCTGAACAGGAAAGCTGTCATCTTTAAATGAGACAGCTTGGGCACGATATAAAGCTTAGCAGCACGGAGTTTAACACTTGTCATTATTCTTGTTTTAGAGAGAGGCCATGTTGCTTACCAGAGGCCCTGTCATTTATAAATTGGAGCTGAGTAATCAGACACTTTCCTTTTATATTCTGGTTTTGTAGGCTTTTTCTTTAGGAAGCCACATGCAGTATTTCCTCTAACTCCGTGCAGCGTAGGCGTGAGGTGCTAGGAACCACTGTACGTAAATCAGATAGCGGTTCCCAGATTGGCAGTGCTCCCTGGTGTGATGGATCAAAGGAGGAAATAAATGTCAGATGACTCAGTACAAAACAACCCTTGCTGCCTCCAAACGGAAACCTCGGAATTGCTTGGTATAGCACTGAATGTAAAAATTAGATGTTTGCAATGAACTTCCTATTGTATTTACCTGTCAGGTGGTACAAAGCTGTCCATTATGCCGGGGAGAATGCCCGACCTTGTGGTAGGAGGTAGCTGAGATGTTTCAGAACCTGCTGTTCTGCAAACATGTTAACTGTTGTCTTAGTTTTATGTAATTACTCTCAACACACCACTAACGAGTTGTGTTGTCTTTCAGAGAAAACCATTATATGCTTTTTTCATTCAGGAATAGTTGATCCTGAAAACTTATAAAATTTGACTTCTTAACCTCCGTTTGGTATTTTAAAACCTGATGAAAGCACCAGGTGCTTTAACACCAACCTAGGAAAGCAGGGCTGCAGGAAGGGCAAGGAACAGGGAACAAAGTCAGCTTAGCAGAAAGAGCTCCTATGTGGATCTCTGCTCAGGGCCCTAATAGTGCCTCCCCTGAATTTGGGGAGAGGTGTCTGACCCTACATACATGAGGACTGGTGGTAGTTTCAAAGCTGCACTTACTTGCTTCATATGTCGGCAGTTCCTTTAGAGCCTGGTCCTTTGTGTCTTGATCTGTCTGATCATCTTTAGCTTTGTTGCTGCTTTCTCTGCCCTGTTCCATGTATCACACTTAGCAGCTTAGCAGCACTGCCTTGAAGGAGCCACCCTTCAAAAATAGGGGGAAGTTGCTTAAGCCTTTCTCAAATTTGGTTTATTAATATCAAGTCTATTCTGATTTTACGTAATTTGATAAACCAAAGAGATCGGGTGTATAGAAATACTCCATTCAGTCACCAGAGGGAGAAATCTTGCCTTGACAAAGACTGCAGTCCTAGACACTGTTTCATCAAACAGTTTAATTTGGCTGCAATTTTAGTCAATTCCTCAGCGTGTAGGAGCAACGTGCACTGGCTGTTTGACAAAAACGTATCAGTTACCAAGTACTTGAAGTTCCCTGTAAAGCTTGCTTAAGAAGTGCTAAGCTTGTCAAAGGCTTGTTGAAATGTCGGTTTCAAACAGCTGTACTAAGTGTCCGTGTTTTCTTCCATTTGATTCCTTAAATGTCATGTGTACAGGCAGTTTGAAGAAAATGGGCTTTGATTAAGGCAAGTCTAATTACAGCACCTGTAGTATGTCAGCAGCACGTTAGTGTTATCTCTGTAATGAATGCCCTTGGTAATTGATCAGCACCCAGTTACCTTGCATGTAAAGCTGGAATTAACTGCCTTGAGGCAGAGGTTTCTTTGAGTTGCAGGGGTTTTTTTGTTTGTTTGTTTTTTGAAATAGTCATCACTGATCATTGTCAGTATGCTAACACTCTTATTTATATAAATATTTTTTCTCCTTTAAGGCAAGAACTTCTGAAGTGGAATGGATGGGGATATAATGACTCAAAATTCATATTCAATAAGAAGGGTCAAGCAGAATTTACAGGGAAAAGGTAAGCTGGAAACTTATATCACTGGAGTAAAATATTTAATGTAGTAAATTATTTTTTTTTTGAAAAGAGGTTAAAAACTGCACTGTTCAGTTAAGCTGAAAGCAACAGAAAGCTTCCTCTATCTCATAGAATAGGTCATTAGTTCTGCACTTAACAGGTTTACTGAATTTTACACACAGCAGTGAAACTTCCCCTGGAGGAGTGGAATCAGACCAAGAATCTGCACCACCACCTAAAGATTTAGGAAAACATGCAGCAGTTCTGTGGAGTTGTGCCAGTTTTGAGAATCTCATGAAAGTCAGCAAGTTACTTTTCCTTAACTTTTGATTTGTTTTAGGTTTTTTAAACTTTGTGCATGGAGCTACTCTATCCTCCTAGTTTTAAAAACAAAAATTCCTCTACAGCTGTGTGTTTTGTGGTGGCAGCATACATTTTTGATCTATTGCCTGCCATCCCTTTATAGAGCAGGTTTGTTTTTCTGAGAAATATCCATTTCAGTAAATACAGCATTAATTCTACTTCAAGATCTCTTTACTTTATTCCAGTGTATTTTAAGTCTGTCACCTGGTATCTTATTGTTCCCTTTTGCCTGAAAGGAAAGGAGTCTTGCAGTCTTTTTAGTTTAAAAAAATAATAAATATGCTTTCAGTAAGAGTAAAAATAATGATGATAATGATAAGGAAGATCAATAAGTTTGCTAGGGTACCGTCCTTCAGAAAAGTTCCTCCTTGTTCTTTGAGTTTCTGTAAACTAGCATTAGCTAGTTTGAATTGCTGCAAAAATCTATCTCTGGTGTTGAATACTAATGCTGAATCTCTTAATTTTCAGGCCCAGGTTAAAATGCAAAGCCTTAACTAAGGCATGAGTTCACTGTATGCTATTCAGGGAGATCGTGGCGATCTCTCCTTTTGCCAGGATTCTAGCCCTTGTTACTCTGTCAGTCATGCTTTCATCTGATATCTTTAGTTTATCTGGGGTAGGTTACGCTGCACAGGAAGAATTTATGCAGGGTAATTTGAAAGAGGTAAAGGTGTAGGGCTAGGCATAGGGGAGAATGGTGTTTTTTCCCCTCACCTGCATTTTCTCTAACTGTATGAGAAAGTATTAGAAAGGCCTTGCTGGCCCCCACCAGTGTAGTTTGCATGGAGTAGTTCCTCTCAGTGATGAAAGAAAGGTGGGGCTGTTTAAAGAAAGAATGGGAACCTGGCTTCTGTTGATCATTTGCGATTTTAATCCAGTAGCATCTGTGAAGATTACGTTGGAGATGCCTTTTAGCATCTACTCTTGCTGTTTGCACAAGACTCAGTTGTATCCCCTCCTCTACTTTCCTTCCATGCTGTGAGGAGTCCTGGGCCCTTTCTAGTCTGTGCTTGTAAGGCCCCTTGGTCTTTACAGCGGCTGTTCTCTGAAACCTCTCCAGCTCTTTGACATATTTTTGGAAATGCAGAGCCAAAAATGTGCACAACACTCAAGATGGGGATGCACCAGGGTTCTGCAGATCAGTGTAAAAAAATAATCTGTCTTGTTTCTCATACCTGCCTTGATGATGCATAAATGAAGATGCCTTGATTTTTTTTTTCCTCTACTGACTACTAGTCTAGTTTAGCAAAATATGCATGTAACACTTTATTTGTTTATTTGTTTGTTCTTGTGGTTACATCACAGCTCATCATTCTTCATTTGTCTGCTCAGTTAGGAAGGAGCTTGGAACCTTAAAAATACTATCAGTGTGCTATGTCTGCCTGAAAGACCTTAGTATCATTCACCTGTTTGGAGAGTCCACTGTTTGTTCCAGATCACTGATGCAGGAATTAGGTAAACTGGACCAGTGTGTGACCAGTGTGTGGCCAGTTGCACTCCTGAGTCTCTCTTGGACTCAGGGCTCAATAAGCCCTGACCTTTCAGCCTGAAGAAGAACCTTTCCTTCAGTACTGTAGCAATGTATTTTCTTTAGTAGCAATTGAGGTAGAACCCCTGTGGAAATCCAGAGGGGTGTGTTCACTGCATCCCCATTATTCACTTTCTTTTCACACGGTCGTAGAGCTCGAGGGGTTAGTGAAACAGGAATTCTCTTTATGGAAGTTGTGCTGACTGTCCCAATAGACCATGCTTATCTATCTGTCAAATGATCTTTATTACTGGCTCTACTATCTCAGCAGAGGTAGAAGATACTTGTCTGAGCAAACCCGTTTTTCCAGGGAGGAAAGTAAGGTGTTTTTTTTGTTTAGTGTTTTCAGGGACTTCTTGCACAATCAACATATGTACAAAGCTTACCCCTGAGTAACTAATTGTAATTGTGTTTTGTGCAGTAAATTCAGTAACTCTCTCTCTCCTGGGACTTTTGTCTGTCTTGAGTTAGTTGTTAGATTTCTGTTTGAACTTATTCAAGGACAAATTAAAGGTAAGATTACCTTTGTAAGCTAGCTGTAGCAATAGGTAGGCAACACCAAAAACTATGTCTAGAGAAGAAATGCCAAGCTGAGACAAGGTGCTCTGTACCACTGCAGACTCACAATTTACATTAAACTTTTGTCGTATACATTTGTTGCTTGTTGTGCTTTCCTGTCTACAGAATTCACTTACCTGTTCTGTATGGATATGATGATACATAACAGCAGTCACAGGAGGGATCACAGAAAATAGTCTTCCAAGCTGAAGAGTCCAGCTGAATTAAGATATAGTTGTAGCCTTTCATCTCTAGTGATACTTTTTTGTTTGTTTGTTTATCCCAACGAGGTGAGCCGGAAGGTAGTTAAGATGAGGAAATAAAAGGAATTGTTCTCTTTGCACAATTGATGACTTAATTGTAGCTGAGAAGGACAAGGTCATAACTGGATAGTCATGGTAATTAAATAATCCTGGAGGAAAGATCCATGGGGCCTAATGCAGTGACGTTATATACTATAGGATAGTCAACTGCTGAAAACTCTTCATACAAAAGGAGGGGCTTTGTTTTCCTTTTTTCAGAGAGTGCTTGTGCATATATCATAAACATGTGCAAGGTGTGCAGATGTATGCAATTAAGTTGCTACCTCACTAGGGTTTGAGTATGGGACCAGCCTCACTTGTTCTTTCATTTGATATGCATGAGTATAACAGCTCCTCTGTCCCTTGTCTTGTAACTAACTCTTCATCTGTCACATGGCTAAGCTCTTGCCAAGGGGTTGTGACAGACACATTTGTGGCACTTGATGGGTTTTGATGCATTTTGAGGATGAGAGAGAAACCTTTGACTCTGTTTTTCTTGAAACCATTCTAAGGTATATTGAGCTGGGTTTGTGTGTCTGAGGTTGCTTTGGTTTACATTGCAATGTGTCTGTACATACATGCCCTCTGTCTGTAACTGACTTGTAAACTATGACACTTTCTACATTACTGGGAGATCTTTCTTAAAAATGAAGATGGGCGGGGTGGAATGTCTGAAAAGCCACATGCTACAATTCCCAAATATCACAAAGGAACACAATTTCTAAGTTGTTGACATTTTCTTTGATTTTTGTGTGAAGTATAGGATATAAATAAAAATACGCAGTTGCTTCTGCTCATTTAGTTTTCATGCTTTGCAGACTTCTTTAAATCCATTTTTTCATCTAACTTAGTATTTGTGCTTATGTAGAATCAAAAGAAGTGTATCTGACATACATTCTTTTAATTGAAAATGACCCTGTGTAATATTGACTTTTCAGGTACAGATTAGGTGGTATGGTATTACCTACTTTTAAGGAATGGATAGAAAAAACCTTTGGAGCAAGTCTGGAGCACAAAACTACCTCTAGAGTAAGTAAATAGCTGAACCAGTTCCTTTGAACGTTAGTCGTGGTGATTGTCAAAAACAGATTGTTAAAGATGATTCAGCTGTTTGTCCTGAAGATTGCCTCCTATATAATTGATTTAAATAGTGTATTGTAACACTTCAGAGTTGCTGTTTGGTGTAGAAATATTACATGAAACTTTCAGTGATTTAGCTTGACTTGTCATTCTACATCAACTGGTAGTACTTTAATTGGACTAAATGTCTCCTACACAGAGAGGTTTTAGTTCTTGTTTGTAGGCTGCTTTTTAAGATTGTAGAAACTGTTAGCCTAGATGGAATTATTGTTTATGCAACTGTAATCACCCTTTGTGATGACAAAGGTGGAAGATACAGTAACATTCAATTGTACGGTGTTTTTAGTGTATTTGATGTTATCCAAGTTCTTATTTGACAGTAATATTTTTCCACACCTGGATGCTGAAGACTGACTACCAGAATACCTAAGATTGAACTGAATGTTTAAAAAAACCAAAACTGAATATTCTGGGTTTTCTGAAGTATACATATTATGCTTTTCAAAAAGAATAACTCAACTTGGAGTGAGGTCATTTTAGGAAGAATTCCTTTGAGGCTGCAGGCTTCTGACTCAGTAACTGCCTAAGCAGCATGGGAAGCAGGCTGTGCTGTATGCTTGTATGATGACTGCACAGTGACTGCAGTGACACTGCTTCGGTAACAGTTTTTTAGCCATTACTTGAGTAACTTGAGTTCAAGATTTTGTTTTCTCTGAAGCAGGTCATCTCATTGGGCCTGAAAACTTGAGCACTTCAGTCTTCTGCTAGTCAAGCCATTCTTTCATCTGCTATGACTTGAAGTCTTCCCATGTGACAATGTATTTCAGAAATCTTTGTCTTGATGGGTTTGTTTTCCTTGACTGAGGTTGGTCTTGACTGGCAGGTGCTCAGAGCAAAATTGCTTTAATTCACTGTGACCAGTGGTCCTGAGGGCAGTTGTTCCCTTCCTACATGTATAGAAAGTACAGAATAAGCAGAACTGGGGGACTAGGGCAGATTCTTGAATATTATCTTGATTCTACAACACATCCTGAAGAGCTAGTTCACAGGATATCTGCCAGCAGTGTGTATCTGGACTTCTCATATCTATCTTCTCATAGCTATGCTCAGGTACTACTGCAGGTCCCATTTTCATGTCTTTCTGATAGCTCCTGGTTTATATTTCAGGTTGTCATACTGTATTGGTTCTCACCATCTATTGTCATCAGAGCATAAAGGAGCTCTTGGCCCATATGTCCTTCTGTCTCAACTCTTCCTGCCTCTGTGCAGTAGGACTGCAGGGTTCCCTGTTGCATGCAATCTTTCTGTTGTAATTAACAGTAGTAAATGTAGTTGCTTTTCTGATGCTCAAGGCCAGATGACATTTTTTCCTTTTCAGTCTAGACTTATTACATACAGCAGTTTAGACCTGGTTCATGTAGGTTTCCTGTCAAGCCGTTAAGTGTATAAATCTTTAAAATATCTCAGTCCCATAAGAATAAATAAAATTATTTTTGCCTGGCATTCTGCATAGGATTTATATGAATATTAAATTTTTGGTCTTGAAGGTGAAAAATTAGAGGACTAGAATGCTTGCAAAAAAAAGAAAAATCAAGGTACCTAGTTATCCATGGGGAAATGCAATAGCTTTAAGTAGTTCATCTTCCTCCTGTTGAAAACCGAGATATTCCAGCATTTGATGTTCAACTTGAAATGAAACAAAATGGTTCTGTCTACAAAAATCCATGAAGAAACAAGTTTAAACTAGAGAACGTAAGCAGAGCTAGCAGGGATTTTCTTTACCAAAGCGGTTTAAAGGTCTTTGTTCATTTCATATTGCTTTGTTTCTCATGTTTTCCAAGTTTGTTAAGAGTTCTGCTCCTTGGGTTAGCAAGCAGTGCTGTGTGAATCTGCATTAATAGCAGACTAGCAGGAGCTAAGAGCAGCAATCCAAGACCTGACTTCCCCTCTGTTTATTCTGACTGGCCCCTAAAATCACGATCTCTTAAGAGCAGCATGCCTCTCACCTGAACAGCACAATCACTAGCTTCTATATTTGTAGGTGACAGCGTGAATATGTTGGAGGGAGAAGCCTTTTTCTCAGATAAAGCCCTTTCCTCAGATGTCTGACACCTTAATTCAAGTATAGTATCACCCTTAAAAAGCTGCTCAAAACAGCATATCTCCCTTTTCCCAGAAGTAAATCATTATTAAAACTGTGTTTTCATTAGGTCATGTGCCCCGTATGAAGAATGTTAAAACAAAGACTTGGCTATCATTTTGTGCCCCTGAGGCTTCATGAGCCTCATGAGACATGAACCTAACTAATTCAAATATTCTTTCCTAAGTGATCCCTATAAGTACTCTTAATTTCTGTGTAACCTTATGTACTTTCTTCTGAGGTGGACCCTGGTAGGCAACCTATTCATCTCATTACTTGAAAATTCTCCTTGTGAAGGTTAAATCGTCTTTTCTTCAGATCTCACTGCTCTCTGGCCCATCCCGTTCAGAACAGACTGCTATAGTGGCAGATGTGAGACTATAATCTTTTTTTTTCCCCTCTCACTGTTAGCTTGGTAGCTGGTGCTATCTTCTAAGCTTTTATTTTAGCAAACCACCAGTTACATGTTGGCAAAAAGTGTGAGCACTTCTGGAGGCTATATGCAGAACAAAGAGGAGTGAAACTCCCTATTCCAGGAAAGGAAACTTGGATGTGTGGATATATTTATATATAATAATAATATATATTTTTATATGTGAAAGGCTGAAAAACTTTTTTTTTCCAAGGAGCTGATCAGGACCTCTATCTAGAGGTTTTCTGAAAACACCTGCATGTTAATGATTGCACTAGTATTTTATGAAGTCCTGCTGATGTGTGAGGTCTGCTTAAAGCATTCCTGTTATATTAGATCAATCACACTTAAATTTCTGGTGTGTGACAAAAGGAGGGGAAGTAGGTTGGTAGAAACAGAACTGGAAGTGCTGGAATCTGAATAGTATATGGTGGCCTTAGTATGTATTTCTCTGTATTGTAGGAGGAATTTATGTTCAAAAAGGAATTTTGACCTTATCCTTTCTCAACAGGAGAGTCTTTAGTCCTATTCAGGCAGTTGTTTTTCTTGAATTCTGTAAAACAAAGTATTTTGTCTAAAATGCCCTCATATGCTAGTTCATTTCCCCAAATCTGTTAGGAAGAAAAAGGGTAAGAATGCACTACTGGAATAAAACTTTGTGTGCATCTAGTCAGCTGAATACCAAGCAGGACAAATGGGATCAATGGCTGAAGACGAGGAAAAGAACTTCTGTATTTCTAATCTTAAATAGCTACATTTTGGTATCAGTTAGTGGCAAACTGTTTTAATTTTTTTATTTTGTACAGAAATGTGATAATAGGGAGCCTACCCTTAATGAACATGTTTTCTTGTATCATAGGCATCCTTAAATGTTAATGATGTACCTCCATCCATTGTAAATGAAGAATTTCTTCAGGATCTTAGAGCCACTAATATCTCATACTCACAGGATGCAGAAGATAGGGTATTCAGAGCTCATGGTAAGAGAACTTCATTTATATAAGTGTACTTTAGATGCTTCCTGTTTCAACTTGTTAACTTATTGTTTGTATTTCAGGTCACTGCCTCCATGAGATATTTGTTCTCAGGGAAGGAATGTTTAAGCGAATTCCTGATATAGTTGTATGGCCTGGTAAGCTTAACTATTTTTTTCTTCTTGCTTCTCAACTGTTTATGAATTCTTGTGCTTTCTTGTCATGGGGAAGCTATCTTTTGTTCATTGACTTCACTCGTCTTTAGAGAGCCTAAAGGATTCACTTCATGAGGAAGTTGAATTCGTTATTAAATATAGTTGAAGTTTCAGATGAAGGCTGAATTTTTGACTTGAGTAACCTCAGCATATTGAGAACTTGTATGTGCAGCAAGAATAGTTGTCTAAATGACAGCCTAAATCTTGTTTTTAAAGGAGAACGTGATGATATGAAGGTAGTGAAATGTTCGTAGTAAAGAATTTGGTCTTAGGACATGCAGTTCTTCAGAAGTAGTTTAAAAAGTATGACACCTGTAACTCCAATCAGAACACTTTACAAAGGAGCATTGACTCGAAGAAATGGCAGTGCAATCTGAGTACGGGCTAGACCCATTTTAAATAGAATAATCACTAATGCTGTTGTAGGTAAGAACATGTAGCAGAAAATAATGCTTGATTTTATCTAGTAGAAGACGAATATTTAAACTGGTAAAACTTTGTGCTCACTTGTGTGAATTTTCTATTTGCAAGTCATATTTCTCAGGTCACTGGGACCTACTTTCCATGTGCTGTTCTTCAGTAGCTAATGAAAAAGGCATCAGGTCTAAGTACCTAAGCTGTATGAATCCAACTTTTTTTTTTTTTTTCCTTTTATTACTTTCTGAAATTTCAATAGCTGCACTGTATTAGAAACCCCAAGATCACTTTATTTAGGAAAACAAAATTGCATGGGAAGGATAAAAAGAGACACTGTAAGATGCTTCTGAATATTTGAGGACAGTTACTGACATGACAGCATTGGTGACTATGAACAGTGTTCATTACCACTCCACTTTATTTTGTGCAGCTCTGAAAGCAAATGAAGTAAAATGACTATATTGGTTTATAGCTGATCTGTATGGCCAGAGTTTGTAAGCCTATGTAGTCAGGTCTGCTTATTCTCTGCTGTTTGCAAAAATTCAGGTGCATGTAGCAGCTGATCTTTATTTGATGGTCCTTCTCCTTCCCTGTGCACATGCGTGTCTGCTTCCACCCTTGACCTGATGTACAATACATTCTGAAAAAGTAAATTTGACCAGTAGGTCTACTTTTGAAATGGAACGTCAGCCAGGAAAAAAAAATATTTGTTCAGCTCTCAAAAAAGATTAATTTCACTTAAAAGAGATTGGACAACCTATTTTCAATAAAGCTTTGAACTTAACTTGTTCTCCAAGATACCTCAATTGTTAACTGTGTGGTAGCCTGTCTTGCCATGAGAATTGCCAGAAGGTCTCAGTCTGTGAGCAGTGACCAAGTCTATAGTAATTTCTTTATAGTTTAGATGTGAAACAATTCTACATTTACTGTAGAGCTTTGCTAATTTTCGGTCCAGCCCTTTAGTGTCTAAATCTTTGAAATGTTTTCCTTTCTGGTGTCAGAAAAGGAGCTGCTAAGTATCTAGACTCTGATTTTTAAGCAACAGTAAGAAGCACAAATCCTCTTTTTAACTGTTTATTTGTTTTTAGTTTGCCATGAAGACGTTGTTAAAATTGTGGAATTAGCATGTAAACATAATCTCTGCATAATACCATTTGGTGGTAAGTATTATTAAATCTCAGATCTGTTTAACATCACCAGTGCAAAAGTATTCTACTGCAGTTCAATTAAATCTGTGGTTTTTGTAATATATTGTATCTATAGTTCAGAAGTTAGATCTATTAGTACATTGAGTGCTGTCAATTTTCTTATCTTGCAGTATTAAAAGCTGATCTATTTAGTTTAGCAAAAGTTAGTAGAAGTGTAAAAATCATGAATATTAGGGGTGCAAGAGGAGAGATTATAAGAGCTTAAAATCTACCTCTGTGCTTGGAAGTCTTTTATGTTGAAGGTATTTTTTGGATACATTTCTTGTGCTTTGTTCCCACAACTGTAAATTAGTTTGTTCATCAGAGTGCAGTGTATTGTTGAATCTCATAAGTCCATGGAGGATAGTTGTCAGATGCGATTTTGCAAAATTGTGAACCATAATTCTAATTTCCTTTTAGACACTGACCAACTTGGAAGTTAGAGTAGATGTCTGTCTTGTAAAGAGTTTTCAGGAAACGTTCCGGGTTTTGTAGAACATAAGCAAAAGCCTGTATAATCTGGGTCCTTCTCAGTCTAAATAATTTCTGAGGAAGTTCACTTTATTAATTGTGCATGGTTTTTCCTCTAAACCTGCAGAGGTAGTGTGAGTTACCTGTTTTTGATTTGGACAGCAGGTAACATGGGATGTTGGCTCTCACAAGCTTATTTCTGTTAAAAGTGTTTTGTTAAGAATTCTGTGTGATAAGTCCGTGCCTTTGTGCTTGTGCTGCAGGCCCATTTAGGAAGGATGTTTACTATTTGAGAATATAAACATGTCATTTCAGCTCCATTAGTTTGATATGATGCTTGTTTCTCCCTAAAACGCTTGCCAGATACACTTGGAGAGCTGTATGACTGCTACAAATCATCTTTGGTACCAGTAAATGAGTATAGGTGAGAGCAGCAACATTGACTAGCTCATGTTCACTGACCGGGATACAGGAAGATCTTCAGGTTTTGTCCAATCTGGTATATTTAACTACGGTCAACTTCTGAAGCTATTGTAGGGGTTGGTATTAAAATATCGTCTTTCCTATTATTGGAAACAAAGATGCTGCACCTGAAGAGTACTGGTGTTTTATTAGCTGGCATCATCTCTGTACTTGCCACTGCTTGTTCTTCTCTGTAGTCTCTTTTTTCTTATGGCTTTTGGAGTCTTTGAGAAGCCAAAGGCTTCTTGGACGCTGTTCTGCAACATGCAATGAAGATGCACTAGAAACCGCCAGAAAAGTTTGGTATTTGTTTTTATTCATCCATATTTATAGTTACACTCTTCCAGTTTGTTTCTTGCTTTCAGGTAAGTCTTGCATTCCTAAATTAAGTAGACCTCTTCACTTCCACCTAGAAAGTGGGCTGTAGTGCCCTTTGTAGTGCTCTCAGAAGAATACATAGAAACGGCTATCTCTTTCTTGGGTGGTTTCATTTCTTATCCCTCCCTGCTTGTAAATTCTGCTCCAGGCTTTAGAGCAGCAGATGAGATGGTCACAATTTCATGGCTTGTTATCAAGTGCTGTTAAAGCCTTCTGTTTGCTACAGTGTTGCCTTGATTTTGTGAAACTCTCAATTGACCAGGATAGCTTTAGAATATTAATCATTAGCTTCAAACGGGTAATTTCAGTGATCTTATTTTATTAAGCTCAATGTTACAAATGAGGGAGAGAAGGATGGGTATGTGGGGAAAAGGTTACCTGTGAATTTTTCAATTGCAATATCCCTTGCATATTTTCAGGGGGAACAAGTGTCTCTAGTGCCCTTGAATGCCCTGAAGAAGAAAAAAGAACAATTATCTCACTGGATACATCACAAATGGTATGTCTCTTTTCTAGGGGGAAAAAAATAGTTGAAATTTCTTTCTTTGTTGAAGAACAAATATGAGATGGAAGTATTAACTTGTACCATGTATGATTAAATTAGTGCTCCTTCAGTTACAGTGATACTTTGTTTAAGCTAGCCCTGTACTTTATATGACCCGTGTACTTAGAGTAAGAAAAAAAACCATCCTGCTGTTGAAGCTTCTTCCGGCAGCTTTCTTTAAATCAAAATCAGAAGAAGGTGCTATTCTTCTATATTGGAATTGTCTGAATTAAGTGAAAGTCTAGGAGGAAGCTGTTTGTTCTTGAAAATTATACTGTTTTTTACAGACCTAAAGATATACTTCAACAGTGAAGGCTGATAAGATGGTGTAATATCTATAAGTCAAACTGCAGTATTAACTTTTTTAAGAAATAAAATAAAAATGTGGGTTTTGTGTAGATAGCATCGCGAGAACATGAAGTTTTATGGCATTCCAGAAATTAAGTTTTGTAAAATTTAGTCCTAGTACTCAGCTTTCCTTTATAAAGAACCTTTGTAGTTATAAAATGACCATTTTGTGGTTATTTCGTGGTTACATAGTAATGAGATGCTTCAGAAGCAGCTCTGTATCTTTTAATGTAATTCTGTACTGTTTCCTAGCACCTGCATTGCTTATTAACTCCTTTATCCTTGAAGGTAGTACCTGGGTTTTGCCTCCCTTTTCTCTGCTTATTCCATGATGGTTGGGTTAAGTTAGTAGCTTCTGAGTGTTTCTGGCTACAAAGTGACTTTTCTTCTACAAGGCAGTTGTGCATTGAAGGAAACTCTTCATGCGCCTATGGGGTGAAATCCAGAGTACAATATTGGTTCAGGCCTTTGTTTGAACTTACTGACTCATCGCCCACAGCTTTGACTAATGTCTGGTTTGGGGGTGGGAAAGGAATGCACTAAACTCCTGCTATCATCCTTTTGTGTTGGCTAGACATGTAATTATATATATCAGGTCAGGAAACAGACTGCTTTTTTGAATGCTTCTTGAATAATGCTGCCAAGCAATTTTTGTGGTCATTGATGTGGAGTGAAAATAAAGAAACTAGGGTGGAAAGCACTCCCAGGGCAATTAAGTTGATCAGACAAGTTTTACTGTTTTAATACGCAGTTAATGGTTATCTTTGTATTACATGTAGGGTCTGTGTTGCATAAAAACTCATTTATATAGCATCTCAGATCAGTTAAGTAGTCCATGTTGAAACTGAAAGTGTTTTCTGAGTAAAAACAGCTGGCTATTGAGGGGAAATAATTGTTTTAAAGTTAATTGTTCATAGTTTAAGCTGGACTACAAAATTTGCCACTTCAGGAAGCAAGGCAAACTGAAGCTAGAGCTGTTCTCCTTCTATGCAATATAATAATGCAAAATTATACAAGTGCCGTAGAAGTGATTTGGAGCACTTGCAGGAGCTCCCTGTATCTTTTCATTGTCATGAAATTTGTTGATTTCAATAATAAACTTCTCATCTGACGTCAATTTGGGCATACATATAAAAACAAAATCTGTCTTTGAGTAAAAGGTGAATCATCAGTCTTCTGCTGTAGTAGACAGTTCTAATGCAACACGCAGCATGTAGTTCAGAGCATAAATACTATAAGCATTAAGAAATAGTGATTTTTAGCTGTAATAAATGGAAACTGCATAAATGACTGTAGAAGAACTGTATCCAGAAATCTGAAGAAGGTTGGACAGTGTTGTTTTGGCTAATGAAGCTTGATGTATTTTTTTGTCAACAAGTCAAGGCTTAAGTTCTGTATAATAATTAAGGCTTCTGAAAGATACTGAAGTTGAATAACCAAACCGCCAGCAGTTTTCCTACCAAGTCACTGTGTGAATGTGTAATATCTACACTTAGTATATATATACTAAGTATATATATACTAAGTGTATATATATATATATATATATATATATAGTATATAGTATATATATTATAGTATATATAGTATATAGTATATATATACTATATATATATACTTAGTATATATATACTAAGTAGCACAACGTATATATATACACTAAGTATCTACACTTAATGTGTGTATATATATATATATACTTAGTATATATAAATGTAAACATGTGACTCTTGTGGTCCTTCAGATAGTAATTCTTGTTGAAAATGAGTGATATTAGCTTTATTCAGGAAGACAGACATAGTACATAGTACGCATACTATTATTTTCATTTCTATGTTGTCATGTTAATATATTCTTACTTTTGATTGGCTTTCCAACAGAATCGGATTCTCTGGATAGATGAGAAAAACTTAACAGCGTGTGTGGAAGCTGGCATTGTTGGACAAGATTTGGAAAAACAGGTATTTTTTAACTTGTCAAGCATTTAGTATTTCTCCATAACATTCTTTGTTGTTCCTCATATCTTGTCTAAATTGCTGCATTACATACATGGTTATGAACATTATGTGCATAGTTAAGGACCACATCAGATGCTGTTTGATACATATTTTTAAATAACAATTTTTCTTTTAGATATAGCTGTAAAATACATGTACACTAAGTTGTTACATCCTATGAATTGTCACTATGCTTTCTACTTCAGACCTTGGATACACTCTTGTGGTTGCCAGGCGTGACACGTTGTGCTTGTTTTGTGTAGTACAATTTGAGTACTGTGATTATGCCAGTGCAGACTTCCACTGAAATATAGACAGAATGCAGATATGCATTTGGACAGTGCAGCAAAGGGAACTGCTTGAAAGACCATTTTGCATCTTGCTAGTGTTAACTAGAGTACAGAGGGATTTTCACATGAGGGCAGCATAAGCAAGATAGAGATGAGTAGGGTAAAAAAAAAAACACAAAACGACAACAAAAAACAAACAAACAAAAAAACCTCAAAGGTCAATACTATGAACATGTGGTAAGTACAGGTATATGAAACAGGCAAGGCTTGGAGGGAAGAAATTGTGTTCTGGTGGCAGGTAGGTGGAATGTGTAATTCTCATGAGTCCCTACTGGAGTAACAGTAAATGCAAGAGTAAAATGAATTTTACTTTAAGGTTGGACTGTATTAGCAGCAGGAGTAAAGCATATTAGTTCTGTTCCTCCTTGTCTTCTAGGAGATAGTACTGACATGATGGTGAGCATACAAGGAAAAAAAAAAAAATCCAACTTCAGTTTTCATAACTGAATTTACCGGCATTGTCTAGAAACTGTGCTGTGAAAATCATACAGGTTAAAAGCCACCACACCTTTTTTTTGGGTGCTGATCTTCCTTAGTAGGCTTCCTCACTAACAGTTATTTTGAACCTTACAACACTAACTAAAATCAAGAGCTGGATTCTAAACAAATAACAGATCCTGATGAAAAATTAGGCTGTTTTTGAATGGGGCATTCAAAATAAACGATCATTACACTAGCTAAAATTACATGTGATAGTCATGTGATTAAGACACCATTTTATGTGAGATGAGAAGATAGATTCATTAATTCCAGATATTGTAGTGGACTCTATCGAGGAGCCTTGAATTGCTTGCTTTTCTCAGAATAATAGATGTGGATTAATAGCCAACAGGAAAGAATCAAAGGTGACAAAAGGATAATAAAGATAGAACAATATATTCTTTTTATTTATTTTGTTAAGGAGTATTATGAATCCTATTGTGATTCTATAGGAAAGGCTAGTATATACAAATTGTGGATAAGCAGGCCATGCTGGCTATCTTTTCCATCTGAAAAGTATATAACACAATCTCTGCTCTATTCTGTCTGTAGCATGTCCTATTTTATACAACGCTATTCACAGTGTTTGGATCTACTGCTTTGTGCATGCCCAGTCAGTTACAAGTATTCAAAAACATGGTCTCTTGCTGTGCTTATGTTTGTACAACTTGTAGAAATCTGTAAGCTGTGACTGAAGAAAATTTCTTGTCCTCTGCGGGTATGACAAGGCTTCAACACTTCCCTAATGTCATCAGGAAGCACTTAAAGTCACAAGCTCTTCCAGTAAGAGAAAGGAGCATGAGCTAGATGAGTCACGTAGCCATTACATAGACATAAACAGTCACTAAAGTTAGAATCACATTGTGCTACAGAACATAGTTAATAACCCACATTATGTGGTATCTAGTTGGATGTGGGTATTTCAGTTGCCCACTGCAAATTGATCATCTCAAACACTAACACAGTTATCACTTAACGTGAAAGTGCTGGGTCTTTAATTCTTTCTGTCCAACAGCTTTGGTATTGCAATTCGAAGGGCATCCAATCAACCTCAGGTGCTGTGCAGATGGCAAAGCCAAGCTAATACAGAAAAATGAGAAACAAGTGACTACTTAATGTACAGGAATGCATGATCTGCCTCACAAATAGTTGACAGCATTGCATACAGGAAGCCCAACCAGATGGCTGTATATTAAAACACATCACTCCTTGAGAGAATTAAGTACAGGCAATTTGCTCACATTTTCTGCAGACCTGCTGCATATCACATTAGAATGGAAAGAACAAGAGATTAAGTGCCTTATTTATTGGCAGCATTTGTGCAAAGTTGGCAGTTACTTAGTTATAATTTTTTTCTGTATGTATCTGAATTCTCACCTTCTTACAAACAATAGAGGTCTTAGTTTTAAAATATGGGGGAGGAGTATTATAGGTTGATATATAGCACAACGTATACACAGGAGAAGCAGAATCAATTTGTCTTTGATATATAAATGAAATGCAAAATTTGTGCCAGAATAATTGTGTGTGTTATCAGGATATTTGCTTTTTTAAATAAAATAAACCTAAAATATTCAATATTAAGCTAATGCAAGCTCTGTAGAACGTATTTTTACTTTCTTTAGCTTGGTGAAAGTGGCTTCTGTACAGGCCATGAACCAGACTCCATGGAGTTCAGTTCACTAGGAGGATGGGTAGCAACACGAGCATCAGGCATGAAAAAAAACATCTATGGAAACATTGAAGATCTGGTAAATATTTTTAATACTTGTTCTAATTAATTATTCTTTTGGTGGTTTAATTTATGTAATGACATGAAGTGAGAGGGAGAAGGAAGAATAAACTGCAAGTCTGTTAACAAGTGATACGGTTTTCATTTTGGTACTCACTGACTAGCTTCAGGAATTGTGTTGTCTTATCCTGTCCTTGCGGCCTTCTTCCACTTTTTTGATGCTCTCTATTAATCCAGTGTAATAATTCTGTTAAATTTGTAGGGTTGTTTCAAAAGGTGCATGCTCTCTCCTACCTGTTCTGCTTTCTTGAAGTTGTCTGGTGGGATCACTACATGTTGACAGCAAGCTAGTTCGATCTGCCTTCCCACTTCCATAGGCTTGTAGATTGTTTTTCTTCAAACCAGCACACTGATCTAATTGATCCTGTGTGCACACAACAGTGAATTGTAATCCCACTGCACAGTATATGGGGGCAATGAGGAAGGAAGCAAGGGACTGGGAATGGCAGTATTCTACTCTTAAATCTGTTTTAAGCATTAAAATGGTTCATCTTCATATTAACCCAGGTAAATTATTTCCTAAAGCATTTTGAATTAAAAACATACTTTTTAGTGAGTATATCGAAGTCAAATCCTGCCTCCTTGCTTTGAACTTCTAGCTCTTCTCATAACAGCCCTTTCTTACCTCTTTCTCCCTTCCCTTTCCTGCAGCACACTTTTTTGAGTTGTATCTTTATCACCTCAGGCTTTTTCATCATCTTGTAGTTCACAAACACGTCTGTTCTGTGCACAGAACAAACACTTGACTATCAGCGAATGAGCTTGGCAGCAAATAAGTAGTTTTTATTCAGTAGGTCTTGTTGAACTAAAACTGCTAGCACTTGTAAAGTATCATCTGTACCCTACTGCCTGAAGTGTTGCTGTCTGGTGTTGTTTTTCTTGGACTGGGAGATGTGAAGCAGAAGGCTTTTCTATCACAAGAGCATAACTTCAGACTAAAATGTAGCTTCTGAAATTTTCATTAGGAGGAAATAGGTTTGAAAGTTGATTCAGAAACGTTCAGGAGTTTCCTGATGTCACAGTGAGAAGTTTTAGGGAGGTGTTTACTTTCTGAGAAAATCTTACATCTAGAAATAGTGCGTTATATAAGCTGCCTAAAATCCACTTGTTACAGAATTACCAGTTCATAAAATGCATATAACAAAATTCTTGAACAGAACAGGATGAAAATTACTTAGGTACGTGTGCCTGAAATTTTTAGAGCCACTGTTTGAAATGCAGTAATTTTACTGTAGTTGAAAGCTTCACCTGCACCAAGGAAGGATTTTTTTTGAAATAAATTAGTACAGAATAAAAACAAAATCTTAAATATGTATCAGTCTTACTGAAGACTTAATATTGACAGAGTATTTCACTGTTTTATTTCTTCCTAGTAGAAGTATTTCTGTATCAGCTGATGACTAAATTAAATTAGCTTTATCAACCAACAGTTCTAAAGCAAAACTTAAGCAAGAAATAACATTTCTTCTGCTGCAAGCCATCTCTTTTTTCCTCTGTGAAGTATTGTGCGTGTTCTGAATTTAAACGCTAGTATTCATGGTGAGCACTGTCTACACTGAGAAACAAAACAGCCTTAACTGGTACTGTCTGCTTGTGGCCAACAATTGATTGGATTTGGCATAGAACTTGGAGCAATCTGTTGTGTGGGCAAACCATGCTGCATTAGAGATAATTGTTTGTAACAGTCCTGAGGTTATTCCGAAAGTTCTTTTGGGGCTGCCTGCGGAAAGTATGAAGTCTGCAAAGCTGAACTGTATAAAATGCATGTCATGCTTGATAGAAAATAAATATTATACAGAAAATACTGTACTTAATGCTAGTATGTATAGTTATTGTATATTGTTTAAACAGGTGATTCATATAAAAATGGTAACTCCCAGAGGAATAGTTGAAAAAAACTGTCAAGTACCTCGCATGTCAACAGGACCTGATATCCATCACTTCATTATGGGATCTGAAGGTATAAGCTCAGTAACTTCACATAAGTGCATCTGAATTCATTTTCTGTAATGGCTTGATGGTTTGAATATATGTAATGCTGTCGCTTCTGGTGTGTCTATGGGTGGCATTCTGCAGGCATGAATTTTTGTGTTAGGATGATACATTGAGACTTTTTTTAGGACTGAAGTTACGCAACTCTGAAAAGTGCTTAAAACAGATCTGTGGAGTTACTGTACACATCTACTGTACACATCATGAGTTAGAGGGGGTTTGTAAGAATTCACCATGTACATGTAAATTGTCAGGAATAAATTGCTTACTACTGCAGTACTGAATTTTTTAATTTTGAATTTTTCAATACTTCTTGAATATTTTTTGAATACTGAAATTTTGAATTTTTCTGACTTAACGGTACTTTATAACACTATGGTAAACACTAGTTGAGTTGTGTGATTTGCAAGAATTCCATCTTGCAGGACTTTACTACTGAGTTTTCCTTTTTTTCTGAAGGAACGTTGGGAGTGGTCACTGAAGTTACAATAAAGATTCGCCCACTCCCTGAATACCAGAAGTATGGCTCTGTAGTCTTCCCCAACTTTGAACGAGGGGTGGCCTGCTTGAGGGAAGTGGCAAAGCAGGTAAGGTGAAGCTTTATGCTGAATTCATGCAAGAATGCTGGTTCTAACCTAGTCCAGGATCTAGGGCTAGGAGTATGCTGATGCTCTAGTCTTAATTATCAATTACTGGAAAGGAGTTAAGAGGATATGAACCTCGTAAATGTATATGGCCAATGAGGCTTTTGGAAATGATGTGATGGATGATTGATCGTGACCATCATTTGCTTGGCATTCTTAGCCAAATTGTGGATACGCCTTCTGATGACTTCTTTTAAAAAAGTGGGAGTTGTTAGCATATCTCAGCACAGAGATTTTGGCTCTTTATCTCCTTCAAAGGAGAGTTTTATCCTGAGAGTCATTTAAGGCTATGTAGAAAGTGACCAGTATTTAGAGGAATTCAGCTGCAGCATACAAGTAAAGGACAGTTGAATTCATGGTTCTAAAGTGAAAAGGAACAAAAGTCATGCAGTGGAAGGATGTGACCTGTGTTTGCAGGGGGTAGAAAGCACTACCTGAAGCACAGAAATGTATTTGGGTGAGCTGGATGTTTTAAGGTGGAATTGTACTTATGTCTTAGTATTTAAGTAGAGCCTTCTGAGTAACATGATCAGACAACAGGGAAGTGGATTTCAAGTAACAGAACTTGGACACGGGTATTCAAATTGTAATGTTTTTCCTGATGGCTCTGCTTCCAAGCAAATCTTACACTGGCTAGCTTCTTTCTTTATCATCCTAGGCTAACTTTCCTTGGCACTGTGCAAAACATACCAAATCACTTCTGTGAAAGGAGGACTATATATCCTGAATTGGGGAAGTAATTTCAGAAATGTTTTAATTAATGCCAAACTAAATACAGCTTTACATTTTTCCAGTGATGGGTCTAAATTAATGACTTAATGTTCCAAGCCAGATGTTCAAACCGGTATGTGAATGACATGTATATGCTAGTCAGCAGCACTTGCCAGTTCTTCTGTCACATGCTTCTACTGCTAGTGCTTGTTCTTCCTATTAAAGGTATCTAAGCAGACTGTTTGGGAATGCTTAATTGAATGGCTGATCAACATTTTAAGTCAATTAGGGAACTAGTGTCTATTCCCTAGCTATGGGTTTAGAAGAGGAAAAAAACCCACAATATTAGCCACTTACATTGTTCCATTTCTAAGCTTCTGTTGCTACTTCTGTTTCACTGTTTTCTAAAGCCTGAACTACTTATTCTTTTCTTTTGGTGCTGCCTACATCAATCTTTTTAGCAATTACAAAGATCTCTAACAGAAAAGCTATTTTTTTTATTTATTACTCTACTTTTATGTAAGAAAAAGCTACCTGTAGGTTGTAGATTGGGTTGGTGTCATTAAAACCACTCATTCAGCCTTTCTATGTCAACCTGCCTGGTGAGATATTATTTTATTTTTTCCTTCTGCCCTTTTCCTGTTGTGTGACAAAATGTACATCATCAATGATGATGAGGGTGAACATGCATCATTTTAAGTGATAGAGGAATACTTCTATATCTTTGTGATTAGGTTGAGGCTAGCCTAAAATCCATGCTTTGTTGTATTCCTCTAGCTATATATTTCACTACATGACTGGACACAGCCATCACAGATGGCATGTTATAAGCATATGTATGACCTAGAAGCGTACTTAGCAGAAGACAGCTATACTAACTGTTTTTCAGACTTCTATGTAGTGCATAGCCTAGATTGGACCCAGGCATGGATTTTAATTGTGACCTGATGACAGAATGTTAGTGTACCAGGTCTGGGTGGTTATTTTCGTCATAGCAGCCCATATGATGCTCCGTTTGGATTTGTGACCAAAACAGTGTTGATACATGCTAAGGTTTTAGCTGTTGCTGAACAGTGTTTATGCAGTGACAAGGCTTTCTACATTTACTACTCTGTTCCCCTAGTAGTTAGGGGGTGGGCAAAAAGTTTGTACGTAATGCAACTGGTATGGTTGGTCCAAATCAACCAAAGAGAGATTCCATACCAAATGATGTCAAGCTCAGCAATAAAGCTGAGGGAATTTTCTCAGGAGTTACCATTGCTTGGGAACTAGCTGGGCATCGGTTGGTTGGTGGTGAGCAATTGCTTTTGCATTACTTGTTTTCATTTTTATTTTTTTCCCTTTTACCTGTTCATCTGCCTTTATCTCAACCTGTAAGTTTTCTCACTTCTGCCTTTCTGGTTCTCTTCCTCCACCCCACTGGAGGAAAGTGAGTGAGCAGCTGTGTAGTGCTTACCTGCCTACTGGGGCTAAGGCACAACAGTTAGTCTCTTTTCAATGGATTTTTAAACTCAATACTCTTATCAATTATGGTATCTTTAGTGCATTATGGCAATATGGCTACTTTATAGAAAAACATTCAGTACTTGAAGGTTAAAGATCATGGGACTATGCCTGTGTTGCCTTGAGTGTAAACTGAAAATTCCCTATGCGTTATGTTTAGACATGCCTAATAGATGTTGCTTCTCAAATGAAAACAAGTTTATCATCACCAATTTTCAATGATGATAATGGCCATAGGTCTCTGATGTTAAGTTTGCTTCTTCTATGCTCTTTTTAAATGAAAATGTCACTGTCATGATTTTTGGCATACCTGTTCATAAATCTTTTATTCTTCCTTCCTCTCACTCCCCTAACTCTGCCTCCAAGAGATGTGCTCCTGCATCAATTCGCCTTGTTGACAATGCACAGTTCCAGTTTGGTAAGTAGGTAGATTTTCTCAGATGGATACCTGTTCCCAAGAGCTTTGATTATCTTAGTATTTGAAATTTGTATCATCTGGGAATTCTTTTGCTCAAAACCAGACAACAAAGGCAATGATCCCTACGTTCAAATTCCAGGTAGTACTGTAATATGTACTTTCAGAAACAGAAATCTGTCTTTGCCTCTGGAAAAACGCTGTCAACTACAATAGTCAGTAAAGAGCTTTGCTCTGTATATAGATGTGTAAGATTTTTTGCAACCTTTCCATTTAACAGCATGTAGTCTTCTGGGAATTTTGAAAAACTGGAGGCACTGCTTCTCTTTTGCTATTGAAGGTGTGGAAACGATAGTTTTGTAAATATACTTCTTGAAACATTTGTGAAGAATATTAACAAGTAGTCAGGTATCAGAGTGCAGGGGAGATTCAGAATGCAGGCATCTTACTTTGAAGGTAAATTGGTTGATGTAAATTTCCTAAGAGCATCACAGTCTGTGTACAGATTCCTGAGAAGCAGCAGTTTATTTTGAAAATATTCTAATGTGGTAGTGATTGTTTTGGGTGGGGGCGAGGCAATGACACGTCAAAAATGAGCTGTCTGGCTTTTGTTTTTAAAAAAGTTCAGATGTGGTAAATACCGTAACTGTATGCAAACAGAATTAAGCTGTTGGCTTTTTTTACTTTTTAAATATAGAAAGTATAGAAAGTCAGTAAAGCTACTGGAGTATTACTAAACCTAGACATTACATAAATAGGACAACGTCAGACATGAAAATCAATCATTTTTGAACCCTTCTTATGGAAAGCTGTCATTTTAAGAGTAGAAACTTTGGCAAGAGATGTGTTCTGGCTCAGGGCACTCTTCAAGAGAACCTAAAGTTCCACAACACACAACTAGTACTTCATAGGACTTGAAGCACTTGCTAAGACCATGCGATTTTGATTATTCACAGAAGATGAAAAAATGAATTGTGATTGACCTTGAAAACCTATATGTTAATACTACGAGAACAAGTCAGACTCTGATACCTGGTTTGAAGAAAAGCCTCAGTAATGAATCTTGACTTTAAATGGCATTAATCTGGAGATGAGAAAGCTGGGCTTTGTTTTTTGAACTAAGTTAGTATCTGTAACACCTGAGAGCCCAGCAAGCATTGCATCTTGCTTTGGTCATCACTGTGTTGTACTCTTTCACAAACGTGTACAACAGAAGGCAGATGCAGTTCTTTATTTTTATTTGGGAGAAAGCTTGACCAATTATAAGCTTTAAGTCCAACTCCAGATAAGTAGATCTTTTCTTTGTCTTTGATCTGATGTTGCAGCTTATACAATCATCTGCAAAAGGTGAAAAAGAGGAGTTTTTCTTGTGGTTTTCTTAAGTAGGCTTAACTCCACTAGTTTTTACAGATTGTGGTTTAATAAATTAATATCCTTGTGTTATCTGCTGCTTTTGTATCCTCACTTAAGTGTACTTGGAGGCCTATTCCTTGGCATTTTCTCATATCTGCAAGGAGAGTACCTCTTTACGGAAGAGGGAAGGAGGCAAATGAATTACTGAAGTTCATGCTTTATTCAGGAGGAAATACTTCGTGAAGTATTTTAGAAGGAAGTATCGTGTAAATGGTGCATAACTTTTTTTATGAATTGGGCTCACAGCGTGTAGGCCAGATGCAAGACTGTAAAAATGAAGCAGTAATGGGAGTTCAGAAGTTGCTTGTGACTGAAAACAATGGAACAAACAGTAAAAGGCTTTCATCTCAATTAAATCCAGTCCTGAGGCAGAGATGTTAATTTAACAGACTCCAAGACACCATTTATATATCCTGGTAATTTTAGTTCTCCGTATGTGATTAAGGAAGCAATTACTAGCTTTATGTAGAAAATTTTGTGCAAGTGACATAACCATTAAGGAAAAAACTGCTTAACTCTTTAACTTGCACCATTTTTTGGCTATTGGTTTCAGTGGTTTTGGCATAACTTTAAAAAGGTCAGTGGTTTTGCTTAGTTTTATAGTATAAAACTAATGAAGTGTTCTTTCAAAATTTTCCATGTGCAATATACTTGTGAAGATCTAAACTACGACAGCCTTAATTAAAGTGTCAAATGGAATATTTGTGTGCAGTTGTATGTATGCCTCTCAAAAATTAATAAAAAAACCTTTTCCCAAATCTTCTAAAGAGAAAGGTCCCTTTGATTATGATAGTGCTCCAAATAATTCTTGCAATTTTATTTGTCAAGCTATTTTTTTGGTTCCTTGAAGTTAGGATTTTAAGAGCACTGATAATCTTAACACATTTTTTTCTACTTCTTGCCAAAGGTCATGCTCTTAAACCACAAGTTGCTTCCATTTTTACATCATTTTTGGATGGACTGAAAAAATTCTACATCACAAAGGTAACTGTTTTAGGGTTTAATACTGCTTGGAACTTTGTATGCTATCCTTAGAATTCAAGACTGTGGGTATTTTGTCTCATGCAGCTCTGAGTTTGTCTAACAGATTGTAGGATTAGTTAGAGAATCTCAGGGTGGTTTAATCCAAAATAATATTCTGTTTGAGGAGTTACTCCCTGAGAGAGATTCTCACAGATGTTTTCACCTTTCACATCTGTAGATGAGGTTAGTGTGTCTTGCCTTAACAGTAAGGCAGTGACAGAGCGAGACTGGAACCAATTTACCCAGCTTGCAGTCCACTGCAATTCCAGTCCTTCCAGCTCTGCAAATAGAAAAGAACATTTCAAGAAATGAGAGAAATGCTATGTAATACTGACAGAGGCTCCAAGCTGGTGACACATCTGGAGCTCTTATGCTAGGGCTCAGTCTCCTGATGTGTGTAAGCAGCTTGCACTTCAGAGATTCTCCCAGTTGGGTACAGTATTATATAGTACTATACAGCACAGTGATACTCCCAGCTGGGAGTAGAGAAAGCATTTTTAGTGACTGTGAGATTGATATGGCAGGTGTACTGGGACCAAGGTACTCAAATTTTCACGTATACACTTCATCTATGAATTGCTCCTCCTAATTCACGTTGTGATTCATGGATAGTGGCAACCTCTGAGATCTCTTGCCACATGAAGATTCTGTCATGTGTCTTGGTTTCTTGCTTGAATATACCATTGATTACCTTGGCTCTAGTACTTTAAGTTAAGCTTAAAGAAAAGTAAACATCAGAATACAGAACGCATTAAACTAACACTATTCTTTTTATTGAATGGAAGAGTTGTTTAACAGATACCACGTACAAGAATAGGGACAGAGTCTTTCCAGTTTATTCCTTCATATTGCTGGCAACTCCTCACTGATAAACAAATGCTTTAGGTATTGTTTGTGTTTACTAGATCATGCTGTAGCTAGTTCCTCTGGTGCCTCTTCGAGAGAACTGTAAGGTGCTTCCTGAGCATTAAAGTCAAGACAGTAGAACAGAAGGAAGGATTCACTCTAGATGAAATACAAATAGTTCTAGAATGAGAAGGGACAGTGAATGGCATTTGAATAGACTTCTGTTCCGGGGATTTGAGTTTATCACTGTAGTAGCAGTATTTCTTTCTAATTATGTTAGCTATGCTGGCTTTGTAGGACTAATGAATGAGACAGATTCTTTGCCTAGGAAGATGTGTAGTTTCATATTCGTGTTCATGGTATTTTCCTGGGGTGGTAGGATCATTTTTAGAAATTCTAACTTGGATGCTTTTAACTAGTGTCACCTCCAGGTTTGGCTCTTGCTTTTTCAACTTTTTACTGAAAGAAAGCTAAACAGGCATCGTGACTACATTACTGTTACAACTTTTGTTTTCTAATTTCCACTGGGCTATGCTCCCTGCCGTGAGTTTAAAAGCTATTTTCACTCCGTAGCACTTGCCCAAGCTTAGAGATTTTCTGTGGTACACTGCTAATACAACTGTTTTGAGAGCAGTGACATTGTTGTCATGGTCATCCGCATGCTTTAATAAAGGAATAGTTGATAGAATATAAATGTCTCCTTATTGCTGAAATCATTTATGAGCTGTTCTTTCTTCAGGAGTAGATAGACAGCTGTTGTCTATCTTGCCTTTTTTTTTTTTTTTTTTTTTTTGACAGGAGGAAAAAAATGTGATCGATTACTTCAGTGGGCTTGTAAATATTTGTCCTGTAAAGAAAAAACTTACTTGCTTTTAGGGTGATTTTTTGAAAGATGTTTTTCCCTAATCTTTCCTCTTAGTTGCACCTACTAACCAGAGGGTACACTGTGTATTTGAAAAGCAAAAACTTGTTGATTGCATTCTACCACATAAGCTATGACATAATGCAATGATTTTTTCTTTGCAGTTTAAAGGATTTGATCCCAACATACTGTGTGTAGCTACCTTGCTCTTCGAGGGTGACAGAGAGAAGGTTCTTCAGCATGAAAAACAAGTCTATGACATTGCCACCAAGTTTGGGTACGCTTTTCAAAGATTTTTTTTTTTATATGAAACTGAGAGTTAACTGTCCAGGAGAAAACAAGGTTACCATTTTTGTTGCAATTACTGTGTAGATCTGTTCTCAATTTACTAGTTTGAAGTGGGAATAATTGATGAGGTACTGAGTGTTCACTTTGATAAATAAGTCTTGTGTTAATTCTTAATAGGTAGCTTTAAAGAAAAACTTCAGCTGTCTATATACTACATCAAAATGAGTATTTGACTAAGTACAGAATTGATGTAACTAGAATGGAAACTACCCCTTGTAATTGCTTACGGGCCTGGAGGCTATATGCTTTGCACAACTAGATTATACATTTTTAAATGGAGGATGGAAAGACAAAATCATAAGGGTATTAGGACTTAAGTCTTTGCATGGCTGATGTGAGCAAATGAATACACAAAGCTTGTTTAAAAGAGGCACAGTAGTTACAGGAATGTGCTGATTTTCTGTGTCCTACAGGCTGTTTTCTGTTCTTACAAAGGAACAGAAAATACTTCGCTGTAGCAGTAGGCTGAGTTTCTGCTTATCTGCTTTGATTACAACAGTGACGAAAACTGTCATTAAAGGTGATATATCAAAAATGCACTATTTTCTTTTTAAGAAAGTTATTGCTTGTATTAGTCTCAGCTACTCAAAAATATGTCAAATCCATTTCAAGGCTATAACTTCTGAAATTTGTGCTTTGAATTTTCCACTTTAAAAAAAAATGGGATTTCATGTGAGCAGCTTGCTTGCTCACATGAAATGTGAGCCTGTTTTGTCACCTTTCAGTGACAAAACATTGCCCTTCATCTTAAAGGGCACTTCAATTTCAATGTGTGCAAGAAGAGGCTTCAACTACAAGTTCTCTTGTATTTGGGTAATTCAAGACAAAGTACTGGTAAGGGATGGAAATTTGGCTGTTAAAGGCTTGTTAGAGGGTGGTGTCTGTGCTACACTATTTCAGGCTATTAGTTGTTTAATGGTTTAACTTTCCAGTTTTGTGTCTAAAAGGCATATGTTTTGTCTTCCTTAAAGTTGTCTGGTTGTCCCTACACGTCAGATTTATAGGAACTTCTAGGAAGACAGTTTAGATAGACTGCCCTTTCTTGTTCTAAAAAGCCAGTACTTAAAAGCAAACGAAAAAGACTTTCATAATGCTTTTAATTTGGTAGGTTAGTGAAAATAGGGCTTCCTGTTTCTTTTTAGGGCTCAATCCTTTTCATCCACCCATCACAGAAACTTTTGGGATCTTAAGCCAGTAGTCTTGCTATTATGACCTGTAAGAACACAGGTGCACAAATTCAACATGCACTTAGAAACAGTTTGAACAAATGTTCATTTACAGGAACATCTGGGATGTACTATGTCTAATTCTGTTTCCTTTGTGGTTTTTTTTTGTGATGTTTGAAGGCCTCAGCTTAGTTTTGACATCTTAGCTGAGCTGGTAGAAAGAAACAGTCTGGAGGATGTTGCCTAATGAATGACTAAACTACGAAGTTATTCCTATGAGAATTGACTTTTTTCACTGATTTGTTTCTTGTTCTGCCCAACTTTCTTCTTTATGAACATCTCAAAGTGTGGAAAACATGGTTTTATTTACAGAGATGCTATGACTATTGGCTATTGTAACACAACTTAGAAACAGCTAAACTTGCACATATTTTTTATAATCAAAGTATAGGTTTTTCTAATTATTTTTGGAAACCTGTGTATACTCTGCTGGAAAGTTTAATTAAATTCTTTAATTGCAGTGGCTTGGCAGCTGGAGAAGATAATGGACAGAGAGGATATATGCTGACATTTGTCATCGCTTACATTCGGGTAGGTCACCTCTTGCCTTCCTGCTGAAACTTATATTAATTAATTAAAAAAAAAAAAAAACAACAAACACAAAACAAACAAAAACACACCCAATCATGTCTTTTTGAAGATCCTCTCTGAATTCTGTAGTTAGGTTGCCTTGAATGATCTCTTAAATTTGTCACCAGAGGATTGTATCTTTTCCATGTCATAGAATTTTGTTGGCAAAATACCTTAAAAACATTAATTTGAACACTTAAGAAAATAGTTACCAATACAGGTTAGAAAAAAAATGAGTTTGAAGGAGGATCTACTGGCAGCTGCTAAATAAACCAGATCAGACTTAAAAATCTACAGGTTGAAAGTAATCTGAGCCTGGGAGAATACTCAAAATATGCACATACTCTCAGTTTTTTCTCTTTGGACATCCACTTATGGCCATGGTTTGAATCAGAATTCCAGGACAAATGGATCTTAGTCTGAGCTGCTGCAGCTGTTTTTATGAACTTCAGTCTTAGTGGATTTAAGAGATTTTTTTCAGAATGCTATATATATCCTGAGTGCTACTTTTTACTTGGCTTGTATAGTTTGGGACAAATCACTTAATTTCTTTTTATTTCAGCAGGGTATAGGTAAAATGGGCAGACTATTTCTTGTCTTTTTTCTTCATACCTAGAACTTAATAGAAAATATTTATTTGAAATTTAGTTATGTTGCTGGTTAGAACAGTGCAGCCCTTGGATTGATGCTAGTGGTGCAAATATTTGATTAGTGCAAGTGTACTGACACTATGGCAAGCTGTCTTCTTATAGCCATGACATCAAAATGTTTGTTGTCTGTGTCTTGGAAGATCTGCTCTACATCCATAACTGTAAACTAATGTCACTAGGACAGATGGCTGTTTTTGCTAAATCGTCTTTCTGTGTTGTTCTCATTCAATTCTATCTCAAGTTGCTCAACTGCTAGCTGTGTAGCCTACACTGGAATCCCAGATGTTGGTGCTGAATGTTACTGATAATTTCCTTTCTGTATTTATTAGGACCTGGGCCTGGATTACTATGTAATAGGAGAATCATTTGAGACATCTGTTCCTTGGGATAGGTAAACTGACTATTCTTCAGAGTTGCTTAAAACCTTGTACCTGATTTCATTCAAATTATTCCTAACTCATGCTTGCTCATGAGGAAACTTAATTTAATTTAGGCCTTATGTGTATTGGAGGCTCCCTGATGTGCCTCAAATCTTGCAGCTGTGCTTTTGCTAAAGCTGCTGGTAAATTATGTCTCAGTTTTCTAAATGCAATGTAGGAAAGCATTCAGTAATATTTTTGTTTAGGTTAACTTACTGTAACAAATCCAGGACTTGAAATTGCCCAGCTTTCTAAGTCGGGTAATGGTTTCAATAGCAGTATTGTGGGGTAAGCAGCCGCATGTATGGGATCAGCAGTGTATTTCAAGCAGAAAAGTTTATAATGAAGCTCACAAGAATATTTAGATATGTTTAAAAGTTGTTTTTCAACCCAGTAATGCACAGAAATGAAAGAACAGAAAAGATAAGCTTGGTATAAATATCTTAATCCTGAGCAAAAGTTACTTTATCTGTTACATGTAGCTGAGAAACTCTTGACCATAGCAAAATTTAACATACAAAATGATTTTGGTTGCTTCTGTCCATTTGGTAAACCAGAAACCTCTTAAATCAGGATCTGAACTGATTTTAAGTTAAACTTGACATTTTTTGATGCAAAGTAGAATTTATGGAAAGCGTGATGTAAGCTGGTAAGCCAGTAGGTGGGAGAGATTTGAAGAGGGTGATTTTTAAAGCAAAATTGCTGTTTATTTTGGTTTAGCTTTATAGATCTTGAAGTATGTTAACTGGTTAGTTACCAGTTTATTTTGGTTTTACCTGAGAGAATGAGTTTTTATGTAAAAATTTCAAATACTTTTCTTAAATTGTGCTTACCAAAGCAACTGCTTTCAAAACTTTTTTCTACTTTGACTCATAAGAGCTATGCAGTTTTCCACAAATCAGTCAGTTACTCTGCCTGACTGGTTGAAGATACTTGAATAAAATATTTAGCTTGACTTGCTCATCCACTAAATGGGTAAATTTCTCATATATATTATTCCTGTCAGCTGGAAAAGTAGCTTTAAATCTGCAATAAATGTTTAAAAATCTGAACTGCACAGGATGGATAGTGTTGCAGACCTTTGTGGGAGAATACAATACTAAAGAAATAGCAATTTGAAAAATGCTTTCTTCAAATTGTTCTAGTGCTTTGAATGTACCTGGCAGGTCTGCTGAGGTGGGGACGGAAAGACAAATCACTAAAAGCAAAATAAATATGGCTTATGACAAGCTTTAATGTCTCACTACCATATTAAGACTATAATGTTTCAAGCTGGCAGAGTATAGCTGGAGTCTCTAGTTCTTGCCTTGCAACATTTTAAAGCTATGGTGTTAGCAAAGTATACAAGGTCTTACACTTTGCAAGCTTTCTCCTATGGATTGTTGTGTTTGTGAGCTACATTTGAGGCTATTTTGCTGAGAAAATAAAGACAGAAATGGGCAAACTGTATTTCCTGCTGAATTCTTTTTGCCTTCTATTCCTTATGGAAAAGAGCCTTCATTCCTTGCTGTACTTCAGAGCAGATTTGCTATTCAGGAGGGGTATGCTGGTGAAGTCTTGATGGAGGACTGTTTTATTCTTAGAATAAAATATGAAGTGGTTAAAACTAGTTTAGAATGTGGCAGTTTTCTTTTTGTTAGATTTTTTTAAAGGTATAAGGTTTACCAATGTTGAAGTTACATTTTTCTTTAGAAAGTGGTATAAAATCATGTATTAAGATTTTATATTTTAATGTGTTTTCTTTTGCAGAGTTTTAGACCTCTGTAGGAATGTAAAGGAAAGGATAGTAAGAGAATGCAAAGAGAAGGGTGTTCAGTTTGCTCCCTTTTCCACCTGCAGGTAAGCTATTCAACAACCTAAATATTCACTTTTTCTGGATCTTTTATTAGTAACAGAACTACAGAAGAAGTTGTTAAACTTGCTACTTAGTAGATATTTTAAAGTGCATCTATTAGTGATAGTAGAAACACTACTGATCCTGACCTTTCTCTTTAACCTGCAAGTAGGTTACATATAAGAGTACTTATTTCAAGGGAATAGTGGCACTTTATTAGTCTTGACACACTTTACTCTTTGGTGCCTACAAGCAAACCAGGATTAATTTAAGAGCTTCAGCTCTTTGAAAGTGATAGCCTTGATTCAGATTTGCTTCTGTGAGGTAGGAGCAAAAAGGAAACAAAAATCGTAAAACAAACAAACAAAAAAAGCTACCTTTTAAAATAAAATGAGTAACAATATGGATTGTGTAGAATGACATAGTGGTTGGATTAATACCATAAAGTTCTGTTTGTAATACAGTTCTCTTCAACAGGGTCACACAGACTTATGATGCGGGTGCATGTGTCTACTTCTACTTTGCCTTTAACTACAGAGGAATTAGTGATCCTATTCATGTCTATGAAGAAATCGAGGTAATGTATACAAGAACAACAGTCAAGGGGGAGGGTTGAAGCTTATCTTCTCTAGCATATGCCAGACCCTTTGGCCAAGTTAACGGAATTTTGCGGGAAAGATCACAAAAGTCTGTTAATAAAGCTTTGATCATTAGTTAGGAAAAGAGGTACACCTCAACAGTGCACCAAGTAGTAGAAAGACTGCAAGATGAGTGTTTTAGCTTGAAAGTGTTTGAATATTTCTTCATCAACATAAAAATTTAAATTTTGCTTTCTGCCAAAAGCTTTACACGCAGAAGAGTAGTCAGTTGTGAACTCAAAATCTTGAAAATCTTGGTCTAAACTCTAGCCTGAATAAAGAACTTCAGTCACTCTGGGGATTTTTGTTTTCAAACTTTTCTCTTTTTTAGGTTTCTTTTCAGTAGGCACATACCTGTCTTCTGGATGAGCTCCCCAGCCCACTAGATTATTTTCATTTTGGCAAGGGGAAAGTGATTCCATTCTGGAAAAATAGCTTTATTCTAACAGATGTGCTTTGAAATGTCTTGGTTTTAGTAATATTTGTTTTGAAAATCCCTACTTATATTAATATATGCAGACTTAAACTAAAGTGTTCACCTTTAGTGTGTACCCTAATTGTTTCTGATTTTTTTCATATACCTGTTCAAATGAGTACCGTAGCAAGCATTTCACTAAAACCAAATGTCTTGTGTGTTTAATGTTGAATACCTTGTCTTTCACATCTAGAGGGCTGCTAGAGAAGAAATACTTGCCAATGGAGGAAGTTTGTCACATCACCATGGAGGTATTGTTCTTGTTTTCAGTCTAATGTTAATTTTTTTTATACTGGTAAATATTCACGAGTACATCAAATACTTTTCAATAGAATTTTGAAAAATATGTCACAGATATGAATTGAAATTACTGGAAAAATATTTTGTAAGTCTTTCAAGGAACTTCCTATTCCTTTAACAGACTTTTAGGGGAAATGTCACGAGACCCAGTTTGCTTGATGTCCAGTCACACAGTATGGTGTATATATATGAATGCCAACCTTTGATATGAAGTCTACAGGCTGTCTGAGAACCTAAAACGGTAGTCATAAGCTTCTACTGAACCTTGTGCAAACAAAGGCACATTCACTTGTGTAGACTAGAATACCAGTTTCATAATTCTAAGAGAAGCAAATTAATGTCCCCTGTGGCTAGATGAACACTGGTAGCCCTATTTCCAGAGCATTTAGTGAAAGTATCTGCCTAAAAGAGTTAGAGACTTTAACTGGACTATGTTGTAGGTTACTATCTGTTGCATAATCGATGTTATGCAAGTATTGACAGTACTGTCTTCCTGTCTGCTAACTTCTGATTATTTAGTTTCTTCTCTTGTGGTTTGGAAACAATTTGTCATAAGTTAGTCTCTTTGCGAACTATTTTTGCACTTTAAATAGTTAAACGTTAAGAACCAATAATAATGTTAAGAACCAATGCCACATATAAGTGTTACCCTGATAATTTAAATAGGTTTCTTCCACATATTCAGGTAGCCTAATAATTTTGATTGCATGTGCCCTATATAATGATATAAACTCAAGTGTCAGGAAGATTTGTTTTAAATTTGGTTTGATTTGTGTAGCTAACTTCTTCAAATTATTCAGCTTAAAATACATTTATTTTCTCTCAACTATCTCGGCATTGCCTGGCCACAGAAATAAGAGCAGAGGGAAGAATTCTAATGGTGTAAAATTTAAATCAAAATTTTGTAGACGCAATGTTTTAAAACATGTTGCTGATTTCCTGGGCTTGAAACTTAAATCTAGGTCTGTGTTCAGGCATACATCTTTGTGATACAAATTGCAATTGTCTCTGCTTCAGCAATATCAGGATATTGGAAAACATGCAGATAAGTGATAACATGAGTGGAAATGGTTTCAATATTTTTTCTAATATGCTTTTATTGTCCACTGATTTTTTTTTTTTAAATGTTATTCTGGTGGGTGTGGAATTCCATGGGTGTGGAATTGCCCTCATGATCTACTAGTGTGCTCTCTCCTGCTGTGGCAGCCATGATTTACTGTGACTAGCATTTCATCCATTAACTCAGAAGCAGCTGTAGCTTGTCACGATTGGATGTATTTGCCCTCACCATATGAAATCTTGTTTACAGCATGTCGAACAACAACAAAAAAAAAAATTCTGTAGCATTTTCACACACTTACATACTTACTTTTTGGCTCCACAGATTCAGAAAATTTGGTTTCTATCAGACTTCTCATACTTGTGTTGGATACATGACTGCCTAATTCTTGATAAATATTTTCTGCTTTAAGTGTCTTTTGTCTGGCAGTGCGAGATTGTGTATGATACACAAGATCCATTTTTTACCCTGTTCTTAATAGATGTGCTGCTGAAAATTAGCCTAATAGTATCAATTTTATTTACTGACCTTCAGGCCTTGTCATTCCTAGCACTGCTAAGGCCAGTCTATTGTGTGGGGTAAAAGAAAATAGTGGTGCAATTTCTTTTAGTATTTGTCTTGTAATTGTGATTAATAACAGTTGTTTTCACTATCTGGAAACAGACAGGCTGGTTTGTCTGCCTACAATCATGCTGTGATAAATGGAGCTATTTTAACTCTGGTTTTGTGTATCAAAGAAAACAGATGTAGTCTGGGACTTGAGGCTATAGGAAATACAAAGCCTGCTTAAGTCAATCTTCATCCACTCTGAGTGAAGAAGTGGTCATATATGACAGCTTGAGATGTGTAAAGCTCTAAATTACTTTACATCTGGAAAAGTACTAACTGCAGGATACCCACGGTAGCTGTTGTGTAATGAAAACTAAAATAGTGATGCTCTTAATTTTATAAGGATTAACTTCAGAAAATTAATCCCAATAGCTCTTCTCTTCCCCTCCTCCCCCAAGCTAATGAAAAATATCCTAACTTCTAGGCAGGACTCAGTTAGCAATACTGTGAGAGTATTTCCTGATCCCCTCCATGACACCTTTTGAGGTTTAAAACTTAAAAGAAGCATAACTGCAATTTGTTAATGGATTACACTTCAGATCACACTTCGCAATATGTAAGTGGGAGAACATTCCTGTAAAGAAATCACAGAAGTGTATCCATACTAGCCTCTTAAAGCAAGCATCTTATGGACACAAGTCACTCTAGTGAAGCCAGACATACACATTAGTGTAATGAACTTGCCCTTTCAATATAACAATAACTTGTATTTTGGGGTGGAGAATCCAGACTTCTGGATAATATCTGAATATTATTTCTATTATGCTGCAATTTAAAAATGACCTTTTTCTTTTCAAAAAAGAAACAATGACTTGATTAACTTCCTCACTCTTGACTTTCAAATATTTACATCTAATCACTAAATGTCAGAATTGTTTTTTTCCACTTAGTGTTTCTGGATTATATAATGTACAGAACTTGCATTTATGAACAATCTAAGGCACATGCGTTGCTATAAAAATGCACCAAAAATAAGTAGCTGACCAAGCAAGCATTTCTTATGCTGGGGGAACTTAGCCATGCTCCAGTGCATCAGGAATTGATCCCTTGTAGAGCAGGATACCAGATTTTTCACGATCCCAGCAATCTTGTCTAAATGTTGTAGGTCTGTTTCTTGCTAGTTTTTTGTGAACAAACTGCTGAAATTTTTTTTACAGGTTTTAAAGGAGTTTTTAATGTGACTTTGAAGTGGTTTCTTATGCTTTCTTTGTCTCTTTTAGCCAATGCTATGGCATAATATGCCATTAACTAAAACGTTTTTGAAAGGTATTAGATGTACAAGTTGTAGCATTTCTTATTTTCTTTTCCCACATAAGTTTTTACAGTCTTGACTGTGGTTTTCACCTTGCCTTTACTATGCCATGCATTTTAGGAAGTGATTATGTACATCATTGAACACAGCTTTAATCCTTTCATTTTTCTAGCCAATGAGTGTCCTTAGACTTGAAAGTCCTGTATGTACAGGTTGCTAGAGTCAGTTAGCACCTAAAACTCAGCATTTTCAATGCAGCATTAGAAATGACAACCTAATGTAGATACAAGTTTAAGTTTAGGTAAACAATTTTTCTAATGGCAAGTCCTAAGACTGCCCATACGATGTCACTCCTTGCATTCTTGAATCCCTGTTTTAATAAAATGTATGTTTTTTTGTACATATAAAATAACATGTTGAGGAAATAATAACTAGGTAGGACTGGTTTATAAATACTATATAGATAATATTTATATATATATAGTATTTGCTTTGGAGTATGCCATCTGAAGGGAGCTGTCTGGATTTGGGCTTGATTCCTTCTGTATTACCAATCTAAGCACTTCTGTAAAAATAAAAATAGATTGTTTCCATTGAGGGGAATGTTCTAACTAACAACTGGTTACTTAAGGAAACAATTATCAGTTTGTGGGTTTGAGCAAAATGACTCCATTTAGATACTTAACATAATAGAACTAATTTTCTTCCACTTTCTAGACAGATTGACTAGAATAGAGGTTAATATAGCTCAGGCTCCACAGGTTTAGGTATACTATCAATTTCCTGGCAGTTTATGTAGAAAAATTTAGGCGGAAAAAAAAGTGGTAAAACTGATGTGCCTTCAGTTGCATGTTTGACATTGCAATTCTTTGGTATCATTAAGAGGCCATGGCTGAAGCCGTATAGCACAGTAATCCACACAAACTACAAAATCTGCAATTATGAAATTTCCTTGGGGGGCAGGAGGGTGGAATTGGACACAGCCTTCTTTTCTTTACACATGAAAAATATCCTCTTAGCTTTAAGTTAAGCTCTGGAGACTGACCATACCGTCATTTTATAAATTAAGAGCTTACTTGTTAATTAGAATGAGAAGCTTAAATTTTGACAGTTGTCAGACCTGAAGTAACGCTATCATGAAATAGTATAATCAGTTGTATTTTCTTCCGTAGTCTGTAGAAAGTCTAAATGGTATTGTTATTTTCAGTGCTCCTTTTTCACCAAATAAACACAAAGGCTTTCTGATTCTTCAGCACAGAACTTGAAAAAACTTGAGTTGTTCAGGCATCATGTGAAAGTGTGCCAGATGTTGGACAGTGATGGGAAGTGTTAATTATGTAGCATAATCCAAGTATGCTGGTGCAATGTACTCCATTTCTACTGAAGTATTAATGCACTGACCTTTCTCAGCTCTCTTCCAGAGCTCTCTCTGGAAGAGTAATAACCTGTTAAGCAACTTCTAGGAGAGGAAAGATGCTTCCCATAGAGACAACCAGCTTCAGGAAGAGTATTCAACAGCTGGAAGAGCCTCGTCCTTCTTATGACCTATGTTACTGTTTCTCCTTCTGCGGAGCTATTGTTCTCCACTAACAGCCTCTTTAAGTTGGAAGGACTGGAGCAGAGGAAGCCTAGTGGCACTGCACATGGCCCTAGAGCCTATTTCCTCTGGGACCACACACTGCTATAAATTTCATCTGCACGAGGGGTAGAGTTATTCCTGGGATCCATCAGCTACACTAAAACTTCCCTTAGAAGACCATTTGTGTGTTCATGTACTTGATTTTCCTAAAGTGAGAAAACTGATTGCTGCCTGCTGTTTGCTAGCTCCACTCATAGCCAGATTTTTTGCAGCCATCCAGATGCATCTTCAAAGACAAGCAAGCATAGCCTTTATGAGCCAGTAGAGCTTTTCTCCCATTTTAGCTTCCTTTGTGGCCAGCAGGTATGTGCTGTCCATCTAATGCACTTCTCTTTAAAAACTCACGCACATAGGAAACTCATTTTTGGCAGAGAATGTAATGTTAGTGCTTCTACGGGAGCAGTATGTGGCTTCGCTTCACCAAGGGGCATTTTATTTCCTAAAAGCACGAACAACTTCTCTAATAAAACCAGCTATGGGCTGGACAATAATTAATTTTTTTCAGATTACATGTTTGTTTCATACGTGGACCATAACGATAATAAAACCTGAAAATCAACTGCAAAAATAGGTCGTGGACTGTCTTTTTCAAGCTTCTACTGAACAAACTTGTTGACTTTCTGGTCCGAGGTACTTGATTTGTTTGAAGTGGATTCTTTGTCATGCTAGGGTGTTTGCACTCTATGTAATATAAGCTAGGCTTTACATTGAATTTGGCTTGTCTCAGTCCTGTTGCCTGCTTAACACACTGTCTGGCTTCCTAGCAATGAATGTTTTATGGGGTGGCTGTCTGTGTAGCACACCTCAGGAATAGAGTACTTGATAGGTTTAAAACTTGAAAACTAACTTTGTCATAATTCATTTTGGATAATTAAGATGCCAAATTAGGTGTCTTCAGAAGAAAAAGATGGAAGTATGTAAGACTATATGTTGCCAGTTGCTTTGACAAATATTTTGTGTATAATGGTGTATATAGCTGAGTAACTTGTATGCTCAGTTTACAGTGCCTGCACAATGTTATGCTGATTTGAGAACTTTATTAATTCCGTTGTGATGTAGCATATAAAATCATGTGAATTTTGTCTCCTGTCAGTTCTAGATAAATGGCATCGTCCAGGCCTTAAAACTAAATGGTCTGCTCTCTGTAGGTAGAAACTGAAAGGTTTTATCTAGTCCATGGAAAAATCAGGCTTAACTGAGACCTTTTATTATTGGAGAGGTTGTGTCTTCCTTGAGCCCAAAGCCATTCTCTGGCAAGTCTCAGAGTGGAGTTAAGTGATTTTGCTTCTTAGAATTACTTTACATTCATGGTGATATCTTTTACTGTTGGGGTGTTTTCTTTTCCTTTATCATCCTTGAACTTAACTGTATCTATCCTTCAATGGAGGAGGAAAAGAATATTCAAAAGGCAGAACGAACCTGAAGTGAAACAAGCTATGTTGTTTTTCTTTGTATTACTGTCATCTGCACAAATCTTTTCTTTCATTCAGTCTGTTTTTCTAAGCAGGTCCATCCAATTACATAAAATTTGAAAAGCAAAATTGCTTCAGCTTATTTTTTAATTCTGGTACAAGAACTTGGAGTAGCTGAAAAATCTACGTATGTCTTAGTGGCAAGAATATTAGGAGCAGGGGCTCAACCTGCTGTTATCAAGGGGTTAAAATCTTCTTCTCATTGAACATGTTTGTGAAGGACCACTGGTAACTGTAGTACAGCTTTTTTTTTCTTTCCAGTTCACTAATCAAATGTATGTTAGATTTATTATTGCAAAAGTATAAACCATAGAAAATTTGACAAGATAGATGTGTAAATTATCACTTTGACAGAACTAATGATGCACTCCAAGCACCTTCTGTTTTCCAGCACTTGGTGAGCGACTTCATTAAATATGCAACGACTGTTTGGTGCTGCTCAGACAGTAGTTCAGTTCCTTGTGGAATTGCATTATTACTGGAGGTGTAAAAGAGGCAGGCATGCTAGCTGTTGGGCATCCTGCTGTGATTCTAATGTGCTCCATCTTGTTGGAGCAGTTGTTTGCAGTCTTTTCAGGACAATTACATCCATAACCACAGGACACATTCACTGAAACTATATTACAGATAACAGTTGAGAATGGTAATGACTGTTCTTCAGCTGCCTGTGTACGAGCCAGTGTAAGTGACTTGAGGTGATGGTCAGACCCCATCCATCTATCTCTGGTTGTTTGTATATGTATGGGTGTGGTGGTTTTTTTTGTGTGTGTTGGTAGTATTAGAATCAGAGTATTCCCAGATAAAATGCAACTGCATCAACTTGGTCAGTCTAATTGTAGAGATGTTTTTTCTACAGATGGGGATATTTTCTGAGCCAAGCTTCAAAATACAGCCACAGTTCCTATTGCATGAAAAATGCTTTTGTCCTTCAGTTATGATCTTTGCTCTTGACATGTATGCTGGTAATAGTTGTTTTCTTACTAAACTGCAAATTTCATTCTTTCTCACGTTATTTGCTTTTTCAGTTGGCATTGTAACTAGCTCATCCCTTAAGGTATAAACAAATATACTCTGCTCTCCAGAGGTGTCCCTGTAATTTATTATTCTGATGACAGTTTGATGGTTACCCTGAGAACAGGGCACAAAAGATGGCTTGAATTTAGCTTCAGATATTCTTAAAGCATCTGCCTCTCAAACCTTTACTATATCACATCATACTGACAAATGGATTGTGGTTTAGGCTGACAAGCTAAATGCTATACTGTGTTTAATGAAAGAATGGCCTTTATTTTGCATGATCTGTTAAATCAGAGTTGATGACTTGGTTAATTAGTATATGAACACTTGGCCATTTAACAGAACTATTGTGGGAATTTAGTGAAATGAGTTCTTAAATGGCTAGTGCTTCAGCTTTGCTTTATAATTGCTGTGTGTTGTGAATATACATTTTTAACATGGAAAGTAAGCTTTTGTGTGATAGCATGTGTGAGTGCCAGCCCGTGTAGAAGTTTTGGAATAAAATAAGATATTCTGTTGTCTGAAAACTAGACTTTAGGCCTTCTCTTCAGAAAATAAATTTTGATTATTTAAACCAATGCTGTTTTAAGGTTGTTCCTGATTTTTGAGAACATTCTTTCTTTAAAGCAGTTGAGAGGCATGGGGGTTCTTCTTTTTAGCAATCTCATCTTTGGTTTTTCTACTTCAAAAGATTAGTTTGGTAGCTTTTCAAGACTTACTGCCAAGTTGCTATTTTAATAGAACATGTAATTTCAGCCTAAGCTTCATCTAAATTTCATAGTTTCTAAAGAAAGTAGACAGTGTGGAACACAGTCTTCCTCTGGGAGTATGCTGAGCTTAATGAGCTTGATAGTCTGGTGGGCTCAATAAATCAAATAAAGCAAAACATTTCTCATTTTTGAATAAAAGCATTTATCACACAGTGTTTATTCATTCATGGTCACAAGATTGATTGGCTCCTAGAATCCTGCCATATATTGAAACGCTTTGTTTTTGTTTTTCCAGTAGGCAAATTGCGGAAGCGCTGGATGAAGGAGAGCATCTCTGATGTTGGCCTGGGAATGCTGAGATCTGTTAAAGAATATGTGGACCCCAATAACATCTTTGGAAACAAGAATCTTTTATAAAACCCTGCACAATATGATGTACTAAAACTTCTTCAAAATTACTGTTGAAATTCCGCAACTTTCATTGTACTGATATCCCAGTAATCAAATATAACATAGCCTAAACTTTAAAACTAGTATCTTACACTGATTTTGCCACCCCCTCCCCCCAATAAAGTGTAAACATCACTGTTAATGTTTATGGATTTTTACTTACAATGGTCTTAAACAACCCGGTGGGCACAAATTATGTTACCAACCAGGAAATGCAAATTTGGTTTTCCAAGTTTGGTTTAGGCAACACAGCTGATGGTATTTTCAATGCTGGATACAGCCAGCTGTTTCTTACTAAAGCATCCCCTGCAAGAACAAAGACTGACAACAGTGTTTTCTACAGAAGCAGCTGCTCAGCCCAGCCTCTTGCTACAGGAAAGCTGCTAGGAGACAGATGAGATTACACCAAGGAGTACTTCTCTGTGCTGAAGGATTAGGTATGTAACAGACCTGTAACCAGCAAAAACTTAAAGCACAAATGTAGATTTTGATCAAAAAAAAACCAATGCAAGTCAAAACACTTCTGAAAACTCAGTAGTTTCCCACCTTAATATTATGGGAAAATCATAAACAATTGAGCTGTTCTGAGTTGTATTTGCATTGCTGGGATAATCTTAAATTAATCGTAGGGTAGTCACTGTAAGTTTTGTACAAAGGACATTTCTCACTGTATGTTGAAAACAGGTTTGTAACAAAACTTTGCTTTCATCTGTACTACAGTCCTAGTGTGTATGGGTTTGCTTCTGTTTTTGTTTGTTTTGCAGAGATGCAAAATATCTTTTTCAGTAAAAAAAATTATAATAATAATTTTGGCTATTCAAGTGAAACTGCCCAGCACTGTCTTTTGAAACAGTCTCAACCGTTTAATAAAACTAAAGTGGACAACATACTGTCATCCTAAAAGTGAGGTTTCCCTTTTTAGTTTTGTACAATTTCCTATGGCCTTGATGAATCATATATCTACTTCACTAGTAGCAACAACTATAATTGTCCATTTAACTACGAAAATGAGATATTTTCTTGCTCAGTACGGTATGTAAGCATTTTTACATTGAAACTTGAGTCTTAATCAGTAAAACAAACAAAGTATTTGTCAATACTCATGATCCATTTTTAAGGTGGGTTCTTTTCTTAAAGCAAGTTATCAAACTTTTTGATAATTAATGCATATGACTGCATAGGATAGAAAAAAATAAGGACTATCCTTTGAGGACACTAGGTCTCTCTAGCCAACTGCTTCACAGCTCTGTAGTGTCAGTTTGGACACTTTTTTTTAGTACTGCCCTTAACAAGAAGAAAAAGATGAAATTGCACATTTATTTTTAAACTACTTCAAGATACTGTCTAATTAGCTCTCAAACTTGGTAATACACCAAAAAGAGTATAAAATGCTCAAAGTACTGCATATCAGAAAAAACTTTGGACTTGTTTGAAGATCAATTTCAATTCTGTAGTTAAAATGATCAAAAGCTGATGAATATGCAAAACATCACTTCAAAATGTATGCTGTCAACATACTAAAGGAAACTTTTTTTTTATAATCTGCAGGTCATAAAATGAGATGTTAGTGTGATGTTAGTAATGCGGCTAGCTTTATTTCTAATGCTGTTTCACAACATTTCAACATGATCTAGTCTTTTGTATTTTTGTTCTTGGCCCATAGAGTTCATATTTCAGAAGCAACCAAAACAATGGGTGTAGTCTGTTTTAGAAAACTGACTTTTCGCACTGTGGTTAAGTGTTCCTTAATTGTTTCATACTCAAAGTGTCTCAGCGAAGTGAATCTGTACATGTTTATGCAGGGGAATTCCTCATCTCACGTGCTGCACAGTGGTGGCTACTTGGCCACAGCTGGACTCTTGCAGATGACTAGTATCACTCTCAAATAGAAACCTTTCAAGGAGCTGGTAAATATGAAGGGTGTTTTATTATGTGCCTCAATGAAAGTGTTTGTTTAACTATGAAGAATCAATTTTGAAGGAAAGTGTGTGAAGCCTTTTTGCAGAATGACAGCACAAATATAATTAGAACAAGTCCATATAGCGCAGTAATACCTGTCTTTAGATTTTGACTTGAAGTACTACACAGCTCTACAACTTCCTCCCTGACTCTTAACTTTGACTATGGCTTCCCCATCCCTTGTTTTATTGAAGTTACACAGGCAAAACCTCTTTATGCTTTCTATTTCCAATCCTTAAATAGCCACTGGCTGCTGAAGTGATTTAAAATGCAGTAAAGATTTTTACTGCACATCAATTGTCCTATGGGAAGGTGAAATAACAGGTTATAAGGGTCCCAAAGCTATGTCACTGCATAGCTCTGAGGAAAGATTAACTATGAGTGTAACAGACACTTTTTTTTTTCTAATGGCCACCTGATAGTTGTCTTCCTAAATATTTTTTTCTATCTTAGAAACTAGTCTGAGTTTAGTGAAATCATGATTGAAATGCATGTATTACTGATGGTCTTCAATTCTTTCACATTTAAATTTCTAATGAAAACAGGGAAGTGTAATGCAAGTTCGAGAGCCCGTTTAAAAGAAATCTTCCCTCTTCTAGTACTAGTAGTCTTCCACTATTTCTTTCTTAATCCTCTCTTTGTTTATAAAGACTTAGTTTCCCTTAGCTGCAGCCTGTTCAGAGATGGAGCTTGATCTGTGCAGATCAGAAGGGTATCTTGGCATAACACTTCTTCGATTGGTTGACTATTTTGGCTATATGTAAGTTACAAGCAGTTTTAATTAAGATTATCATGACTTTCTATTACACAGCGTCTGTTCCCTTGGAAGGAAGAAAGTGCAGAGTGAGTATAGTGTGACCACGAAATGTATTTTTACTGGAGAGAGCTTTCTAAAAGTTTTGAGGGGGGTATCGTAGAAGAAAATCCATTAAAAATTGCCACAGGGTCTACATCTTAGTCTAAGAAAAACTTGTCTCTTCTTGACTTGACTTAAAGTATAGTGGTTGCATTAGAGATGTCATCTTTGCCTTACAGCTGTGAACAGAGGCCAGGCCAAATAGTTCTTCCATATCAATTTTAATTAACTGAAACCAGCTTCAAAGGCAGGGATACATGAGCACTGAAATCCAGAAAACACAAGTCATTTCTCAATCTTGGAAATGTATGTTTATCAAGGTTGTAATTCAACTTTCTGCAAATAAAGCCAAACAGTGTTTGTCACTTTAGTGTGAGATTAACTGTAAAACTTTCAGTTGTAATGTTAAGAGATTATAGAACCTTATATTATTAATAAAAGGAAAATGGGCCTAAACCAGTATGTGTTTCTGTGCTGAAGCTGAACAAGTATATTCACTGAGCTTGTCATGTTTGGTTTGTTTTAATTTGGTGGTAAACTATTTCCTAAGGAATAATATTAGGAAGGTTTGGGCACCTTTTGAGAGAAAGGAGGATAAATTTTTAAATATATGCTAATAGAAGCACTACTTTTTTGTTCCAAAATAGGCATGTGAGAAGATTTCAGCGAAGAAAGGGTAAAACAACACTTGAACACCTTAGCCTACTCAGTTCAGAAATTTCTCTTCCTTGTTTTTTCTTGTTTGAGCAACAAAGCCACCTTCCAATGCTCTGTCAATACAATACGGGAGCATACCTCATCTTACCCTACCTGTTGTGTTAAACTATTGAAAGGGTATTAGGTTTCCTTCTGTTGTGTGCACAAATGATTTAAAAACTACTTGGTAAAGGTCCTGGAATCTGTTTGAAAGTGCTGTGTCTACAAATGCAGAAGAGAGATTTCTCAGTTATCTGCATTGTTGCTATAAAATTTTTATGCCCTTTGAGCTAAAATGGGTGGAGTTACATCTTGCTTGAAAGATCAGTTGAGTTGTTTTGTGTTAATGCAGTTTATTCAATGCACATTATTCAAAATCTGTAAGACATAGTATGCAGGGGACAGGAGTCTTAATGACAGACGTTTGTAGAACTATAAAAATTTCTCAATATTATCTGAAATTTCCAGTGTCCTTGCTCACAGGAAGGAAAAAAAAATAAAAATTAAATGCTTTCATGACATGTTTTCCTCTTATTAGCAGCATAAAATGCAGCATTTGATATTTTGGTCTAGACAGACTTAATACGAAGGAGATCTTAGATGCTGATATACTTGTCTCAGGATGACATTCAGATCCCATTGGTGTTCTCTTCATTTAAGTTTTATAAAAGTTGGACCTGAACTGGCAGCTGTGTAGATATTAAAGGCTTGCTGTTTATGGGGTTTTGTAGTCCCACTACTGATTCTCAGTTCACGTTACCTTTAGGGAAAGCCATCAATTACTTTTAGGCTCTTCATGCAGAGCAGAATTGTCAAATGTTTGCTCTGTTCACATTCAGCTTTAAGGTCTGACATGGTGGTCAGAGATAATTTAAAAATATTTGCAATACTGTTTCTGAAAAATATCAGTGCTGTCAGTTTGAAATTAACAACTTGGTTTCAAAAATATATGAAACCTGCAAGTAAGATTTAAAGTATTGTATTTACTAGTGCAAGTTGCAATAAGAGGTACCTTTACTGAAATGCTGAGCAATGTCTCACTTATGGAGTTGTTTGGAGGTGTGTGTGAAAAAAAAAAGTATTGAACTTTTTTTATGGGAAGCTTTATAAATGTTTAATTTTGATTCAGAATAAAGCAAAATTTATTTCAATTGACAGTTCAGAAACTCCAGTATGATATTCCTATTTGAGGAGCATCCCGTCTATTTCTATTTTAATGGTGAAAGTGTTGGGATTTAACAGCTTTTAAATGAATGTATTTATTGTAGTACTGTAAAATATCTCTTGGTAGCCTTCTAAAGGATAAAAATGGAAGTGCTGGTCACAGCAATGAAGTTACATGTATGCAAGAAGATTATGGACAAAACCCCAGGATGTACCTTATCATGTGAGATATAAGCTGCTGCTGCTTCTAGGACTTCAAATTAGAAAAAAAAAAAGTTTAAAATTCCTTTAAAAAATCATTTAAAATACCTTATTTTTCTAATGATGAAGAATGACAAATGACTTTCCAAATTTTGCACTTCATTTCAATATCACTTGGCTTACTACTACAGAGGAAAATACAAAATGGACACAGACTCAAGACAAGGTCTTGATAAAAGTATTCCTATTTCAGGCTACTGTAAGGGCTTGGCTCTATTCCCATGGATAACACAGACACTGAGTGTGTGGGCATTGGGTGTTGCTATCGTACCACTCAGTGCTTGTTCAGTAAAGTAAATGTTCAAAGCAGTTTAAAGACAATGAATGGCATTGATGTAATGTACTCAAGTGAAGTTCTGCAAATATTGAAAAGATGAAAAGTTGACTTGGATAGATCTGTGCACAGGCAGGACAATTGGACTAATTTAATTAGTCATAAATTGATTATTGATTGTGGCATTGATAAATGGTTGAACAGCAATCCTGAATAGCCACAGGTCTGAGGATATGGGAGTAATGAGAAGGTACAAATACAGCAGTTGACCTTTTTTCCTTCCACCCAGTGGCAGCAGCCATGAGTATTTCCTGTTTCACTCTATTACTGCTGCTGAACAGGAAATCCTGGCTGCCCAGAGGCAAGGGTTAAAAGCCCTTCTGAAACATGAAGTGATACACATGCTCACCTAGCAAATACATAGCAGCTGGGTAAATACATGTGGAGATGAGGCAATAAAAGCCAGTCATTAAGGGGAGTAAATCTGGCTAATGTTAGGAAGCAAATGTAAGGAAGACATGGGTGAGCTGAATGCTGCATGAAAACCTCAGGTTTAGAATGACATTTGTTGACAAGAATTGTGTGTGATACTGACCATGTTACAGACCTAGAGCATAGTCCTAAATATATTCAAAGCTTTTTTTTCCTTTACTTGCTTATGACAGAAATCTGTGTTTAGCCAAGTTTCCTAAGAAAGTAAAGTAAATACAATCTTTTTACTGCTTAGTTTACTCCTCTTTTGTCTACTTTCGTTCCCAACCAAAGATTTTGAGCTTTGTGAAAGGAAAGGCTTCAGCAAAACTTGAATAGGGTAGAAGTCTCAATGTATTAAGTTCCTAGATGCTTTTGTGAAAAACAGCAACTTTTATTTTGTGCTGGCAAGATAAAAGCTGAAATGTTAGCTCAGCCTTTGGTAATACAAGAAAATCTGTCTGGTAGAAAAATGAATGTTAGTTGTTATACATCCCTTCAGAAGGTCAGTGTGCTCTGCTATGCGGTTCTTCTTGAACCCTTAAAATACTTTAATGAGTGAGTCAGCCACAGTGCAATCTGTTCTTTACTGCTGTTTCAGGAGGTACAGAATAGCACTGTTCTTCCAGTTAGCTTTTTTGTTCCAGGATATTTTCAATAAATAGTCATTTTGCCTGTCTTTGTTTATGCTTGTAACTATACTATGACGAAGTCCTCAATTTTAGTTCTGCATAGGACTAATGCGGAAGCTAACTGGTTTCCTTGAAGCTGTATTAGAGCTTGGTTTAAATGTGCAGAAGTGCTTTGGAAGGATCTTAGTTGAAAGTCTTCTCTTTCAGAGGGCAGATCCCTTTAGCATAGCATTAACGAAGACTACAGGGGACAAGAACAAGCTGTGAAAAGAGGGTGGGGAGAGAGAAAAGACACTGGAAGAAGACAGCAATAAGCTGATTCTGTATGTGTGTTAATAGACTCCTAGCCATTATGATGAAAAGTTATGCAAGCTTTACAGGTGTGGAGATCTTCCATGTTGTTACCCAGCATGTGGTTAAGGAAGCAGGGTTTACAGTTTTAGGTGGAGGAGATGAGTGACTGCTGCACCAGAGGAGGTGGAGAAAGGTTTTCGAGAAGAGCTTTTGTGTGGTATGAAGGTTAGCATTGCAACCTGGAGCATAAAGGCTTTCCATCTGTAAAGTTTCAGCAGGCAGCACAGTCCATCAGCACGCTTAATAAAAACTTCTTTGTACAGCTTTGCCTGTCTGTTGCAGGACTTATTACTCATGAAATAGTGACCAGGAAGCAAGAGAATTACTAACGGAGAAAACAGAATGAAGGCAGTGCAAAGCCAGTGTCTTGTGTCTATGGCTAAATTGCCTTGAAATGAACATCTGGCAGCAACAGCCAAGCAGTAGGGACCTGGTTGCTATAGAGAAACAATAAATTTAGGATGGTAACAAATCTGCTGACTTAGTTACAACTTAGTAGTTTTTTGAGCCTGATGAGAAGAAATCACTATCTCTTCATTCATAGAACTGTGCGCTGCTCTGTGGACATGCATAAAACACGACATTATTTCCTGTTCTTTCTGGTAGCTCTTGTAAAACACTGCTACGTATCTGGGCTTGAGCAGTCAGCACTCAGGTGTTCACAGCTCAGTGCTTGCATAGCTGAGCAGGACAGCCTCCTACAGTGCTTTGGGTCCTTCCAACTCATCTCTAAGCACAATTTTTCCTTTGCTATGCCCAAATCTATCCTTATACCTGTCACAGAACAGAGACTGATTTTTATCTACTCCTCCAAAAAATAGAAGAGCAAAAGCTTTGCTTTAGATTTTTGTTGTTGTTCTGTTTGTTTTAAAAACACATGCTGATAAGCTACAGCTGTAGGCCAGGCAGCCCAAAGTAAAGTTGAAACAGCTGTGAGTGATGGGGTAGCAAACCTTGTGATGAATAATGCATTGGGAATGAGTAGCACAATTGCAGAGACACTTGCAATCAACAAGATCTTCAGCTAAAGCCTGAATTTTCACTGTTGAAATTAAAAGCAAATTTCCTTAACAACAAGCTAGAGCAGGAAACACTGTCCAGAAACAACATCGCCTACATCCACCAACCCCTGTGAGGAGAGCTGTGTATATGGTGTGGGTGCTGTGTGAGGTGAACCAATCTTCTGGGGTACACTTCTGCCCCAAGTGTGAGGGACACGCTTTGCTTATGGCCTTGCAAACAAACTCCTCAGAAACAAAATGGCACTGTGTAGCCTTGTGAGGCTGGCTAGGGCATCCCATGAAGAGAACATGAAGAGACAGCCCAGGGTTTTTGAAACATAGGACACAGGCTGGACTGTGGCGGACATTTAACAGAGAGAGCTTAGTGAAACACCTCATGAGGGCTGCTTTCATTCCCTACAGCTGAAAATGTTTGTCAGCTTTATTCCAAGTGGACCCTCTTTGCTCTGTCTAGCCGTATTTTGGTGCTTCCCTCACAGGCTTGCCCAAGCAAGCCTCACCTGCCCTCCTCACAGGGCGGGAGGGGGCTGCAGGCCGGGCCCTGCACACCTGCGCCCATTGCTCCATCACAGCCCCACCCCAGGTGCGAGGGCTGTGGAGGGGCTGCAGTCCTGAGGCACTCTCCAGAGCAGCATGGCACAGCAGAGCGGGCAGGGGCTCCCTCACGGTAAGAAAGCTGCGCTCGTGACGACAAAAGTTATTTTAATGTCTTTTTTTTTAAAAAAAAAAAAAAAAAAAAAAAAAAAAAAAGTTTTTTAAACGTTTGCTGTTACAAAGGTGAGGGCTTGGAGCGGGTGCCCAGTGTGGGCTGCAGAGAAGGGGAGGCGTGAAGGGAGAGACGCGTAATGGCTGCCATGGCCAAACATGGTGGCCTGAGGAGAGCCTTGGGGCGAGGGGGCTGGGGGCAGGGGGCAGGCACAGCGGGTCCCTACACGAGCTGTGCTCCCCAGGGACTGGCCTGTGGAGGCTGGGGAGTCCCTGCCCTGCTTAGCAGAGCCAGGTGTCCCCTTGGGGCAGCGGCAGTGTGTGAGGAAATGTGGATTCAGAAAGCGTGGGTGCCCGGTGCCTTCCCCTGTGGTGTATCTGCACGTTGGTGGTTGTTTCCCAGCTCTGGCTCTTGTTTCACACATGGCTCCAGACAAGCATGAAATCCCTGTTCCCATGCAGCAGAGGGCTGAGGGGACTGAGCGTGGCAGGGGGTCCCTGCCAAAATGTCCCCCTGGCACCACAAGGGTGCCCCAAATCTGGTGCCTGATGGTGGGGTGGTGCTGTGGGCCCAGGCAGGGTGCGTGGCAGTGCCCAGCCACAGGCTGCTGGACGAGGAAGAGGGCTGCTGTTGTGTTCCTGGCACTTGCCTTTAGGTTGGTGATGAGCTTGAGGAAAGCAGTTTCTCTGCTGTGGAGAAATTACTACTTGTGCTCTGAAATGGCTTGGTGATTTTTGGAAGAAGTTACTTTTTTCTTTCTTTCTTTTTTTTTTTTTAATAAAAGAATCTAGATTTTGCCTGGTCTACTGAAAGCAGGAGGCTCCTGCCGTGCTATGGTGTTTGTGTGTGATGTATTTCTGCTTTGGTTTTTAATATACCTCTTTGGTAGTCTACTTCTGTTGACTTTGAAATGTGTGATTGTGAAATTTTGGTGGCACATGCTCACGTGGATCTGAAAGACTGCTCCATTTCAGCCTTTGCTGCTTTTTGAAAACAATATGTATGGAAATACAAAACAATAACCAAAAACAACACCAACAAAAATTCCTATATAGTGGAAGCTGCAATTGAATTTGCTCTTAACCACAGTATTACTGTGACTTGGGTAGAACCTGCCTGTAAAACTTCCCAGCTGCTCGAGCTCCTTTCCTGTCGGAAGGCTGGTCATAGAGTAAATTAAGAGTACAGAACTGAAACCAAGATGCAAAATTAAACTTTTATTAAAGTAAACCAGGTCCTGGATTTATTTTAAAGGCTGAGGCAATAAAAGTGAACATATAAAAAATTGCAATTTAAAATAATGTACATTCTTTTATGTCATTTCTCTGTTTTCAATTTTATTGGTACAACTGAGTTATATTTACTTAAGTTGCATACCTATGCTTTTCCAAACTGCAGTGGTGGTTTACGCGTTTGATGCTCTTAGATTCCAGGATGCTGTGGAGAAATCAGGGTGAATAGAGTGGTAAAAGGAAACCGCAGAGCTTGTTATAGCTCCCTGCTTCACCACCATCTGGCACCAGCACCACACAGGGCTGCCCAGAGGTCTCCTTACTCCACTGCAGGGGAGGAAGCCTCAGGCCCCTGCCCTGGTGTGAGGCTGTCCCCCTGCAGCTGCTGAGCCTCCCCAGCCCTGGCAGGGAGGCAGCTGCACAAGGTGGGGACCCCCCACCACTGTCCTGGGCATGGATGTTGGCAGAGAGCTGGTCCCTCGGGGCACGCTGCACACAGCACCAGGGTGAGGGCTGCAGGTCACAATGCATCAAAATGGAAACCTTCCCTGCAGCAACCCCCTTGTGTCCCACTCTGCAGCCATATGGGCACTCACACCTGTGATGTGCTGCAATCAGCAGCAGGCAGCTGGGGCACAGGGAGAGGGGATGAATGCAGGGGAGGGTGCTGCGTGCAGGTGCTGGGGGAATGGGCCTGGCTGGGCAGTGGATTTGGGACATCAGCAAGTTGCTTTTGTGGGCAGAAAAGGAGGCGGAGATGCTTTTTCTTGAGAAGTGAGATTCTTTAGGGAAGGAAACCAAACATGGAAAACTATTTAACTAGCCGGGCTTAACATTCAGAGCAGACTTCTCCCTGCTTCAGTAACATGGCAGCAGGAGTGAACCTTTTAGATTATACTGAGTTACGTTACCTGTTAATCTCATTGATGCATATTGCTTGACTTCTCAGAAGGTAAAATAGAGTGTCTTCCCTTTCACTTCAGGACCTCCTAGGGTGAGGAGGGAGAACCCTTTTTTCTTTTCTGGATTCTTCTGCATGACTTTTCTTTGCACGAGGGAGCAGTAGTTCCTGTAAAGGAGCATTTTCCAGTGTGCTGCGTGAGGAAGGACATAAAGGCTATGGCAGGGCAGGGAAGTGTTTAAGTAGGTGAGGTAAATCTTATACCCAAAAGGGATGAATAATGTGTTTGCCATAGATGCAAAAGAACAAATCACCTGGGTGGAGTGGAAATCTGACTTTAGAAAACTTATTTAGCTACGAATTGTAATAGATCAAACCTGCGTCTCAGCATCATGCTGCTCTAATCCATAGCACTGCCATCTACATGTGGCTAGCGAGGCTAGTCACCTCAGTCATAGACACTATGGTTGCTTTCAAGCACAAAAATAAGTGTTTCACCTGTTTGCAAATGAAAATTGCCTTATTTTTATACTGTGGCAACTAGTACTGTATTCTGAGTTTTTTATGTAGGTTACAGCAGCAGAAACAATTTCTGGGTGCCTGTTGGCAGATTTCTTTTTCGATGACAGAGACATTAATTGGGTCCGCACTGGTAAAGTTGTGTCACTTTCTCATGCATACAACATTCTCCTCTATCACTGGCTCTCCTGGCATTTGATTAATTCAAAGAAAACAATTTATCCCTTTTGCCCAGTTTACAAAGCTGAAAGGAAATGGTTTAGGTTATTTCAGTTGTATGGAAGATGAGATTTACAATGAAGCGTCCCGAGCCAGGACTGTCCTCTGTAGAAGCATTCGTGCTTCATCAGCTGGAGAATGGAGAATGAAACTACGACAGATATGTGCTCGTGTTTCCTGATTCTCCTAGTGCAGACCCTTCTCTCCTCAAATCTGAGGTAAGCTGTGTACTTGGTGGTTTTAATTCACATCAACATAATCCACGGGGAGAATTAATGTAGTTTAGCTAGAGTAAGGCAATCACTGTGTTGCTAATTCATTGTCCAGCTTACTGTGCTAACGCCTCTATGCGGTTAAAATGCAAAATGAACTGTCCTGGAGCTATTGTTTCTCAAAAATTGCACAGTTGAGCAGTAGTCTGCAAAGGCAATGTTCCCTTCTGGCATTTGAGTGTGGGCAGGGTACTGTGCTGACAGCAGGGTGCCATTTGTGCCACCCCATGCCCGCTGCCCTCCAGCCCTTCGGCGCTGGGGCGGGAGAGATGCAGAAGATGTCTGCTGCAGTGCCGGGGCAGAATGGGGCGGGCTAATGCTCTGGTGACTTCTCTGCTGTTACCAGTGCGTTGCCATCTGGAAGCCACTGAGAGCCTGCTAATTCACTTTTATTGCTGTATATTTTAAAGACTGTCAGAGAAGCCCAGGGCTTTGGGACAGGTCTTCGTTTTAGTTTAGTCTAAATCAAAATAAATAATAAAATCCTCATGAAGATGTACAGGCACCATGAGATACTTATCCAAGCTGACAGGATGAAAAAATAAACTAATGATGTTTTATAGGCTCATGAAAAAAATATTTACTTACCTCATATGAACGTGCCAATAAAGTTTTAAACAGATTAAAAATGAAGACAGATGCCAACGTCCATACTGATCACTTTGCATATGAAAAAAAAAAAAAGGAAATACAATTATCTCAAATTTAAGCTCGCCAAATCCAATTTAAGCTCATCACTGTCTGTTGCAATGTGTGCTTGTTTCTCTTCTAAGACTAAGCAGGTTTTGCTATAGACTTGGCAAGCCCTTAGTGGTAGTTGACGAAAAACGGTACAAATGTATATTGGGTAAGACTTTGGATCAAAATATGCAGTTTAGGAATGCAACTAAGCTTGAAATTAGGCTATTCCAGTCGGTGCAGTTATATTTCTAAAGATGCATCTGATGTACCTGATACACCTGCAGCTGTCAAAACGAGGCTCTGTGCACCAAAACACAGGGCATTCGCAAAGCAAGTGTGTGAACCCAGCTGAATTAAGCTGAATGCTACAGTGAGTATAGGCACATTTGTGGTCAAGTGTTCCTAAGTGCTATACCCAGGATGTGTAAATGCCTAGAAATTTGCCTAGAGCAAATTCTCTGCCTCATACAGTATTTGCAAAGTCCATGCTGCTTGCCAGAAATTGCTACTTTTGGTTGTGTTTGCATTTTTTAGACAGGAATTACTTCTGGCACAGAGCTGTACTTCTGCTGTGATTTCCATCCTCTAATAACACAGTCCAGACTGGTAGCTCTTTTTTTTTTTTTTTCCTAAATAACAAATTGATGTACAGTAAGAGGCTATTTAAAGATGTTTGCTTTTTTTCCTTGAACTTGGTCTCCCAACAAAGTCAGTAAATGATGTGCAAAGTTCAAAAATGGGAGGGAATGTGGCCTGGGCATTGTGAAAGAGTCTGGGAAACTGCAGCAGGTGGGGTGGGATTCGTGGTGAGAGAGCTGTGATCTCAGTACCACTGAGAAACTTAGGGCATACTGATCTGGGGCTGAGCTCAAACTTTGAAAGCGCTTGGCTCCTCTGAGCAGTGTGCTTGCGAAGAAGTGTATCTCAGCTCCACACCTCTTCTCTCTGTCTTAGGTCTAGATTAGAAAGACCCCTCTATCTGGCTTATATCTGGGATGAGTTTTTCATAAATCAATGTACTTCTAAGATATTTTTTTCCACAGGTTGTTTATTTTAATGTAGACCTGCAGACTAGCTTGTAAAACAATGTGCAGAAATTGTCTGGAGTATTCTTGCCCACGGGATATCTGTAATTGGCTTTTTTTTTTTTTTTTTTTGAATCAGATTTTAAAATGTATGAGCAGCAATGAGTGTGATAAAGATTAACTGCTACACAAAATGACTGCTTTCGGAGAGGAGTGCAGATCAGAGCTCTGAGAATAAAAGATGTGAGCTCTGTTAGGTGATACAAATCTATGGTGAAATGGCTAGTAGTGCCTGTGGTCTTATCTCTATTTTTTTACCTCTTTCCTTGAAAGAAAGAAAGGGGAGGAAAAAAAACTGAGATGCAACAAGATACACAGGCCATTCTGTGATGTTGAATCAGTGCAGTCAGTAAGCAGTGACCACCACAGCAGAGGCCAGTTTATAAATCACTACGATCGGCATTCGGAGGAGCATGGGAACCTCTTGGTCCCCTGTGCTTCTAATGCATGTGTCGTGGTTTGAGTGGCCACAGTGGGTGTTTCTGGCCCTTTTCCAGGCATGCCCATTACTGCACAAGTCTGCAGGCTGGCCTGCTTCCATCCCCAGCCACTTTCAGGAAGACTGACCTTTTTATAATTTGGTGCTACAATAAAAGCTGTCTACGTGCTCCCTGGCAGAGTAACCCTGCTTCTTAGCATTTGAGCTCAGCTCTTGCTGACCATTACAGCTGCCCCTCTCCTACCAGCCGTGCTGCCTGGGGAGACCTCTATCTTCTGCAGCACTGGCCAGAAGTGGTCTGAGAATAAAGCAAATTTTCATTTACCTCTAGATCAAGGGCCTCGTGACTACACAGGTAGCTCCCACTTTAAAGCCAGATGGAGGAGGTTTGAATGCTGAGATGATGTTAAACAAATGAAAGTAGCCAGGATACTAGAGCATTTGTCTGGGGCTGCTGGACTTCCTGTTCTTCTTAAAATGTGTTTGTTACTTCCACCACTGAGCCAGAGATCAGTCTGATGGTAGTGCCTTGTTTTTTTGCAATGAGCTTAGGTGGTGTGAATAAAACCCATTTTTTTCTAGAAGTAACGAGATTTTTTTAAGTAAATGCCTTTCAAAGTCACTGCCTTCATTGTCCCATTGCTTTTATACTCTACAACAATCTTAACATTTCATAGAAAAGCTGAGTAAATTGATCATTACTTTTGTCAGCACCGCCTAGTTGGCAGGCTCCTTCCATCAGTTCTTTTCCAGTGTCCATCATGATCTGGAGGACCCTTGGTCAGAGAAGGAGGAAGATTCCCAGTACATTTAACCTTTGGGCTCTCTCGAAGCATAAAAACAGGAGAATTTATTAGTGCTGTTCCTTTTTAACGGCCTTACTAAAGGCCAGCAACTCCTCAACTGTTTGGTGGGCCCCTAGCCCAGCCATGAGTAATGAAGTGTCTGTGACAAGCTCATGTGAATTCAGCCTGCACAGGGCAATTCACTATAAACATGAATTCACTGGCTTCTCTTCTGACAGAGATCTTACCCTGGCTCAGTCCTCAAGAGAGAGCATCTGCTGCAAGGATCCCAAACTCGGAGGCATTCAAACCTCTGTACAAATACTGCAGTTCAGGACCCCTCTGGACAAGAACTAGAGATGCTGAACAAGATGCTAAACTGCACCATCAGAAAGGATGGTTCTAGAAAACACCCAGGAAAAAACTTTAGTTAAGTGAAGAATTAGCCTGCTGGGTCAGAATTAGCATGCTGGTAGAGGCTGCTACCTCTCTCAATGAGCCCTTGAGCTTCACTGTAGTTGCTTCTAGGTCTGTTCTGGTCTCACCCCCTGCTGCAGTCCCATGGTCAACAAGGCATGCAGCCCCAGAGAGGAGACTTCCTCTTATGGGTTGGTTGTGTTGTTTGATATGAAAATATAATTCTTTCTGTGGGTGCTGGCTTACTGTTATGAGTTGTTAATGGGCCCTGGCAGAGCAATCGCGTGTAGTGGAACATGTTAGGGGTTGATACAGGCCTTTATTTTATTCTCTCTAGGCTGTAGTTTGAGTATGTGTGTGTTTGCTGTTTGGCTTTACTTCTATCCCATCATTTTCACTGGCTTTTGTTTCTATTCTCTTAGGCTGAGCAGTTTAACAGGGCTTCTGCCTTACAGAAATAAGGGCATGTGGATCTCTGAAGCACCATTTCTGGAAGTTTGCTGATAAATGCTGTTTCCCCAGGGAATGGGCAGGATCTTTCTGGTCCTAACTTTTTTGTGTATTTGAATTTTTCACTGCTAATGGATATTGCTCGTTCTTTGTTCCTCCTCAGGCTGCTTCTGTTCATTATTATACGGATTTGTTCAAAACTTAAAATGTGTGGGCTGTCTGTAGATTCAGGCTTTTTTTTTCTGATCTGTATTGTGACTTTGTGATCTATGGCCCCAGGCACAAGGAGCTGGCAAGGAAGTGCCTGAAGTTGTGGTTTGGCTACAGCTAGGTGGTTCAGAGTCCTGTTCCTCTATTCATCTGCATTACAGACAATAGCCCAGATTGGTGCAACTCCACTGGGCTTTGCTTCAGCAACCCAAAATTTATACCAGCTGAGAATCTGGCCCAATGTCTTATTTATAACGGAGATAAAATTTCCAGAGAGGGGTAATAGCTTTTATTAGACCCCCTGATTTATTAGAAGCTTTTTGGTTTGTAAGCCCCTTTCCAGGGAGAAGTACCTCTGTGAGAATGCCACGGGAGTTGGTGTTACAATAAAAGACTTTTGGAAAATGTCTGAGAGAAAAGTATGAGTACTGGTGAGGAGCTGAGCTTCCTCTTCTGGGTGCTGAGCTCTTCCTGGTGCTGAGCCCTCCCTGTTGTCTGAGCTGTCTTAACCAGGGACGAGAAGACCTCTGGTCACCTGCATCCACATGTGGCAGTCTCCCTGTGTCTTCCCACAAGATCCACTTGGGACAGGTGCCCATAGAACAGAGGGTGGCAGCACCTTGCATCACTTGTGTGCCCAGTCCCATGTGCAGGGTGGGCCTTTTCCAGCCCTCCCCAGTGGAACGGAGGAGGAGGGAAACCAGAACTTCTGACATCCCCACCCGCTGCTGCCTGCGGGGCCTTGGCCGTGCAGCCCCTGGCTCTGCTATAGATGCACTGCTTGGTCTGCTGAGCCTGCCTTTGTCGCAGGGCTTTCTGATGTCCTGGCTGCGTCTGAGGGGCAAAACAGGCTTAGATGTCTTCTGAGTCTGATGAGTGTTATAGGCAGAATGACTGGGGGGCCTCAGGCTGAAATGGGGAGGGGACGGGGCATAGCAGAAGGAATACATCTTTGTACCCCCTGTCCTGGCCAGATGCACCATAAACCTGACACACTCAGGAATTTATACAGAGAACAACATATGTTACAGTTTTCCTTTCTCTAACCATTAATCAAAAGGTATTTTGTATCAACAACATAACTGCTAGCTCTTGCCAGCATGGGTGGGCTGACGAAGGCTCTGCGGTCCCCCCTGCCATGCCCAGCCCCGGGATGGCAGTGGCGGTGCCAGCAGAGCAGGGCTCTGGGCTGGGGGTGTGAAGCCATGCTGCAGTGACCCGAGTGGCTGTGCTTCCAGAAACCCTGCATGCCCACAGCTCCCGGGAGCAATTGCGTGTCTGGCACCCGTACCTGTACTTGGGAATTGAATGTGGAAGCCCTGGCTTTTGTTGGTTGTTCCTCCTGAAGGATGATATTATTTATTGTCACCTATTGTACAAGGCTTCTCTGAGAGCTGTGTGTAAAATGTGCTGGCTGCTCCACGGCCCCTGCAGAGCCTGCAAGTGCCCGCAGCATCAGTTCGTGTGCCAGCAGCCAGAACTGAGGACACCGGTGTCTCAGAATAGACAAACCCTCCTGCACCTGTCCTTTTTTGTTGTTGTTGTCGTTTGTTTCCAGCCCTAGCTGGCTTTTCTGGGTTTCCAAAGAGCTCCTGAGAACAAGCTTAGTCTTTGTGAGATCTTAAAGAGAGTGAAAATGAGCCAATGCGACAGGCCCCTGCATAACTGCTTCTTAATGCTTTATAATCCGGGTGGTATCTGCTCATTTGGTTGGGATACAAAACCTGTGATTTTTCTCCTCTTCGTTGCAGCCAAAGAATTTAAAACTGCAGGCAAGACAGCAGAATGCACGTTAGCCCACACTCCAGAGCCGGAATCTAGAAGGGATGAGAGGATCTCCCCTTGCTGCAGGGCTGGGGGGGTTGACAAGAGCCAAGTGCAGGGTGCGTTTTGTTGGATGGCTGGTGGGACATCGGTGCTGGGCAGGAAGCCCCTCTGCCATCTTCTGAGAGCCAAGTCCCAGGGCTTCTCTGCCACACATGAGAAGGACAGCACCAGGGGGCCAGCACCTTTGGTACCTTTGTCCTGAGGGCAGGGAGCCTTCGGCCCCACAAGAGGTCTCTCCTGTGAGGAGAGGGGTCTCAGGCAGGTTGTGGGGAGTCGGCAGGAGGGGAGGGGGAGAAACTGTGACACTTCACAGTATCAGAGTTATTTCTCTAAGGGAAAACATTTTATCGTCCAGTTTTATGCCACTATTTTGCACAGAGGTCATTTATCTCAAAGGACACTTTCTAGGTTGCTGGTGCCAGGTGATTTGAAACTGCAGCCTGGCCAGGGCTCTGGTGCCAAGGCAATTTTGAACAGCAGCCAGCGTGAGCAAGAAGTGCCAGTTTGATGATAAAATGCTGCTTCTGAAGGCATTTCCAGGAATAAGCAATTTATTTTAATTTTAAGACATTTGACAGTTATGTGAGGGTAATTTCTAAAGCTCTGGGATGGATCTACCAAAGAACTAATGCTCTGTACCTCTTCTTCCAGAAATATTCTTTGAGTAATTTAAGATACCAGACTTACAGTAGGATTAATGCACAGATGGCACCAGAAACTAGCATCCGTGTTTGGGCGACAAAAATCATGCATCTTTGTTATTGCTGTCTTCATCTGTTGGGAAGGATCCCATCAACTACAGATCATCTTCTCCCCTCTTGCAGTTACCAAAAGCCCATCGGTGGCAAACGAGGCTAATGTGAGGTGTGAAGTACGCCACGGGGCCAGCAGTCCTTCCCCTCACCAGTTCCAGCTGCTGTACGGGGCCGGTTGGTTCTGCTGCATTTAATTTCCCTAGAAACCATCACAAGAGCAGTGGACACAAATTAATTCATCCATACAAGTTCAAATTGCTCCAATATAGTTGCCCTGGAGGGTTTTGTGCTTATCTTGGGCAGCTTTAAAGTGTTACAGAAAACTTAGATTGCATGGAGAGAGATCAGCTGCAAGCAGCATATTTCAGAGCCAAATCTTGGTGCCCACAAACTAGCAGAGATTTTAGATCAGGAGTTTTGATTTAGCCATTGCTATAAGTACATCCTTCAAAACCTGTTCTGGAGCCAGATGTGCATTCCTCACTGCTTTAAAGTTTAGGGCTGGTTACTTTGTGAGGAAAGCAGATTTATATCTTGGTTGTCTTGAATTGATTGATTTGCAGAACATCAGATTATAGAATTTGCTATAACAAATTGTTGGATTGATGATCTAACACGCAAGTATGCTGTTACTGACAACATGGGATGATTCAAAGGCAACAAACATATTTTGCTGTGCTATCTCTTAGGGGAATAATTTCTTCCTGACACTTCTAGTGATCATCTTACACCATGAAGCATGAGATTTGATTACTGATACTTTAGCATGCATAACTACAAAGGTTGTTATTTTTAATGGAGTGGACAGCATGTCTCATGAGAGTTATAAACACATCGTGTGCATTTGAAATGTGATTGTTGTGATTTGGCTGATTCTAATACAGAAGGCTTTGCGTAATTAGATTAGCTGATGGAAACGCAGCATTGCTCAACAAATCAGCAGGACTCATAGTTAACGTTATTCATGAAGTCTCTATGTAAAACATTATTTTTCCCCTCTATAGCATGTCTAGCTTTAGCAGCAGCAATTTCTGCTGAGAACACCGGGCCTGGGAACAGCAGCGTGGAGTTGGATATTCCAGAAATGTCACTGTCTTCATAGTGACCATAGCAATGACAGTGGTCTGTGGTTTGGGGTGACCCATCAACTATAATTTTTCTATCACCCTTTTGGCCCTGTCTCCCATGGTGGTAACTGCATCTTGCAAATGAGAAGGACTGCTCTTCCATGAACAACAACTTATGCTGTTTGCAACCAGTTCTTCAACAGCTAGCGTGACTTGCCTTCAATCCTTGATGCATTGGTATTTCAGAAGTAGTAACATGCTAAAACCTCAGGCATACCTTCAGGCTGCCTCAGGGTTTTCATATTTTCCATATGTGTTGAACAAATGCTCTGTCTTAATTTCTCTAAGTAACCAGACATAATCTGGGCTCAAAGGCTGCTCAATGAGTAACTTTCCTCTGATTGTTTTTCATTTGATTCTGAAGCACCATATGAAATGTCAGAATGAGCGACTGGCACAGCTAAGCCTATTTTTCTCATATAGTTTATGCGACCACATTATGAAAGATTTCCTAGAGCAGAGCATTTGCTCCTAAGCTGTACCCTGCACGCAGTATGACAATAAAGGTGAGGACTTGTGTCACCTTTGGTCCCGTGCCAGCCTGTAGTTTGACTGGCCTGGGCAATCCATTCAAGGCCATTTACAGCCTGAGTGCTGAGTGCTGGGCCCTCTCGGGCGTGCCCTACCCATAAAGCACACACACTGCATCAGAACAGGCTTTGTGTTTGGACTTAGTCTTTCTGCAGTGGATTGCTCCCTTGAAGCTTCTGTTCCTGTTACTGGATGGGTGTGCTTTCCTCTCCCACAGGATCAGCATGGAAAACTGGCAGCAGTCTCAAAATAGGGTTATGTTTTGACAGATCTGTGATTAAATTCAGTTCTCTCCTTATATCAAGATATAATGAATTTTTAAATCACAGCAAACGTCTGACTTACTCTGTGTAAGCTGATGAATGCATATCACAGAGAAAAACTGAGTTCCTGAGGACACTGCTGCTTCAAAAACTGCTTGGGGTCATTCTTGGCAATGCTTTTGAGTTGTCCAAGAGGTACTTATAGCTAACACAAGTTTAAGGGGAGACCTCAACCACTGAGTTTAAAATATTCCTGCTAACAATAATCTCATCATTCTTTAACACAAGGTAAAATCCTTTAATGTGTGGGTTAGTTCTAAGTGCACAGCCACTCATTTTTCTTCTGACTCTTCCCAGACAAATGATCCAAAAATGGAAAATTCTACCTGGTACTTTCCTCTCCACTCCCTTGGCGAGGGTTGCTGCCATTCACAGCACCTTTATTATGACCCCTTTTCTGCTTGGCCCATTCCCAGGAGATTGAAACACCTGAATAGATGAATGAAGTTAATGTTATTATTAAAAAACAAACAAAAACAAAAAAACATCACCCTTGTGATTGCTGTTTTTACTGGCTGGCTTAGCTACAGAGAAGGGTGTGAGAGCTCAGTTGTGGACAAACAGCTGAACCCTGATCAGCTCCTTCTCAGAGTTAAATGCTGTGGATCTGACCATGTTCTCCACCTACACAGATTTTGGACCTTCAATTTCTGTGAAATTAGATGGAAGTTACAAGCTGCCTACTCTTAAATATTTGTTATTTTTAAGGGCAGGTTTTTTCTCCCTCTCTCCCCTCCCCCCTATTTCTTTTTTTGATGGCTTTCTCGGTTAGTGCTTTTTGGATCCAGTCCCTGCATTTATAGATCCCAGGGGAATATCTTACCCACATGCCTGCCTACCCACCCCACCTTTTGATTTTACGGAGACCTGTAGCAGTGACTGCATTTACAGTGTGGCAAAACAGAATTTAAAAACAAATTGAATCACACCTTGTGGCCACCACAACTCAATCTAAATGCTGCAAGCATGAGGACCTTAAGTTATTATGCAGAAACCCTTATTTTCTTCAAATATGTGGACCAAATGTTCTGCGTCTGTTTCACCTTTTCTTCATTTCACCTTATTTGAAATCAGAGTGACAATGGATATAGAGCATGCCTGTCTGCATATGTCTGGCAGGATTTAGTTCATCTATGAATTCATATTGCTTTTTCAATATTGATAAGTGGTAGCTTTATTTCTAGGGCATGCAGGGCATGCAGAAGAGGCATTAGGCCTTATACCCTGTAATAAACGCAGTGGCTGAGCTTGCTGTGATGTGAATTCACCGGTGAGCTAATGTTGCCAGATGTATGCAGTCAGTTAGTAAAAGCCAAAATTTAAAGTGTAACCAGGTTTGTTCTCTGGGCTGGATGTTGAGATCAGGTATTTATTTGTTATTTATAGCAGGTGAGAAGAAAGGTGAGTGGTGTTAAGACATGAGTTGCGATGCTATTCTGGACACTTTTTAGGGGATGCAGTGGGTGGCTCACTGAAGGACCCCGCGTTCATTCTTGAAAGGAGACTTGTGTGCTTCTGGACCACCAAAGCAATATTGGATGACAATTATTCTTTCCTGGAGAGAAGTGCTATTGAGAGAGTGCTAATATGAGTCATCTCCCCTGATGTTATCACTCCGACATTTCCAGTTCACACCAATAAACACGCTCATACTTACTATGGCAACGCTAGCAACCGCAGGGGGAAAGCCAGCCTTTTGTGCCTGACGGTAGTGTTACAGAGGATGTGTCTCTCCGCAGCGCCCGGCCGGTTTAGCATTTCCGACAGTTTCATTAACCACTCTTCTGACAGTTTCTCAGCTTTAATAATGGGTAAGAGGTAGCTGCAGGAGGTGCCTTTGAAATTAAGCCCGATGCTGAGGGATCGCGCAGCTCCTCTGCTCTGTCCCTACTATGAAAGGCTTCTTCTGAGCCCTGCATCAGCAGCTGATCTGCTGAAAGACTTTCTAGTTATTTACTTTTATGTCTATCATTAGTGGCTGTTCATAATCACTCTCAGCCTTCCTACCTCTCTTGCTCTGACATTTTATTTGTTCTAGTTCATATTCCCTTTCGATTGACTTCAGTTGGGCTGCCTTTCCTTTTTTTTCCTTTTTTTTTTTTTGAAAGGCACCTGTTTGGCTAGAACAATATCTTGCCATTTGACCATTTTATTGCTTTCTCCCATACTTTCCTGCCTCCCTCACCCCTGCACGCCTCTTTTTTGTGCTTTCCATGATTACGTTAAAGCTTCTTAAATAGCTTCCATGCTGAGTCTAAAGATTTTAATTTCCTTACTTTTGAATTTAAAGTCCTTCTAATAGCTACCATGCTTAAACATGAAGCTTCCTTTCCATGCTGCCCCTCGATGCGGTGAGCTTGTCCCCAGGATGCCAAGGGCCAGGTCCCCCCAGGCACTGCTGTCACCTCTCCCCCCAGCTCCCACTCGGGCAGGGGGTTCACAGACCTGGCAGAAATGTGAAAGGCGTGGGATCATCTGATGTACCTAGGAGCAGGCTGAAGCCTGTTTACCCCAAATCTTTATTCCTCTTTAAGAGCAATGCTCTGACTGATGGTTTGAAGAAAACCAGAAGGTCTTTTGATAGGAAATTGTGTGAAAAACTGCAAGCTGGCAGAAGCGGCTTCATGCCTGTCTTCAGGGATCCTGCTGCTAATTACCAGAGATATGCCCAGACCATACTGCTCTTTTATGGGGGCACGGCGAGCCAGTTGTGAGGACAGCTCTGGCTAATAAAATCATAAGGGCTCTCTATAGATTTGCAGACAGACTAATTGGGATCAGAAGATCTGGAAACAACAGCAATTGGTGGCTTGGGCTGGCTTTTTGTTTTTATTTCTCTTTTCCATCAGTGTTGTCTAATTTTAGTTAGTGCTATATTGTAAGTGATTACCCTCCAGGGGAAAGCTAAGTGTGCATTTTAAATCTCCTTTCATATTAGTATTACACCCTAGCCTTTTTTTTCTTTTTCTTTTATCTGGATCAGGGTTATGCTCCCATTGAGCTGAAATAAACTCCCTCTAAATCAAAATAACGCTGGTACCAGGCAGTTTGCACCAGTTTAATGAGTTCCTGCAACCTGTTTTTATAGAGTTCACTGATACCATAGAAGTGTGCCCTGCTAGCACCAAACCAGCCTTGCAGTGACCTCACGTGCTTGTGGGACTGCTGCCTCTGGCTCCGGGTTGCTGAGAGCCAGAGATGCAGCTTGTCCTAGCAGGTGCCTCGTGCAGTGTCCTATCTCCCTTCACCTGCTTCCCACGTGGGAGCTCAACCCAACACAAGCTGTTTCCCGTTGTATAGCTAGCAGCATGAAGACTCAGGCATTGATACCTGGGGCACACAGGGAAACCTGCCTTGGTGCTCGGGAGCAGGCATTTCTGTTCTGTCATGAGGCTTGGTGACTCCGTCTGGCACCAATGGGATGAATGTGGTGGCAGCTGAGGAGCGCATGACTAGTGTCGGGACCATACATTTTTTGGGGAAAGCAGCAGGTGTTTTTTGTAGCTGTCTCGGATTAGCTCAGCCATGCTCCAGGAAGGCAGGTGGGTAGGTAAGAAATCAGGCGGGGTCACCTATGTCTGTTGAGTTACTGATGTGCTGCAAACTTTGGCTGGTCCTCACTAGCATCCAAGTCAATAGGGATGAACAGACTGTGAAAAGCCACTTTGGAGAAGGTGTGTCCAGGTGGAGGAGTTTTAGGCTGCTCCTTTCAGGTTAGGATGCCTTTGTTTTGCATGTTGCTGGTGTTTAGTGGACATCAGGAAGCAGCGTGCTGAGGTGGAATACGTGACTGCAGTGCAGTGGGAGGAGGACGCTGGCCTCTCCTACCTGAAGCACTCAGCCACTCTCTGTAGAAAGGAGAAGCCAGTCTCTAATTGTGGCATAACTCCAGGAGATTTGGGATACTTGGGAGAGTGGTAATAAAATCAAAATGGATACAAGTTCTTCGGGCTTTAAGGCAGTTCTTCTCTAGAGTTTAAATCTTTCCTATTGAGGGCTGGATGAATGGAACAAAAATCTGAACTTTGCAGAACTGAGTAAGAGTTGTGCCATTCCAGCTTGGCTTTGGTTTCCTTCTCTCTGTATTGTTACTGTGAAACTGTCAAGCTATATTTTTAGTTATTAATTTATTTTTTGCCGTTCTCTAGTGACATAGCACTGGAGCACAAAGTTTCAGCCACAAACAAATCTTTATAACCAAGTTCCGAAACCCTGAAGCAAGTTATTTTACTGAATGTACTTAGGCTTTTAACCAGAGCTGTGCTAGCAGGGGCAGCACTAAGGCATAGCAGCACAGCAAGTGCTGTGGCTGCTCTCTTTTCCTACCCAAAGGAAATCCAGGTTGTAGGAAAAAAGGGGAACTTCACCAAGTGAAGATTTCCCCGTGGCCAATGGGACTGCACTTGCTAGAAGGGTCCCTTGACCTTTCTAACAAGGTAAGGCACAGAAAATAAATTATAGGTATTTGTAATGACTCTTTATTGTTGCAGAAGAACTAATGCCAGTGAGGACTGATAACGAGTTTAGGTGACTCCCTAGTTCTGTTACACTCCTATGCCTGGAGAGTTTATTTAATTGAACTGCTGTGTTTTTATTACCAAACTTTCCAGGCTTCAATGTAATACCAGGCAGTGTATGGGGAGAGGTGTGCTGGGAGTGCACAGAACAGCTTCAATTGTTTCAGATCTCCGCGCACTGTCCCTCCTCTCCTCCACCACTGTCTCTCCAGAGGTGTCTCTGGGCCAAAGTCAAATGGAAAAGTCACTTAACATCAGTACATTAGCATGCCTTGGTCCCACGGGCAGCAGGCAAAGTACCAAACTTGCAGTGCTTTTAAGAACAGCTTGAGGATGGCATGCCATAGCAACACTGCTGCTGGCTGTGGCTGTGGCTTGTATGCTTTTCTTCACCAACACTGCAACTCCTGCTGCACTTTCAACGAGAACAGACACTGTCCTCCAGGTTTCTCTCCATAAAGGGGCACAAATGGGGCCAAACTCTTCCCTCAGTCATGCTGAAGTAAATCAGAAGTAATTCTGCTGACAACCGTGAAGGTCACAGTGAAGTTACACCAGCTCGCAGCAGAAGGTGGGCTGCTGTGGCCGCGTGTGTGTGTAACAGCCAGAACTGCTGGCCAAGCTGAACCGCTCATTTACTGGAGCACATGGATAGCATTAGTGTTGCTGGAGACTTTGTTTGGGTAGAAGTCAGTGGTTAAACACCTGAAATCTCAGTAGACAAAAGAGAACACTATAAAGTTTTATGACTGTAGAGTAGGAGATTGCAACATGTAGGTTCCATTAAAAAAAATCTGAAACTATGTTATATTACATACTTTAGAGGTTCTGTCACTGAGTTGATTAGTATGACTTAGTTATTAGCTGTTACTAGAAGCTTTCCACTGAGAAATGGAATTAGAAATACCAGTCACTGTATTTTTATTCACAACCTTGTTGAATTCATCTCGGTCTCACAGATGGACTGAGAACTAGTCCAAAGGCTGTTTTATATGTTTAACTATTTGCCTATTCTTTCCTTGTGGGGAAAAAAGAATGCAATCTATGGAGACAAAACCAATGTTTTGAAACAGCTGGGCTTCAGATGCACACACGGAGCAGAAAGGGCAGAGGGCTGTCAGCCACATTTGTGCTCAGGCAGCTGTAATTCTGGTGACCGGGATAGTTGCTTTCCCAGGCCTGCATTTGTGCCCTCATTTTTAACTCTCTCCAGCGTCCCCTGACCTTCTCATATCCCTTCTGTTTCCCTTCTCTTTTCTCTGCCATCCTAGCAATTCGCCTTCACTCTGTACCTCCTGCCTGTGCCCCATGAGAGCTGCTCTGATCCCATGCAGAGGTGCAAGGGATTCAGTGAGAAAGCCTGTTTAAAGGACGGCTTTTGCTCTACATCTACAAGAATCCACAAGTAGACTTATGTTATTGCTCGTTCCTGAAACATGTTTGGCACACGGAGTATCTCCAGCCAGTCCAGTACAACCAGCAGAAAAGGGATCTAGCTTCCACATGAATCAGCTGCCACTACATGGAGCTCACTGGACAACAATATCAAAAGGCAGGAAAAGCTGGCGTTTAAGCACACAGATTTGAGAGGCCAATTGAAGAACTAAAACAAGCTTTTCAAAGTGCTGCAGACCCCAAGCCAGCCACCCCAGTGAGTCTGACTGCTGTGTTGATGGCAGCCAGCAGCCCTGATGTTCCTCCAGCCTCTCTTAAAGCAGGCAGATAAAGCTAATGGGCTGGTTGCAGTGTGCCGTTCTCAACTAACGTGGCAGGATGCTTGCAAGTCTTTCCTTTTGACCTGATCACCAGAGACCTTGATTAGAGCATAAAACATCAGTGATGTGGATTGCTTTCACGTTTGTAGTTGAGCTTGGTATCCCCAAGGGAAATACGGGGGTGTTCAGGAGTCAGTGGGTAATTCTATTTTACCCATTTTTATTGATTGAAAAGTGTAGGGTGGTGGTTTTTTTTTTTTCTTTTCTTTTCTTATCATGTTTTTGCCAGTGGAGAAATGCAAAGAAAAGAAATCGCTTTTGGTACAAGAAATATCTGATGTTATATTTAATTTCACAAAGAGTACATTTTATTGTGCACCCGGCTAATTCATAAATGTGATCTCTGTAACTCAATGCTTTTAATTACAAGGGGAAAAACGGAATTAGTTCATTAATGCTGTGAAAAGGAGCAGTGACCTACCTGCCAAGTGGCAAGGTGGAAATAATTAATCTGGTCAATTAAAAAGAAACTGATAAATTAAAATGCAAAGCCTTCCATGTGGCGCATTAAATCAGGGAGTCATGATCACCAGAATGTGTGCTTATTGTCAGGCTGGATCCCTCATCTTCCTGTTTGACTTGGTTCTGGGTTTAGCCAGGTCTGTAAGCAAGGTGTCTGTGTTCAGGACTACCGTAGGAATTCGTAGGCCCTGGCACATTTTGCAGAGGAGAGGAAGATCCACCTCCTTCTGAAACGCAGCTGGTGAAAAGTGCATGCCTTGCTTTTATCATCACATACAAACCTGCTCGTTGCCTTTGCTTGGCTTTGCTTTCCTTCCCACCATTAAATGTCACTTGCCTTTCCTTGGGCTTTAAATGGCTCAGGCACGGTGCTGAATTGCCCGGGTCATCTCCATCTATTTATGACCTTAAAAATCTGATCCCATGGAAACTACCGAGCTGCTGGAGCTGAACCCTAAAGTATACAGCGTATTTGCTCCACAGAACTGGAAATAGTAAAACAGTTTCTTTTCTATAAATACCACTAACTCCTCTTGACATTTACAAGTGCGTAGTATTTTTTTACACACTGCATGATCTCAGAAGTGCTTAACAGATCAGTGAACTGTGTATCTGCTCAGCATAGGTAACTGCAAAGACATTATGTGCCCTGCACCATCCCTCACAAGCACTTGGGACATTTACATTAGCTCCTGTCCATCTCAAGGATGTAAATTGAAATAAGAAATATGGGCTACTTGCTGAATGGTTGACCAGTGCTCTGGTGCAGCCTACAGGAAAATATGAATGTTAGTGTTTACTTTAACTAGGGCATATATCATACAGAGCCAAGGTCTTCTCCTTTGTTGAGATGAGAGTTGTTCTCATCAGGAATACTTCAGGGCACGTCCTGTTGCTAGGGAAAAAAAATAAAAAATAAAAAAATAAAACGCAAAAGCTGAGCAGAGGATGGTCTGAATGTTTTCTGTCTGAGGTGTGAGAATTGGCAGGCATTAAACATAAGGAAAAAGAGCGAGCAAAATCAGGCATTTCTGGGATGTGATAAAAATGAGCAGTGCACGGTGCACCTCTTCAGGAGGCGTGGGCTGCGGTGCGAGGAGGGGCAGGACCACGATGGAAGAAACAGCTGCGGCCAGAAATCAAATTCCTGGCAGCTCAGCAACTCCGCTCCTCCTGTTTCCAAACTACAAATCACCAGTGGGATTCCCCTTGCCCCAGCTCCTGCCAGCAGCTCTGTAAAATCAGCAGACAGCCCCTACAATGTGGTTTTAACTCCTGAATGCTCACGTGTCGATAGATCTCCTCTCTAACTCCTGATGACAGTGGGTGCAGAGGTGCGAGGCGCTCTGCGCACCCATGTTTCCCATCTGAAGCAAGTCACGGCCGGTCTCCAGCTGGGCCTTTCCTCCCTGGGGACACACACCTGCCAGGGATGTGTACAGGGCAGCTTCAAAGGGAACAGCGCAGGAAAGAGGTGGGCAAGGAAAAACAAATTTATTTACTACCAGTGAGCATGGAATACGTAAAACCTGTGCTGGGATATGAAACTTGCTGAACTCTGTTAAAACCATCAGGTTTCCCAATACCTGTCAGCCTCTGCTCTAACACCCTTACAAAACCTGAGGTGGGAGACACTTGTGCGTGATGACAGCTATCCCAGCTGAGGAGATAAGCCCTCCAAAAGTTGCTGAGGCTAGGTGTGCGTGGGGGCCTCTCCTGACACAGCAAGCTGTACAGCCACTGCCGAAGCTGAGGGAAATCCCAGCGCTCTGGTGTCCGCCAGGAGCAGCTGTAACCTGCAGGTTTCATCCCACGGGTTTGCAAGCCTTGATCTCCCCTGGTCCTTCCCTCTGCGTGGCTGGCCGAGTGTCCTGTTTCTGAGGCCCTGAGCAGGAGGTGACACTTTGCTGCCGGGAGGGGCCCGGGGGCTGCTCCCTCGCTTCACCCACGGTTATCCCATCCGTGTCCTTAGGGTAGAGAAGCAAATGGCAGCGGGGCACAAAGATCTTTATGTGCCACTTCTGCACCCAGGGCTTTGTCTCAGCACCTGCGTGGCTCAGATCCCCCTTCCTGTCCCTGCATGCAGTGCCGAGGGAGTGGAGGGGAGTGCAGTATAGCCGGTACTCATGCAAAATCTGGGTCTGGGTCACGTTTGGCCTTCCCTGTTTCTGGAAGTCTGTAGTTTTTCAGAGGGCGGCTGCTCCTTAATCTCCAAAAGTAGATGTGGGTATTATTGGTGCTGTGGTGGTGCCTGGGAAGGCTCCTCCAGGACTGGCTCAGGTTGTGAGGGTTCAAAGGCAGGAGCAGAAGAAAATGGCAGCGAGGAAAACCTGTGAGGGATTTTGGCTGTTCAGCATCAGGAAACTAATGTCAGCTTCTCAAGGCATGGGAAGTGACATTGGCTGCCAAATGCAAAGCGCATTCCCATTTCATGGGAATAATTATGACAGTGAAATATTTTCTTAAAATAACCTTGGGCCACATACTAAATGGAAAGAAGTAAATGTGGCACTAGAAATGCAAACTGAGCCACAGGAACTTTTACCAGCTTCACAGAGCCTGCTCCACAGGGCCAGATCCTGCCGTCACTACGCTGGTGTAAATCAGAGTGTGTTTTGCTGAATTGTATGGAGGAACTGGGGCTTGAAGGGACCAAATGCAAGCATAATTTAGCAGCTGTTGAGGAGCGCTGCCTCGTGCAAAGGAGAGGTCACTGGGATCCTGGCTGAGCAAATGGATAGATTATGTGGAGTCTGCTCAGGAGCACTGTGAAACAAACAAACAAACAAAAAGTAGTTGCAAGCCACAAAGTTAGCTTTCTGCCCCTCAGCAAGCGTGGGGTTTGCTGTAGATGTTTTCTGAGGGGACAGTTTGGCACGGCAAAGTTCTAACCTGCGTCTTGTCACCGTTTACAGACACTGCCGGGATAATTCACACACAGATGCTTTCTGACGGGCTGAGCGCGTGCACACTGACGGCTAGAAAGGAATCTCACTTTCCTTAGCTCCACTTGGTACTTCTGAATATTTCTGATGTGTTTGTTACCAATCTAGTCGTGCTTGTTTGCCTCCTGCATCTGACACCTCCTTAAGGTCAAATGAAGAGAAGGTTATTTTACAGCTATTATTTCCTTGTACTAGGCAGCACCTGCCATTAACACCCAATGGTTCGAGGTTGGAGCAGCAGACAAAAGACAGTGATGGGAAATTAGGCGAGGATCTGTTTTGCATTCTCATTCTGGGTTCATTTTCCCCAGTTTAATTCAAGGATAAAATTTAGAAGAATAAAAAATGTGATACCACTCTATTATTATGACAGCTTAAGCAACACCCAGAATTAGGCCAGCTTATATTTTCACCAGATAAAGGGAGAACATATTAGATGGGCAAAAGGATTTTATGAAGGGAAAAAAAAACACATCAGAGCCCACTTGTGGTTTATTTTTCTGCAGTAGTTACATGGCAGAAATATTAAGCATATGTTGTCACGTAGATTGCCTTGCCCACTATCCTGAACACAAAGCTGATCTCTTAGGTTAAAACTAAACTAAAAATGAAAGGCATTTGTGTTTTTTTTTTTTTTTTTTTTTTTTTGTGCGAATTTATGTCTGTTTGGCAAATGGAACTTAGAGAAATAAATTTCACAGCACTTGGTACAGTCTTAAATTATGGGAGGTTAATCCAAATCCTCAGTCTTTTCAAATGCAGAGATAGGAGGTATCTGTTCAAGGTGCCTCCCGAGGGAGGAATTACCTGATTTCTGACATGAGAAACCACTGGAGCCAAGGCAGAGGCTTGTTGTTCCCCCATCACGGAAGAACACGTTCCTTTGAAATTTCATCAGCTAGAAAATCAATGAGTAGGGTTTTGGATTTCATAGAGGAATTTTACTGTTTTATTTTATTTTATTTTATTTTTATATTTTTATTTTTTTTAGGTCCAAATGATAAAAATGCTATAAATTCTATCTTAGACTCTGCAAGTGAAAGGTTTAAGAGATTATGGGAGTAAATCATTCATCCCTTCTGAATATCCTGCTGATAAAAGGGATCCCCTGATGTGATATGTACTGTCAGGTTTGAATTTGAAGCAGAGAATTTCTCTAAAGTTCCCTTTAGGGAATCGGTACGTTTTACACTGAATATTAGGATCACCTCTCCAGGCATGGGGAGGAAGCCAGAATGAGACCCTGAGGCCACAGAGAAATTATCAGAAAGAGATAAACTGGTTTCCTTTTTTATTAAATTCTTCTATAACCAGCTTTATAACCTAGCAAGTGACAAAAATTTCACAGTACATTACACATGCTCACTCGCGGGCATTTCACAAGATCAGGGAGGCGTCGCTGCATTTTCTGCTCTGGACTGAGCACAAAGGCTGAGGGCAGGGCTCCAGCACCTCCGTTCCCAGGGACTCCAGCCCCTCTCTAACAGCTTTATATTTTGTTGACTGTTTCATTGCTATTAACTCTCGTTACTGGCATTTCATGTTGTGATTTCATTCTTGGGCAGGAGCAGGCCAAGAGGCTTTTAAGTGCGGCATAAAAGAAGCTGCCACTCGATACACTGGGTAGAGCTGTGACCGCTCCCCACCCCTCTGCACCCTCACATGAGTGTGGAGGGTTCATTAGAGGCTGTTGGGGGGTGTCCCAAATAAGAGCTCCTGGAGAAGCTCTGATGAAGCCCGTGTTGTGCTGGGGACCCCTAAAACACGTCTGGCTCAGGCCTGCGCCCGCTCCTGTGGGAGCATGACAGGGGCTTGTGAGGGATGTTGGATGCAGGGGCTGTGCAGCCTCACCTACATTGCTGGGGACGATGAGGCTGCTTCCCCAGCATGCTGGCAACGGTGCCCAGCAGCTGCAGAAGGAGCACGCTGCCTGCCCACAGGTAGCCTGGCCCCATTGTATGGGGAGAGCAGCAGCAGGGAGCTCCTGCGGAGCCAGAGAAAGGGACATCTGGGCTTGGGGGAGCAGCCATCTCTTCGGGGCAGAGAGGACTGCCGTCCATGACTCTGAAGGCATTTTGGCATCCCTTTTTTCCTCCCTCCTCTCCAAACAGGAGGAGTAGCGAACTCTAGCGTGGGCTAGGAAAACAAAACAAAAAAAAACAATAAAAGAGGCCGTGTTTCCTTTCTGTGTCTGGAGCGACTGCTATAGCTGCCAGCACTTGCTCATGTCCCTCTGCCAGCAAGCTGTCTGCCCTGGGGGTCACTTGCTCGCTCGGCCTCCTGCTGCCTTGTGCCTGGGGGTCACGCACAGGCATTTTCCTAGCAGAGCTGCCCCACGCCTGCCTCCTGCCCACGGGGTGCTGCGTGGCTCCAGTAGCACGGTTGTTATCTCCTTGCTATCGGGATGGCAGAGCTGGCGCTTGGGTGACAGCCATCTGAAGGTGTGTGGAAGCGCAGAGGATTTATGTGTGCTCTGCAAACCCCGTCCCTCAGCCCTGATGGAGGAGCAGGCCCTCCAGCCGCACGCAGGAGCTGCAGTGATAAATACCGCTGGCACCACAAGAAAATCAGATATGCCATGTCAGAGCTCCTGCATTTCTGTTTGCTGTTTGAGCAGCTGTGAATCAGTGAACGCAGACACAAAGAGCCCTGTGAGGCATCCGGTAAACACGTTTAAGAAGAATCCGAGCCACGTTAATTTTAATTCGGAAGGCAACTGTTAGACCCCAACAGGGTCTGACTGTTAGCCAACTCCTTTCGCCCTCTCCCACGGGAAAGAGGGCTATAAAATAAAACCGACTCATAAAAAGCTGTTAGTCAACCTGCTCCCCGCTTGTGACACAGGATGGCAAGGGTCCTAGAGGCATAGCAGCTGGGGGGAGAGGGGAAGGTAAGCAGCAAAAAAGCCTGAAATTTGGAGAAGGGGATGATTACGTGCAACAGAGAATGAAAGTGTGTAAATTCACTCCTGAAAGTTTAAAAGTTCACAATGCCCCCTGATGATTCCTGTGTTGCAGGAGAGAATCCGGAGCTCACGCACTGGTTGTGGCTGGGGCAATCCCAAGCTGAGGCGCCTGGCTCCCCGCTGCAGCCCCATGCCTTGTGTTTTGCAGCAGCAGCAGTGATGTTTTCCTAACGTGCAGGGGCTGCACCATGAGGAACGCAGGGAAAGGGGCGCTCTGAGCAGTGTTTTACGTGGGTGGAAACAAGGTCTGTTATGTTTTGTTTTTTCACTGGATTTGGTTGGGGTTCTAGCATGTCAGTACCTACAAGACCCTGCTCCTGGATGGCCCCAAATAGCAGCCTATGAAAATGGATATTTTCTAAGGTGTCAATTTAAAGGTTGTTGAAGTCAAAGGGAACTTTTTTATTGGCTTCACTGAGCTTCAGTTTGGGCTATAAACTCCACTCAGTTTTAAGAACCCTAGAATAGAAACATTCTGGACTGAAGCTGTTGGATTTGGCAGGGTCTGCTCTGTGATGGGGCTTTGTTAGCTAAAATTCAGGTGAGGTTAAGGAAAACGATGCTAATCAAGAGGTTCTTTGTAAAATGAGTCCAAGTGTCTCATTTTTTCTACTTAATGGAAAAGGGCCAGCCAAAAAAAAGAAGAGTTGTTTTGGTGAAAGTGAACCCTAGAAGTTTGTCAGGACCCAGTGCCTCTTTACTTCATTTAGACCCTATTTCTTCGAGAGCTTAGGCTAGGTGGCAAACAAGGTGCAGAGGCCTGAAAACCAGCTGTTTGTTGTAGCACTTCAGTCTGAAAACTTCCCTGCAGCCTAACGTGTGCCCACTGGGCACTCCTTCTTCACTCACTCGTGAAAGCTTGACTGAAGCTGGGAGATTTCCAATGCTTCCTGGGTTCCCTGCACCAGCACAGAGCAACCGAGCCACGCATGCCTACGGAGCATGGCCAGGCTGTGGCTCCTGAAGGTCAATGCAGCACCTCGTGCAGTCACAGGAAAAGGTGCACGTCCCATGAGCCATGCACCAGCACCCACAGGCGCAGGGGGCACCTTGCTGGAGCCTGCTTAGATGTCGTGGGTGTGCAAGGCAAGCCTAGAGCTGCCCCTCACAGTTCTCTAGTTGTAAAAAAAAAAAAAAGGTGGTATTTTGCCAGCCTCGCTTAGCTCTTTTTGCTAAAAGGTGTTTTTGCAGGCAGTTGTTTTTGTGTCCTGGTTCCTGGTAAGCCAGATGGTATTCGTCTGTTTGTCTTTCTTTCTATATCAACAACTCACCACGATGTGAAGGAGCACACTGTCCCAGGAGCAGCCACTCCTTACTTGAAGAGACAGGCAGGATTTAGCAGAGGCACAAAATTTGGAGGTTTTATTTGCTGGAAGTCCAAAGGGAGATGAAGGAAGAGAAGTGTGGGGGGAGAGAAGATGGATCTTTCAGTGCTTATCTTTCAGCCCACACAGCCGCGTTATCACACCCGTGCCCCAAATCTGCAAACCATTCGTCAGGGCTGGGCTCTGCTGCCATTGCTGGGGGATACAGTTCTGAACTCAGGCATCTAAAATAGCATGCTGTAAGATATTGTGAAGCGGGATGCTCAGCTCAGCTGCTATTCTTGTAAATGTCACCATTTTTAGAGAAACAGCATTCTTCTCTTCCACCTCCTAATGGGGCTTGCTTACCCTGCAGAAATTCCCACATCTTCCCTGAGGAAGTCTGTGGCCACGCTCCGCCCCCAGTTACACAATGAGAAGACTCTTTTGTCTCGGCTTTTGTATGTCTCAGTGTAAAGTCAGCCACCCCTTGATTACTGACATTTTTTGATCAGCTCTGACTGCAGGGCTGACCACAAGCGGCCCCGGCATCCATTCCCTCTGCTCCGCGCTGCTCAGCTCCAGGTGTTTGCCCCCAGCAGCCCCCCAGGAATAGGGCCAGCTGCTCGTAGGTGGCGGGGTTTGTTTGCATTCTTTTAAATGAAAATAATGATTTTTGGTTACGAACAAAAGAAGGGCTGTACTGGCTTAGGGCATTAATTTAGACAGATTTTACTGTATTTCAAAGAAGCATAAACCATTATTTTGTGTCCTCCCTTTCCCCCACATAAAACCGTATGCGTTTTCCTTTAAAAATGTATTTTGTGTGTAAGTCACATAGTGAAACATTAAATGCGGTATAAAGACAGTAATAAAAGTGGTTGTAACATTTATATATTTTTCATGACCAAAGTGCTTTGCAGTTGGAGATGCCATAACTGCATGTTTTGCAGTTTTGCACAGCAAGCAGCAATACACTGCAAAAACCCACAGTGGCTGGACCCAGAGGGTGGGCAGCTACCTAGGAAAAAATGGGGGCCGTGGCGTCCATCCTGGCCATGGAGAGGCTGCTGAGGAACAGGCTTTGGTGGTTGGGGTGGAAAATGCTGCTGGGAAGGGAGGAGACCCAGATGAGAAGCATCACTTGGAGTCCTTACACAGCAGCAGAGGAGGAAGCATGTCCCAGGTCTCCTCCTGGCACATCTCAGCCCTGCCTCTTTCCTCTCTCCTTTCCACATCAGAGGCCACTTGGCATTGGGGTCGTAACACTCAGCACCACCTAACTTGCTAAGAAATTGTGGGTTAGGTCTAGGCCAGTCCTGGCTGCACAGTGTACTTTGAGAGGAAAAGAAGATAAAAACGTGATGTAAGAGAAGAACAGGGAAAGTATTTCTATTGATGTTTTCCTTGGGGTTTTTTGATGGTTAGTTTTTGTTTTGTTTTGGTTTTTGTACATCTGATTTGTTGCAGCAGGATGAAGCACATTCCAGAGATGCCGACTGCCCTCTAGCCAAACTTTCTGAAACAGCCTCATCTTGCATAACTGAGGAGCTCCTTTTCCTTCCATGGGGATGTTTTCTCCAATTAGGAAGGTGGCTGCTCAGCCACTTTCTTCAGGAAATCCACCAAAGCTGATGTTGGCTCCGAAGAGCTTTCTGTAGGCACAGCCTTCTACTTGCTGCATGTATTTGTTTCCATGCTGTACACCAGCGTTTCACAAATGCTGTGTGGTCACTAGATGTGGGCAGAGTGTGTTAGACCCCTTGCCAGAGCAGTGTCCCTCTTACAGAAGAGGAGGCATTGCTTTGTGGACAGCAGTGCTGCAGGTGTTGGGGTATTTGTCCCCTGCACTGGGAGGGAACAGGAAAGGCAGACACGCAGCGCAGGGAGAATCTCTCCCTGCTGTCCCTCCCCACACTGTGGCTGAGGACCCTGCTCCTTCCCCAGCAGCTGATGGAAGCAGGAGCTGTGTGCCAGAGCTGGCTGTGGACAAGTCTCTGTCCTGCTCTCAGTTCCCTTTAAAATTTCTCAAAGAGCATAGGACATTCTCACAAGCACCAATCTGCAGAGGGATTTTTTTTTTTTTATTTTTTATTTTTAAATGTCCACTGACTTTTACAGACTACGCACAGTGAATATGAAAAAAATCTCTGATGTTCCCTAAGTCATTGCCCACAGCCTGCACTTCATACTCCATTATGTGGTGTGACTTTTAAAAACTTTTTTTTTAAAGGTCATGCTGTTTATGCTGCATAATATGTAATACAATTCCACTGTAAATTAGAAACACACTTTCCAGCCTGCTGCTGTGATTCATGAAGGTGAACAAGATTTGAAATCACAGGTCTCTTCCTCATGTGGAAGCAGTAGTGGAAAATATTTCAATATCATCGTAATGGGGGGCCCTGGATGAATTATGGACTAGTAACGAGCTACAGAGGCTGTTCCAGGACACCTTGCGACATACTGCTGCCTACCTGCTGGTCTGCCTCCAGTAGAACATTCTCCCATTGTTGACACTAAAGACAACTGTGATGAAGGTGATTTTACTTTGCTGTTAGAGGATTTTTTTGGGTAAACGGTAACATTCCTAACCCACAGCCATCTACTTTAGCTATGGAGGAGATGTGCAGCCTTGATGAGTTTCTCTTGGGATAAAGCAGAGTCAATTTCCTATGTGTTGAAATAGTCACAGGCATAGTCTCCAGATGCACCAATTCCCTGCAAGGATTAAGTATTTCATTGCTTGATAGTAGAATGACTTTCAAAAAAAATAAAAATGCTGTCCTCTTCCTTTCCACGTAAACAGTGGCACAGAAACTGGATTTTGAGAGACATGCAGCCTGATTCTGAAATTCACATGACAGCTTTTCAGGGAGCCAGGGTCAAAGGTAAGCAAAGGAGCTAAAGCTGCAGATACTTGATCCTTTTTAAAAAACTTCAGGCTGCACATTACTTCAGAAGGAATAATACACAAAAAGAGGCACAGAATGAGATTGCAAAAAAGAGCGAAGGGCATTTTGATTTCACTTCTGTGTAGAACGTGTAATATGTCTGAAAAGGTATGGGAAGTCTCTGAAAAAAGTGTCTGATACCAGTGTGATGGAAATGATATGTAAAGGAATTAAGTAAATAAACAGGGTTTCAGAAAGCTATTGGTGAAGCAGGAACAGTAAGTAATACAAGGAGGAAACTGAGAAGTGGATTCCTTCCATCTAAGGTCAGAAGTGGTAAGTTCCACTTCAAATAGTAGTTATACGCTTTTTGAGCAATATGGAAAATAATGTAATTTTACGTTTGCAAGGTCTTGTACCAGATGCTGGTGTACTTCAAGCAAAGGGGCAGGCCAGGCCACAAATGAAAGACTGCACATATAGCAAGCCCGTGCTGCCACACAGGTCTGCAGGCAACAGGTGCTATGTGGATGGTGCTTGCAAGGGGACGCTGGGGATCGCAGCAGGGGAAGGGGAAGCACCAGGCAGTGTCTCTATAGCTCCTTATGCCCACTCATGGTACTCTCCTTGGAATATATTTTTGGTCTCTGTATTAGGTCTACAACTTGCCAGAATACTCATGCATGATTACTGAGTTTACAACAAAAGACAATGTTAATTTTTGTAGGAGTGATTTTTTATTATAAAGCCACTTTTAGTGTTTGAATATACTATGAACATAGTCTGTGATATATTAAAAATAGCTTGGAAGAAGCAAAAGAAAGAAGTATTTCACACACAGGAACAAATAAGAGAAGTGAAATAACTCTGTTTCTTCAATATCTGTGCTAGGAGAAATGGAGAGCAAATTATTTTCAACTGTGAACAATGTAAAGAAACTTGGCGAAAATTTCACAGGGATAAAATATTTTACAGGTGATAACTCTATGGTATTTCTGTAGTGCTTGGTCAGTGCATCTTAAGGTGTTTCTGACATGACTGAGAATGCCCCTAGTTATTTGGTGCATGTTAATTTCAAGCAAGTATTTTATTTTCCACTGAATGTTGTTAAAATACAGGACAAAATATTTAAATGCAAGCAACCAAAAAAACAAAAACAAAAACAAAACAAAACAAAACAAAAACAAAAACAAAAACAACAACAACAAAAAAAAACAACCACCAAACAGACCACTAAGTACTACCAGGGTAAGCATCACCCCACAATCTAAGAAAAGATCAGACACAAGATTCGCATTTCTACTGCACAGGAACGTCATTTATGGAGTCCATCCAACGATCTTATACATCAGTGCCCTCAAAAGCCTGGCTTCGTATGTAACCGTATTTTTCCCACTGTGCATCCTCTTATCTTCGAGTGGCTGCTCAATGACAGCTGGGATGTTTCTTCCATACAGTTCACATTGCTTCAGAAACTGAATGCACTCTTGAATAACGCTGTCACGTAGCATGATCATGTGCTTGGACATGTTCTCCAGCAGGGACAGGAAACACCTTTTGGCATAGTACCACGTATCGGTGCTTAGTTTTTTGTTATATGGCTCCAGGCTTTTAATGACCCTTGAAATCCCGAAGTCGTAGTTTCCTTTCACGCAGTAAAGGGTACCAATGACTAGATTAACAATGCAGAGATGGTAGGTGTTTTTCTCAGGATCACCATAGGACAGCTGTTCTTCCCCCTTCTCAATCTTCCTCATCAGCTCCTCAGCATCTTCATTCTGACTTGTGAGGATGTAGGAAACACAGAGATTTGCCAACACAATGGCACTAACGTGGAGAATGTCGTCATAGTGCTTTTTAACTATCGGCTCGTAGAAGCTAATAGCCTCTTTATACTTGTTTTCTTGCATGAAGAGCACGTGAGCCACATTGAGCTTCCATACCTCGTATTCATTACAGAATTCAACTGATTTGCGGAATATCTTTTCTACCATCGTGTAGTTCTTCATGTCCCAGTAAATCTTTGCCTGGGCCATCAAGACAGGTATATATTTATCCAGAGTCTCATCATACTCATTAACGGCCTTTTTTACAGCTTCATCATCCCAGTTTTGCCTAGCTTCCTGCACCTGCTTCGTGAGTTTTCTCAGCTGCTCGGTCAGCATCCCTGCCGAGTCATCTAGTTTGTGGAAAGCCTCCTCAGGGGCGGTCTGACAAGTAATAATGGCATCTAGGAAATTGTACAAATAAGGCGTGAGCAGTTTGTAGGTCAAATGGGCATTCTCTGCCAACACATCGGCTGCCAGGTCGTAGTACTGATGCTTGCAGTAGAGGAGCAGCAAGTTTCCGAAAGTTTCTGGCGGAAAGGGGTTCTGCAGCAGGAGAAACTGCAGTTTTTCAAACCCTTCGGTGGGCTGGCTGTCCATGTTCATCAGCGCTTGGTTGTGCAGCGTGACCGGGTCCAGCTCCTCCTCCGCCCGGGGCGGCATGTCGGTGAGCGCCTCCTGGGCGGCCTTCAGGTTGTGCAGCTGGTACTCGATGGCAGCCTTCAGGTTGAAGGCCTCCACCAGGGCCGTGCGGTGCAGGAGCAGCGTGTTGCCCACGCTGCGGACATCGATGCCCTCGGTGCTCATGCCCACGCTGAGCTCGGGGTGCTGGTGGATGCCGCGCTCTATTATGTCGGAGATGTGCTTGAGGGCGGGGGCGTACTGCTTGGCGGCGTAGCAGCACAGGGCCACGTTGTAGGACAGCTCGGGGCAGCAGCCCAGCACCTGCATGGCACCGGCAAACTTCACGCCGGCCTCCTCGTGCCGGCCCTGCCGGTACAGCAGGCAGCCCAGGTTCACCTCGGCATCAGCCCGCTCCGAGGGGTCCTGGGCCGCCCCGGGACCACCGCCCTCAGTGGCGGCGGCCAGCGCCTCCTCCACCAGGCTCTCGGCTGCGGCCAGGTCGCCCTGCGCGTAGCGGACGGCAGCCTGCAGCCGCAGCACACGGCCCTGGTACGCCGGCAGCTCCAGCAGCGGCCCGGCGGCTCGCAGGGCCTCGCCGTACAGCCCGGCCTTGTGCAGGGCCTGCGCCCGGTACAGGCGGTAGGCGTCGAGCTCGGGGTGCAGCGCCGAGAGCTGCTCGTAGCACTCCGCCGCCGCCGCGAAGTCCTGCAGCTGGTAGTAGCAGTAGCCCAGCAGCGAGAGGCCGCCCCGCGAGCGGCCGCCCCTCTGCAGCTCGCGGCTCAGCAGCGCCGCCGCCTCTGCGCAGCGCCCGCCGCGGATCAGCCCGTACACCGCCGCCGTGTACTGCCCCTCCGGCACCGCCGCCTCCATCGCCGCTGCCCCGGCGACGGCCCCGTGCCCCGGAACGGCTCCGGCAGGCGGCAGCGGGGAGTGCCGGGAGCTGTAGGCGCCGCCACCCGGGGCGGGGACCGGCCCCGCTGCTGCTCTGCTGCTGCTGCACGGCCCGGGAGGGAAGGGGCGCTGCACGGCACGGCCAGGGTGCTCTGCTCGGCACTGCGGCAGTGGCCGAACTCAGCTCTCTGTGCTTAATCCAGCAGCTGCCCGAAGTCACCCCAAATCACCAAAATGTATAAACTGGGGAAAATGAGTTCCCCTGTCTGCCTGCACGAGAAGGCCGAAGGTGCCGCTGCCACCCAGAGCCGGGCAATGGGTGCGTCAGCAACGCGCCCGCTGCCCTGGCATCTGCTGCCCTCGCTGGCCTCCACCAGGCTCCCTAACCCGACAGGCCTCGTGCCCAGCAGTAGAGAAGCGCAGCTGGAGATGGGCAATTGAGCAGGCCAAGCCTGCCGTGTGCCCACGTCAGCTCTGCCACATCGGAAAAGCCACTCTAAGGGCCTAATGCTGGAACAAGATGGGTTTACAGTGGCTGAGTCCTTGTTTTTCTAGCAGCCACGATGCAAATGAGACCTAATGCCTTAGAAACAAATTGCGTTTTCTATATCCGTCTATCATTTTCTGTTCCCCTTTGTGCTTTTATCTTCCAAGTAGTAAACCGGAGAGTTTAATAACAGTTCTACAGCAGCTAAAAGAGAAATTGTTTCCTTAAAACGCTACCTAGACTTGAATATTTTTCTCATTTCAGTATTTCCTGCAGATGACAAGAACAAAGTTAAAATTTACTGATGTTTTTCAAATCCTTTATTTCTAAATCTTGAGTAATTGACTTTAAGTACTCCTAAGCAGTGATACTGTAAGAGAACGCCCTAAGCTAAACGCGTAGCCCTGGAACACAGGACAATAAGTATTTTATTGATGTCTTGTGCTTTTTGAATATGAAAGCTTTACAAGGTGTCAAGAGCTTAAGTTTGTAAAGGCTGATGGAAGGAACAATGTTGGTATCCTAACAGAATCTGACAGCTCTCCTACTGCTTTAAAAGCTTAGATCAAGTATTTTCCTCCTTTCTGAAATTGCTTATTTCAACAGTGTCCTTTTTTCTTGGACGGAACTAGTGTTTTTTTCTTGGTGGTGGTGGTGGTGGTGGTGTTTTCCCCAGGGATACATGCTGTTTTTACAGAATAATGACATATCCAGTATCACAGACTTGTACTCATCTGTACATTTTTTTATAGGAGTAAATTGTCCTGTTGAAGTCATAGGCCAGATTTGGTTTCTGGTCATTCCAGAATAATGCCAAGTGCAGCTGGTAGAGTTAGGTTTACTCCCAGGAATGAGCGCTGCAAGGTCATGCTTCAAAAATTGTATTTGAGCTGCTCAGTCACATGTGTTTTCACTGCTCTTCTATTTGCATAGTTCAGAAATCAATACATACAGCTCTGATTCATTCTGACAAGGTAGTTTCAATGAAAAATAAATACAAAAATAAATCACGGGAAACCATTAAATTGATTTATTATTTTTTTTTTTAGAGAGACCAGTAAAACCAAGTTGTTAATTTCAAAAACATGCTTTAAAAAGCTGAATCAGCATTGGTTGATCTACTAAAGCAAAACAATGAGGGTAATTATCTTAAAATGCAAAAAGGAAAAGGAGGCAGAAGTCTTTCTCAGTATTCATTTTTGAAAGTATGTAGGGTACACTTGCATTAGAAAATACACACACTATTTCTGTGCATGTCAGTTGTTTCCCATACACAAAGGTTCAAAGCATACAATGGTATTCCCCACACAACTGTAAGACGCAGTGTCCAACACGCTTATAAACTGGTAATTAAGTACAAGGTGATCCAAGAAAGAAAAGGTAACAAGCGATACACTGTATATATTCCAATACTGTCACATTCAAGTCATGAAAATCTCTGGAGACTCTCAGCTGATTTATACCTCAAATTTCATTGTTTTTTGTTTTTTTTTTTTTTTTTTTTGTTTTTTGTTTTTTTTTTTTTTAGAAAACATTCACATGATTTTATTATTAAAATCGCCAGTTTCTTGGAAAAGCCAATAAAAAAATGTTACACTCTTCATTTTCTTGCCCAGAATGTTCTCAGCATTGGAAGTGTCTGTTAACATGTTTTACTTAGCCTTGAAATAAACCTGTTCTAATCTGTACTCAGTGCATAAACTGTCTATAATTCGTTTAATCACATGGAGGGAAAATAAATATTTGGCCTGCAGGCTGAAACACTCAAATTTTCTACTAGGATTAATTAGTCTAAATATTAAAAATTATCTTAGGCACTGCTGGTTGCAGTTTTCAAAAACAGTTTGTGAGTACTAGTATTGGCTTTGCTGATAACTACAGGCACGTTATGAAATTGCAGTGCACTATAAGAAGGAGCAATTAGCAAGGACAACAGTCCGGAAAATGCAGCTGCTGTACCAAGGACACCATCTGAATGAATACCTGAGCTAAAAAGAAACGCGCTCCTCTACTCTATAGGCATTTTCTGCAGGGCACAAAACATACCTTCTCAGCAAGATCCCTGGTCTGGCAAAGAAGTAAGAGCTATGACAGAGCTACATGGGGAGTTACATGCCTAACTGCCACATTAGGCATCCAAATTAAACTTTTGTGAGCTTCTGCTGCCTAACCTTGTGTGTGGCACTAAACTGTGTCCTGCCAGAAGCAGATGTCAAGGTCTTGATCAAGTTACGAAGTTCTCTTTTGCCTGTAGGTCTCAGGCTGGGAGAAAGTCAAAGTGATGGTCCACTTTCAGGGCAAATTGTCTGGTTGTCCTATGGCCAAAGACACCTACCTCTTGTCCATCTTGTTTGTGGGAGGTGAGAAACCCTCCTTCTGCCCGATGTGTAGAAGAGCCTCCAGCCCACGTGCTCTTTGCCTCAAACACTGCTGGGTTTCCTGCTGGGGTCACAGTGTTGTGTTGTAGGGGTGTGCTTTAACCCAGGAGGATGCACCTAGGACCCCTCCTGTGCCACCAAAGCCCTTCGGCTCCGTGCAGCTCCCCAGGAGCAGGGTGCACATGGTGGCAGCACCCAGTGGGCCTTCCGTCTCCTTGGTGGGTGCCTGTAAAGGACTTCCATGGGAAGCCCTCGTGGCTCTCTCCCGGCCGGTGGGGAAAGAGGCACACCTGCAGTTTGAAGCCTGCTCTAAACCAAACAGGGCTTGGACACCAGGCTCCCTCCTGATGGCCCTAAGTGATGCTGTAGCATTTAGACCTGTTTTCTTTGGTGAGCAAGGGTTGATTTTGGTCAGTGGTCTCACAGGTAGGAATCCTGAGTGGAATTGCTGCCTGTCCAGAACTAGTTTTGAGGACCGCATTGCAGCTGGACTGGCTCAAAGAACCTCAGGTGGAGAACACAGGCCCTGTGACCCTATGGATGTGGCTCATGCTCACTGCATTTTAGCACTGGAGTTGCAAATACTTGAGTCCCCATTCAAGGCAAAATTTCCACTAACAGCAGGGGCAAGGAAGGGAGGACTCTTCTGTTGCTGAGCCAGAAGAGCCTGTGGTGGGCATCTCCAAGGCGAGGCCATGTGGGAAGCACCCTACTAGCACTGTGCTGGGTTACAGTGGGTTCTCCATCCTCTTTGCCTTGTGTCCTTTGTCCTTGCCTCTGCTGGTCCTGTGTTTTGTACGCAGCCACAGAACTAATGTGATTTCAATGGGTTTTCATCTGTGCTTGTGCAGTCAGCAGGGAAACAAGCCACAGAAGGAGAATTCTGATTTCCTAACCCATAGTCATCTCATCTGTGCTGAGTATGTCTTGGGATAGTAAGCACTAGTTAAAAAAATGTTTCCCAGCATCTTAAATATGAGAAACTTGCTTTTTTACCCAACAAAGAATTCCATAAAGGATTTTCTTTTTCTCTCAAATACATGAGTCTTTCGTTGATGCCTAAACTGTGTTAAAAAACATTTTGCATGTTTTAAGATATATTTTTTAAGACTGAGCTGTATCACTTTCAGACATCAAATTCTGTTCTGCGATACACCACTGTGACCCCCTGATTTCAGCAGGGTTGCTTCGTTTTTCCTGAGAACAATTTGATAAAGATCTAACTGTGCGCTCTCATTTTCTTCCTTGTGATGGAGGAACGGAACCATAACATTAGTCAGCACTTTCTGAATTTTGACCCACAATAGCAAAGATACCGAAAGACAGGAGAAATAGATGGAGGCAATTACAAACAGTCACTTGATTGATGGTTGACATTGTTAGAGCTTCAACTGTATGTCAGGTTGCGGTGGTGCTGAATTCCCATCACTGCCGGTGGGTGTTGCCATGGGCAACAGCGCACTGAAGCCAATAAAAAGGAGAGGAAATGAGGGGAAACTCAACCTTGGGGGGAGCCGGAGGGCACGCGCTATAAATTATGTTACACTTAGCAATATGCAATATCAAAATTCAGGAAAGCTATGTGTACCTGCCAGCAGTACTATGTCAATTCCTAGTATCTGTTTCTCCCATAAAGCATGTGTTACAAGTTTTATATGGCTTGCTGCTTACTATCCTGCATCTATCTTTATTCAGGGAAGAAAGAAGTGGTAAAATAATAGCAGAAACATTTCTATTTGGTGCGTGTATTCACTGCTGTGCAATCTGGATCTCTGCTCCTTCCCTGCTTCTTTCTGATAGAGAAAATGATGTGGTTCAGTTGCATGGTGACATATTGGCTTGCAACGGTACTGAAATTTCCAGCTATTCCCCTATACATATAATTAATTGCACAGAGGGTTTTGTTTTGTTGTTGGTCTGTTTTCTTTTTTTTTTCTTCTTTTTTTTTTTTTTTTTTTTTTTTTTTTTTTTTTTTTAAGGAAGTATCACACAGAACAACGTGATCAGCAGATTTGGTGTTTCTGTTTGATTGCCAGACACACGTAGTCAGCTTTTCAAAGGTGCTAACGACTCACTTTCCTTGGAAAGCAGGCAGGCTCCTTCTAGCATCTGGTTTGCTGGGCTAGGTTCTGATTTTCATGAGGCTGGTGTCAGTTCAAGGTACCTCCATGAAGTAAGTGGACTTTGTCACAGGTGTAAAGTTAAGCTGAATTCAGCTTTAATTTCTGCTGCCAGACAATGGTATATTTAGCATCGCATTTTTCATGGAGTACAAAGGCTTTTATTCTCCCATGAATGGGAACTCGTAAGCACTGCAACACATCTCCTCTTGTGCCCTATCATGCAGCAAAGAAAGCACCCTCAGTTCATAGAACACAGTTTTGCTACCCTAGTGATCCCTGTACTAATGGAAGGAGACCAACTTTCGTGTAATACCAGCATCACCGCATAGAACTGGACACGTTTGGTTTTGTGACCTATCGTGTTTGATTAAACTTTAATGAACCCCGCTACCACAGATGTCTACATGTGACTCTAGGACTGCACTAGCCGTAATAATAACCATCTTAAATTGTCCTGAAAGAACTGCAAGAGAAGAGGTAGTCAGTCCAATGATATTCTTTCTCTCCGTCATTTCAAAATACTCATTTCAGCTGCAGATTATACTAGAAAGGCTTATCCATGGTCCAGTTTTCAATATAATATAAACCTGAAGCATAAGGCAGCAGATTTCCTTTTTTATTTTTATTCTATTTTCATTGAAGCCCATTATTTTTTTCCTTAGGGGACACTGTAATTTAAAAAAATGTGTTAAAGGAGTATTTAAAAACAAACAAACAAACAACAACCCTCTAAAATTACCATGCAATATTTTGCTTTTATGCAAGCTTCCCCTTGCTGAGAAATTTACTGCATTGTTAATATGAATTTCTCAGGGAAGCAGGGACAGATTGGTATTTTTAAAGATAATAAAGTTTGTTGTTAAATGTAGCAAAGGTAGGCAATTCTAAAGGCCCTGATCAATCACTAAGAAGCTTTGTTGTAAAAAAATACTTCTTTAGAATACAAAGCAGGCTTTTCAGAACATCCAGGCATAAAAGAGGAGGGAAGAGTGAGAGAGGAACATCACAAAAGCAGGCATAATTGATTCATAACATGTACTGAAGAGATGCAAAACAACAATGTGATTACATACTATTCTGTTTTCCTGCAGCTCCTTGCATGTGAATTGACCAGCTTGCATCCCAGTTCTGCTCTGTATTATTAATTTTATTAAGCTGTAAGTTCTTATATTTCAGTCTGTTGTCAGCTTTACAGATTTTTACAGCAGCAGTTGAAATGGAGCGGAGCTGAATGAATGCTTCTTGTGCTGTCTTCCATGTCATTTCAGAAAACAGCGCAATCTCACCGCAGGCCTTCCCTTCAGACTGACTAAACCTCCAAGTAAAAACAAACTAGGCTGCCATCAAGATAATATCCGATCAATTAAGCATGTCTCTGAAAGCATTTCTTAAAAAAAGTGGTGTGCCAAAGCTTACGGAAGCCTTTCAGACAGCTTTTATCATAAATAGACATTGACATTTGCAGGCTTAATTTATGTCTTTGAGAGACACAGTAAAGCTAGAGGAAAAGGGGGTCGAGGATGCTGCCTGAGAAGGAAGTCTTTTTTGGTGCAGCTCCTCCCATTTACCTCTGTTTACTGCCACAGAGTCCAGCATAGGCTTCAGTTTCGCATTCAGCTTCACTAGAGACTGGAAGAAAATAAAAAAAAAAGGGAAGGGGAGAGAGAAAAATATTGATGGTATTTCCAGTCTGCTGATGGACAGACTAGGGAGTAACATGGTAAAAGGAGCCTGAACTGCACCATGCCCCTCACCCTCCTCACCCCTGGCTGTAAATTCCCATGTAGGTAAAATTTTTCATTCCCTTTGAGATTTCTTTATCATTTATGATTTGACTTGAGGCTTTAAGTAAGCCACCAAAAACGTCAAAAAAAGCGCCTAAGGTGGCAGAATTGCCGCACAACTACTAGAGCTTTCTTGTAATCCTTACAGATAGTCCTTCTGAGGCATCCCTCAAGTGACTGGGGCTTCTTGATTACTGGTAGCTATGAACTAGTTGGATGGCTAGCTGGACAAAGCTGAAATAAGCTTCAGATTCTCCCACGTGCTACCTTCTTATTCCCTGCTATAGATGAGTAAACCACAACAATACCAGGCTTTCCAAAGGTGGCAAAAAAAATCCCTTTCTGTGTCCTCAAAGAAAAAAAAAAGAAAGGTTTCTTTTTAAAATCCACTGAAATTGCCTCTTTTCTACATACCCAGTCCAAAGCCCACAGAAGTCAGTAAGAGTCTTTTATCTGTTTTCAGCTGGAGTTGAATTATCCCCCCAAATGATATAATCCCTGTGCTCTTTTACTAGAAGTTTATTTCAACTTTAATATCAAATGTTTCTGTAGAAAGACAGTAAGTGTTTCACATGGCTTTGTCCCTACATTGAAGAGAGACAGAACCCCATCAACAGCAGCACATGATGCAAAGAGAGGGTTAACAGCTGCCCCCAAAGTGGCCATGTGCTGTGCTGGTTCAGGACAGAAGACATATTTTTCTTTTGCAGTTTTTTTCATTGGGAAGAAATGGGTTTTGATGAAAGTTGGGTATTGCACTTTCTCTGATAGCATGGAAACTACATACTTGCCATTTGAAATAAAGGATTGGTGTGAGGAAAAAAATGGAGAAGGCAGCAAAGGGTTATCTTCTAAAAGTGTAGAAAATTATAATGAAAAGAAGGGAGAACGGAAAAGGAGCAGGGAAGAAGGTACCTTTGCAGTTGATTATTTTCTTTTTATTTTTTTCTTTTTGTGTGTGTGTGCGCGCTTTAAATAGCAGGCCTAACAGCAACCACTTTAAATGGTCCCCAGAGCCCAAACACGACTAAAGAACTGGATTTTTTATAGCCAGCCTGTAAGCCATGGAGCTTGGCTAGCTACTGAAGTAAGTCTCGGTAAATTTTTAATTGAGCTATTATATGATAATTAAGGGTTAATGGCCTGATTTTAAGATGTGCTGAAAACTTGCAATTTCAGTTGACTTCAGTAGCAAATATGAATGCTCAGCACTTCTGAAAAATCATGCCATGAGTAAGTAGCTGATTTGTGTGGAAGTTGAAGTTAATCTGTTTGAAATTATTTCCTGAGAATATGGCACAAACTGGGCAGATAATTTTGCAGCTTTGTAACTGGAGTAAGGAGTAGCTTACTGCAATCTCTGCCATGGACAGTATTACTCCCTGGTGGCATTTGTGCTGTTTTTAGAGTGGCTGTGGGTTGTAACACTCCTGGCACCATACCTCACAGCTCCCTGTTTTAGCTCCTTATTTCATACCATTTTGTATTCTCCAAACCAGTTTGGTGGAATCTAAAAAACAGGGACAGCAATGCAATAAAAGCACCTGTCTGACAAGCTTACTGCTGATGTCCTTAGCACCTGCATGGCCTCTGCCAAACCAAGTGTCTGGAAGTAGCACTTCAGACATTCAGATCTTGACAGCAACTTAGCAGATCCGTTCTGTACGAAGCCAGTATCCATCCAGAGTTAAGCTTGATGGCATTTCTTGAATCTTCAAAAAGTTCTCATGAAGTATTTTTTCAGTATCTGCTTAAGATTTTTATCCTGCCTTTGAAAATATTTCAAACATCTCTCTGCACAAACACGGCATTCTGTACTCACACCCCATCAGCCCCAGGATCTACAAGCACAAAATGCCGTGCAGTTTGTTTCCATCACAAACATATCAACAACCTGTATCTACCTACAAGCAGCATAGAGGAGGAGGTCACTGGACAGTAGGCTCTGTCTCAGCGTGTCTGCTCCGCTCGAGGCTATGGCTGCATCCTTTCCGTACCATTTTGTTGCCAAGACTTAGCACAAAACCACGTTTTCAATCCTAGAGCCAGGGAGCAAACAGGGATCAGGGCATGACCAACTGCCTGTCCCTCCACGCTTAGGCATGTACCATGCTCTTACGGTAGGTGACCTGCCTCTGACAGGCATCCTGCATCTCACCTGGGTCCAAAGGTGCCAGGAGGACAGTGGGTGCTTGAGCTGCTGAGGTCAACTACCTTTGTGTTGGCTACAGCAGAAGCCCCAGTTGATCAGTAATAGAATCAGGAAGCACCCACACCCTGTAATCACCACATCTCAGGAACTGTAAACGTTATTAAATCCAAAAGGAAATACACAGCTTTCCCAGAAATGTATCCCTAACTGCATATTATGGAGTCTGAGAGCCCAGACACAACAGAGGTCAGTAGGTAAATAACAAGAATGATTAACTAATAACATTAACTGTAATGAAAATAAATTAAAGGGAATATTTAAGAAAGAATAAACCGTGTCTTCGATATTCAGTTTTACCATAGCACAAGCAATTAGTTCTATGGAAAGCTGACAAAATATATAGTGTAATTTTAAGAAACTTTATTCTGTTATACATTAATTTAGATTAGGGATCTCGACAGCGCAGATTTTGCACTTAATCTATAAAATGTCTTTATTCAGACATTGATCTGATGTTTAAACCACTGCTTCTGTATTTAGTATCCTTTCACTTTGGGACTCTTTCATTCTGATCTAGCCTTTTAATTAAACCAACTACTATAATTCCTATGGAAATTAGCTTTTATTTTATTTTTTTTCCAGCTACCAAAGCATTTAAGTAGGACTTTTCTGATACAAAGTACACAAATTGGATTTTACTTCTGCTTGAGATGTAATTAAAAACTCATTTGATTACTATATTTCTGGCTCTGTTTTAATTATTAAACTCCAGTAATCAATTTTCTTTTATGAAGCTTCTGGGAAATTATCTCAAAAGCAACACATTTCTCTCCCTTCTGGCAGGTTCTCTACCATTTACTGAATTACATGCATAGCACCTGTTCCTGATTCGGATTAAACCACCAATTTATTCCTAAAGCTATTTAGGTTTATTTGGCTGTAGCCTAGTCAGGCTTTTTTGCCTCCTGGCTGCACTTTTACTTTCCATTTTACTGCATGAAGCCCCCTTGATGTACTGCTCCTCCATGCCACTATTTTTGATACATGCCTTGTACAAACTGCTTTGCTGTCTAATTTGCTACCCAGCTTCTTAAGGGCCAATTTATTCTTTGCTTCAATAGGAAGAGGCTTGGTGTTCAACAGCTGACACAGGTTTACCCCCTTTCCTGTAATAGCTGCTCATCTTCACAGAGCGATAAAGCATGCCGGGAGAGCGGTTGTGCTGGTGGCTTGTGCTCAACATTAGGAAAGGCCAGATAGGTTTGCAATTCTCTTCTGCATCCATGTGTTACCTCAGGTACGTGGCTAAGCTGTTTCTCAGAAAGTTACTGTACAGCTCTGAATTTTTCCTGTCACCTTCAATGATTTAGGTCTCTTTTGTGACTGTGACATGCTCTGCCCATGATATCCTTTCACAAGGCAAGCTCTTCTTATGGATGTGCTCCTCCACTACAACAGAAGGTTACTGGCACTTCAGCACTACAGCACCCAACTGACACTGTAACTAAAGCATAGAGAATGCAGAAATTGTAGAAGTACCAAAAACAAACAAACAACCACCAAACAGAACTTTCAGGGTGGGATTGATGGATAACAGAAGGGGCATTTGTTGGTAGATCTGCCTCCTGGGTGGAAGAGCAGTGGTGGGGGGGTAGAGGGCTGTGGCTGCTACATCACCATTATCTCAGGGAAAGGATGTTATCTGCACCAGCCAAGGTGCAGCACAGATGTGGCCAGAATCTAATCTACTGCTAAAACAAAGACAACATTTTGTTGTATTCTGAGACTTAACACCAAATCATTTTAAGGGGCGCATTGCATGCCCTAGCTTATGAACACTGCAGGACCTCCAGAGGGTGTCTTTTTTTTTTTTTTTTTTTTTTTTTTTTTTTTTTTAAAGGTTCTCATCCAAATATTGCCCAGTTGTGACCTTGTTTAACTTACGCGCCTTGACAAGATTATGGCTCACGGAAGTATGGTTGTGGGTCTAATATTTGTAAAGCGAGTTTATGGAATAAGACCATATAAATTCAGTTTTATGACTGAACACATATCAAAAAGTTATAGGTCGCAGTGTTCACTCTGCTTTGGAACCCAGTGGTTTTTAATGAATCACTTTTATTATGTAGGCAGTTTCTGAGTTGGAAGGGAGGACTAGTGACCGAGAAGCCATGGGGATAAATTCAGACCTGGTGTAAGCATATGAAGCATTGCTGAAGTCAAGAGAGTCGTGACCAGTTACAGCAAAGCTGAATTGGACTCCTGAGTTTTGCTGAAGTGGCTTTCATGTAAGAATACATAGGCCAAAGGTGAGCCATCTATCTGAAAATCCTTGAACTTCAGATTAGTTCAGATAAAAGGGATCTGTACTGCAGTCATCCACAGATTTGAACCTCATAATACAAATATTTGATGCAAGATGTTAAGAAAAAACAAAAGCATTTCTGCATGCATGCCTGTGTACTAAAACCAAAGAAACAGATAAAATTTTACCTTCTGTAGGTAGAATACATAAAATACAGTGATATAGAGAAGATGCAGGGATTAATGTATATGAAGTTTTGACTGTGTGCACGTGTGACTTAATTATTTGCCCTACTGATTTATGGTCATATGTAACCATTAGGTTCCAGAAGAAATTACTGTATTTGGGAGATGGCTGAGTTCATGGGGGGGTGGGGGGGTGGGGGAAAGACTGGGATTTCATTGTTGATGGAGACTTTTTTTATTCTTTCTAGGGCTAGCTGAGGGCATTTCCAGGGTGTCAAATACACAGTGCAGATGTGCATTGTTTTTGCATTTTTGCCAGTGATTTTTCTTTTAATGCCTAAAACTGTAATTAGGTGAAATGAATACACTACTAACTTTCCTGATAAAAAATGGGAGTTTCCTTTATGTTCCATATAGAAGTCATTAGCGGTGGGGAAGAGAGCTATTTGTGAACAGGAAGGGATCTAATACACATATGAGCGTTCAGCTCTTCTGCTGTGAATCAGTGTTATATTTCTGGTGATGGTACAGTAGCAAGAATAATGCTGCACTACTTTGTAACTAAACGTACCTACTATGGAAGGGTGATTATAAGATTCTCTGGTAGTAAAGACAAAGTACTTGGTAGCCAAGTACTTTGGGGGGGAAGGAATGTGTACAGAGTTCCTGGTAGCAAAGTGTGTTCTGACCAATATCAATGTTGCTTTGCTGTCAAAGGGAAAGAGTAATATAGGAGTGGTACCTACTGAAGTAGCTCAACTGATGTCTTGCTAGAGTTGTAAATGATTCATCCGTTCATAATAATTTCATGAAACTGAGGGTTTGCTCAGAAGAGTTAGTGTTTCATAAACAACTTATTTGTCTCTACTGTTTATGGTTTTGATTCTACATCTGAAGTGTGGAAATATAAAATGTTTCTACCCCTTCTCCTTTCAACATTTTCGCCAAGCAGCCGATCAATGTCTTCTGCCATACTATTAAATGGATTTTGAAAAACTCTTCAAACCGTATCAGCCTCATATCCTTATTTAGTTCTTCGAATTTGCCCTCAGCTGGGAATTCTGCAGGCAACTGTGATTCTGTTGTGTTAAACACTTGAAGTGTTTCATTCATCATCATTTCTAGTCCTTTTCTGATGCAATGTAGTTTGTGCTTTGTCTTTCTTGAAAACTGAATGGCTGTTAAATTATCCATTTATCTTCTTTCAGATTTGCTGTACAATTTGAGTTCCCGCTATTGGCTGTCTCTTCTACCTTATCTGCCAACTTTTCAATCTACTTCCTCAGATCTTTATATGCATTTCCATACGCGACTGCATGTCCTTCGCAACACATTGAGCAGATAATCCTAAATAAAACAGCAACAGAAACTGTAGTATTATGAATTATTCACTTCTCTCAGATCATGGTGAAAGCCTCATTGAAGCCAAGCTTCAATGAAGTTGATGGCAAATGTTCATTATTCTGTATTCTCTCAAATATCTCGGTTGTTGACCTGCCCTTTCAGTTGAGATCTTTCTGGCATTAGATAACTGAGAAGTAATTTGAAGAAGTACACTTGTCTGAAGGGAAAAATGTTTCTTCTGTCCCTTCTTTCAACCAATTTGGGAAAACTGGTACATTCCTGAAGTTGTCAACACTAATACAATGTTTCATCAGTAATCTCACCAAGTTACAAAAATCCTAACAAAAATAATTTCCAAAGCCAAAAAGAAGCCCTGCCTGCTTTCAGGAAATGAAAAAGAGGATGAAGATCTTTGTGTCTCTTGTAAAAAGCTGTTTGTGATACTTACTGGCACAAAAATCCGTGTTCCAAAACCAGCAAAATTGTGCCTTTCCATATCACACTTAGTGACTGACTTTCAAAATTACAAGTAAAAGCATTCCTTCTTCTTTTTCTGGTTTTCTTTTATTGTATAGCTCTTCACCTTTTCTCTCCATTAGTATATGAGTAGCACAAAAAATAGACTCTTAGGTTAAGAATAAAGAGGTAACAAAAACAGTCTGCTGATGATTTATCCCATTACTGTAAGCTGTAATACAGTCAGAGTACCTGAGTTTTCTGAGAGTTCAAGAGCATTTATTCCAGGTAGCCTCGCTTATGTTCATCATTGGTAGACAAGCAGCAAGGGCAACAAATGTGCTGAACCCAGCCACATTGCTATTTCAAGGCTACAGAGAGATCCTTCTGCAGTGCAAAGTCTCTTTTCTCTGTGACAAACCCTCATCCCTAACATAATCTTTAGCTACCAACTCCCCTCCAGCACTGGCATGTGGCATAATTTGCCTGATTAAATTTCCTCTGAACCAGATTTCTTACAAACACAGCAGAATATGCTGCACCTGCTCTTCCTCGGATAATATTACCCCCTGGATTTCAACAGAAAGTGAGACTAATTTAATCTGCCAATGTGTGTGCAGCCTCAGTCCATGGTGTATCACAAACTGCATCCTAAACCTATCTGCTTTACTAATCCTTGTCAGCCAGGCAGTCCCAGGAAGCATAGATGCATTCTCTCTCACTCTTTGTGTCCAAGCCATATATCAGAAGTAACCCTTGCTAACATCTTTTTGGTGTTCGTTAGGATCTACCAAAAGCTATCCTTCTCTTCCCTCAGCATTCTATAAGGGAAAAGCTGATTTCAATGAGAATCACACAGAGCTGATGAAATTCCTCCCTGTAAACACATTCTTCCAGTTTAGTCCTGATTCCCCAAACCGACCCACTTTTTTTTTTTTTCTGTTGAAATACTTCTCAAGAACGTGCGTACATGTTTCAGTGAATGGCTGTGTATTGTTCGTAGTGAACAGCTCGCTACATAGTGCTAGCCCTGCCCCCTAAGTGCAAACAAAATAGAACAGCAGCGCTCTGAATTTTGTGCCAGCAACCCCAGTTTTGGGTGAATACTGGGTACAGCAAGTCATTGTCAAAATGTACATACAGATAAGATCTTTGTCCTTTAAATCATTTTTTATTATTATTATTATTATTATTATTTTAGTTATTACTATATCGAGGACAGAGACTTTTGAACCAATAAATTGTTTTGGTTACATCCAGTGATTCTTGCCTGGATAAGTACTAAGCCATACCATACAGCCCATTCTGGACTTCCAGAGGAGTGGTCTAAACCCTGACTTTCTTATGCGATATTTCCTTATGCAAAATTGTCATTGAGGGATCGAGGGAAAAGGATAGATTTGGTATTTGAAGAAGGGCTGTATCAGGACATGGCAGTGTAAGCATGATTCTTAAAGCATATCTTTTCTTCTTTTCTGCAAGGGACTATTAAAAGGTTAATCTCCCACCTTATAATTGTAGCTAGAGTATAAACTTTTGGAAAAAATCAGTGTGTGTGAATATGAAGTTCTAATTCAGGGTCTAAGTCAATTCTTGAACTGGAGAAATTAAAGCAAAGATGTAGCCATAATAGCTGGAGACTTTGTCTTTTTTTTTTTTTTTTTTTCCTACACTTTGTAGAAGCTCTGCCACTTATTATACCCTGTTCCTTTAATATCTGCTAACAAGTAGGATAGATGTTTCTGCAGCTACATCACCATAGAGGAATTACTCTAAAGAGGATTTAATTACAAGGCAGGACGTTATTGGCTGTAGGAAGACAGGCATATCAGAGCACTTGGAGTGATTAGATTTCTTTCTAAGTCTGTCAAACTGTTATAAAGAAGGGCTCTGTCCTTCAATGTTTCATTCAAGTCTAAAACGTTTAAAGTATTTGCTAGAATTAAAAATAAATGTTTCTGCTCTTCCCAGATTCTCCCTAGAATCTTGGAAGGAATAATACAGCTTCACTCTGTATACCATTCTGCGTTTAAAGCTCCTACTTCCCAAGAAAATCTTGAATAGCACTAAAACAGAGCAGTTCAATGGAGCACCAAGGTAGAGGTGAGCAGGGCAATCTCAGGCACGCATAAGTTGTATATGCCGTGAGCTTCTTTATCTTCCACAAAGACATCTCCCTTAAATTTAAATAGCTGCTGTCATTCTCACTGACTACCTGACTATGTATTTATCTGCCCAGAAGCAGAGTGCATGGCCTTTGGCCCTGCTATTCATAGTGTTACTGTCTCTGCCTAACAATGCTGTGAACAGAGCTGGGCTTCTGTTAGCATCTTTTGTTTGAAGTGAATCACTAACGCTTTGATGTTGTTTGTGAGAAAAATAATGATTAAAAAGAATAAGATCTTCGCTCTCCTGCTCTGTCTGCTCCCTACAGAGAAATCTGATCTGAGTTAGGAAAAATCTGTGGCTGATCCTGTTTTAGGTACGCACACACCACAGAGTCCAGGAGGGGAATCTATTGGTGTTGAAACTCCTAGCATCTCTTTACAGGAGGTTCAGAGCAGTAATTTGTCTTAATGATTGAAATGGTGCTCCCGTTATACAACACGAACATTTATGTTCAACTAAGTACATAATACTTTCCCTGCATGGTGAACGCAGCTGCCAGTGTAGCCATAGTGCTTTATTTTCAGCAGGATGTCAGATTTTCTGCTTTAGTTGCATGTGATTCTCCTTTACATAGTGTACCAAAAAAAGGGGATGATTACTCCGTACTGAAGCTACATTAGTAGATTTTAAATGCTCTACAGATCAAAAAAAATGCATTTTTTCCTTATAAATGATTATTCTAATAAGCTTGTTTCTCATCTGTCTACTGATGAATGCTTTTCTTGCTAGCATTTTTGAATAAAGAGCAAATGTGATGCAGTAAAGCGTAACTAAAGCCCCTAAAATCAGAACTTCAGAGTAAATGGGTGGCTGTTATGCTACTCAAGGCAAAAACTTCACTGTCACATAAAAATACTCTGATCAGTGATCACTACGGTAACAAAAAAGTAAATTCAATAAAATTATAATGTCCCAAGTGTAATAAAAAGAAATGAACAAAAAATAGGGAAGCTTTTATCTTCACAATCCTTTGATACACGGTGTGAAGGAAATAGATTTGATTACTACAGTATTTTGAAATTGGAGGTGGCTTAATTCCCACATCGAGCAGCAAATGTGGGACAGATCGAGGGAGCAGAGCCACAACTTACCTTGTGCCAAGAGTCAGGCTTACAGAGTAAAAACAAAAAGGTTTTGATTTAGTCAATTGGATATGGGAAATCTGTGTATAATTATTATTATTTTTTTTATCCCAGTTATTATGTATTTATATTCAGCTTCACATTAGCTTATATAGCACATTTTATACAGCTGTAACCTCCTTCAGGGTTGGACTGGCATTCCAAACAGCAGTCAAACAGGATGGCTAGCAGAAGGTGCATGGATCTTGAGAATTTACTAGTCATTTGTAAACCTCCTTACAGGAACCGAAATGGGCCACACTCAGAAAATGGTTCCAGCCAGATGAGCAGAGGTACACATCTCCTGCCATGTGTTTGCTTTATCACATTGCCATGATACACATCTGCCTAATAAAGGAGATTTAGGTTATCCTTTACTTGGGACAAAAACTACATCTCAGGGTGGGTTGTCATAAGCTACCTTGAGGAGAGCAGATGCATATGGAGGAGGTAGAGACAAATCTCCCCAGAAGACTGATTAAATCCCAAAGAATGTTTCAAAATGAAGGAGAAAAAAAAAAAAGTGGGGGAAAAAAACCCGCTTAAGGCAAGGAAGGCCAGAACTCTCTAGAAAGCTCTGCAAAGTCTATATGCCAAGTGTTTTAATTATCAAATATTCCTTGTGGGCACTCTGACACATGACTTAGCTCTGGACTCTGGAGAAGGTATGGGTTTGTTACAGCATAGTCAGTGGCACCAGGGTGGTGTCAGATCACTCCTGCAAGTGTGCACTATGAAGTTCCTTCCATGCTGTTACTTAAGAAATGTGCAGCTGCCAAGGATAGCCTGTCCTCAGGACTACTTTGGGTAAAGAAAACTTTGGGGGGCTCTGCTGGTCTTTTTATAGCAAAACTTCTCTCTCACTGTAATGGTAGTTGCCAGCATTCACTGATTGCTGGGACCATCTCTACAGTCTGGGTGTCAAGTAAAATGGAGCACAGCGTTGGGGTCCTGCCACAGCAGCTGGGTTGGTATGGAAGCAAGTGTTCCCCTGCAGAGTTCCCTTCAGGCCTCTGGACGCCAGGATCTGCCCATACAGATTCAGGACTTCTAATCACTTGCATGGAAATAACTATATGCAAAAGCCTTGAGTTTGTTCTCTATGGCTTAATGTTGTAATTTTGGTATCAAAATGAGCGTCAACTGTTTGTCAAATATAAGGTTTTTATAAGCACTATGTTAGTGAGCTCTATGAGCACTGCTAAGATTTTACTAATTTGTCAGCTGCCACTCTGCCTCTTTATGTTGTATTTGTAATGATGTAACCCATTCTGTCCCCACATGCAGTCCCTACAACACATCATAAAGGCTAGAATTTTAAGGAATATATTTAGAATGAAAAAAAAATAATTAAAAATCTAAGACTTGCCCATAGTTGTAGTGTGTTCAGCCAGCCCTAACCAGAGGATTTACAATGCCTGAATACACTGCTGATGTGATATGTGTATTGAGGTTTGATTAAGCTGGATATGAAAATTAAAACTTGGCTTCACATTCAAGAGAGAATCTCCCACAGCGTGATACTATGACATCAAGTTTTCTGTTTACCCCTAAGGCTGGTGCTGCAATGACTTCCAGGTTTGATGGTGTCTCTTTTTTAAGTTGTTGAGCAGCAGGCTAATAGCTGCACAGCATGATGCAAAGACAGCAGAAAGCAGGGAAATCAGATGTGAATATATTCCCCAGAGATCTCCTGCTAAGATGGAGCTAACTAACCAGAGCATTAGTGCTCAGATCTAGTCTTCTCCTGCAGAGGATGGTCTGATGATCAGCTCTTCCTGCTTTATTGTACTTTTTTGGATTACAAATCATGAATTCTGGTATAATATGCATTATAATGTAATATGAACTATTATATTGAATGGAACATTGTTTTTAAGAGTTTTCCTCCAGTGTCATTCTCTCCCTCTCCCCTGTTGGTATCCAAGATGAGCTTATTATTAAAATAAAAAGTGTGTTTCTATGGATCTTCTGTGCTTGCTTTGTCTTCGTTGTTTGAAGTCCATGGATTTACAGTTTATTTTATCATGACAAATTCTGACCTGAGGAAGGGACAGGATCTACAGGCAAAGCAAAGCATTAGTCCACCTTGCTGTTTACACCAGCATGTATTCTCCTTGTAACACAACAGGAGTTGCCTTTGCTACTGGGCAGCCCCTTCACTAGTAGCAGTGGCAGCCTCAGATGCCACGAGGTACGGAGGGCAGGGTAAGCAGATCATCCTTCTTACCTTTTTTGCTATTGCTATATGAGGCAGTTTGGGGTGCAGGGAGAATATTTTTGCGGTTCCCCAAAATGGCCAGCCCTGTGTTTTTACAGATAGCAATGACCTAACTGGCAGTCTTTAGTGACATAAGGTGGAATGTGGGGTTTCAGTGTATAGGAGGAAAACTGGCAGACACTGTTATCAATGGTTAAGTTGCTTTAGCCTTATTTTCCATTTATCATTCTGCCTGTGTAGCTCTGCTTCCTATACAGATAAAAGTTAAAATTTGAAGTTCATGTTACGCAGGAATCAAATTCTGAAGCTGGTCTAATCCAAAAAGAGGGAAGCATTATTCTGGTCAATCAAAGCCCTAGTTAAGTAGTACTTGAGAGTTTACACCTTACACCAAACACCCAAGCAGCCTGTGCAGAAGCATTGTTAAAAGACTAAACTCCAAGTTAAGCAGCACACAACATATATCACAAATCATTTGCCACTGACCTTAAAGGCGTAGCCTAGAGTGCCCCTTAACAGTTTGGAAAGGAAGCAGAAGGGAGCACAAAGTCTCCCTTTGGGTCTCCTTCTGATTCACAGGTATTTGGATGTGTGCCCATGCACAAGTCTGACAGCAGCACCTAATGAATCCAGCTCACCGGCACCACTCCACAGCACACCCCACACCTTGCTATGACGAGAATCGGTTTGTGTCAAACATAAAATAAATAGTTGCCTAAACAACTTTTATAACTTGGAGAGAAATTATATTTGCAGATATTACTGGCCTTCAGGGAAACTGAAGATTTCTGCATAGAATTCAGACTTTTGGTAAAGTCAAAGAGAGATAAAAGCATTCCTTCCAAAGGCCTTCAAGGCTGCACAGTAAGCTAACTCTCTTTCCCTAGAGAGGCAAGAACAATCTTCTCTGGACTCTACAAGGAGCAGTAAGTAAAAATTACCTCATACAATGGCATGCAGATGCTATCAATCCACTCGAGCTGCAACCTGGGTAGTTCATCTTTCCTGTTCCGATCAAAAATGGCCTGAATTGAGAAGGGAACAAAACTGTCATGCTTTATTACACTGGAGTATTTTACAGATACATCATCCAGCACTTCGGAGCTATGATCAAATTCTCAAAACCAGAACACTTTGTAAACCATAATCAATCTTTGCAGCAGTCTTCCTACTGCTTTGTCTGGCATGAAAAATAAACTGTTTATTTTCATTTCTGTTTCAAAATTTGTAGGCTGAATGTATTTAAATTTTATAATTCTGTAATATAAAATAAATGCTCTGCAGTTGGAGTTGAGTTTTTTAAAAAACAAAAACAAAACAAAACAAAAACAAACAAACAAAAAAACCAAACTCCTGTAGAAATGTAGATACCTTCTGAGGAGAAATTTTCTTTTCCTTGCACAGGGTCTTCCAGCTCAGCAAAATGAACAGTGATGGATCTGGCCTGACTCCCTTCCTCCTTCCCTCCCAATTACAGACCCTTTTTGCAGAACCAGCTATGTCTGTGAATCCAAAGCATGGGGAAACAACAGAGCAGTCTGGGGAGTAGTTATCAGTTTGTTCTTCTGGATACAGCCTACTTCACTGCCTGCTGCATTCTCTAAAGAGGAAATTAGAGAGACCTAAGTTGATGTTTAAGAGGCTCAATTATTGGCTTTACTGCCTTGTGGAAGAAGATGGAAGAAACTTAGTTCTGAAGAGTTCAAACATAAGTTTCCTCCATATCTTCCCTGAGATTACTTGGTCCATCAGTTTTCTTTCTATGGGATCTTAATCCTCCTTCTAGTGGTCCATCACTAAATTTCTTCTTTTATTCTCTGAATATGCTAAGTTTTAAACCTTCCTGTCTTATGCGGAAAATCTGTTTTTACTATGGGCCCATTTCCTCTAAGCTGACGTCTCCCGAGGAAACTCAACATTCCAGAAACTCCAAACTATACAAACTACCTTGTAGTAAATGCATGGTTGAAGTCTTCTAGTTGTGGCCTGCTCTGACATACACAGTTATCACACAGTTTATCTAAATAAGACATGGAGCTAAGATTCGAGGATTCAATCCTAAATGAGACTCGACTCTTGCATGTCAGTTAGGATACTTCTGTGTTTCCTATTAAAAGGACAGTATTTTTCAAAAATAATTTTCAGATTTTCATAAGGATGATGCAAGAAAAAATTCCATGAGTTCTAAGTTAAGATATCATCAAATTATCTTGCTGACTAGCAACTCTCTATCTGAACATTTTCTACAAGCTTTTTAAATTTTTTGACGTCATTACATCCCCACAGGTAGTATGCTCATGTGCCAGTTACCAAATTAGAACAAATCTGAGCCACTAGAATGGTCTTTATGAAAATCTTTATGAATTTTTTTCTTAGTTCGTGTTTGAAACTTTATACCCATCTGCCTATATTCCAGTTAATGCCAATTTATCCTTTCAAAGTGTTGTATTTAGTTGCATATCTACAGAAATGCTTTTCAGCATTTGATATATCAAATAACATAGGTATCAGACAACTGCAGCATAAAGTTTAAATGTCCCTAAGTATCTGGTGTTTTTTTAATTTTTAATACACAGAATTCAAATACCCATCTGTTAGAAAATTAAACGACAGAATAACCTTGGGGTTAGGTAAAGAAAATTGAGCTCATCCCATTTAGCCCAAGCAAAAGTGACCAAGTTGACTGGAGAGCTTTTAATATATGGTTCTCAATGAATCTCCTTATTCAACAGAACTCTTATTTATTTCAAGATGCTTCTTTTTATAACAGTTATCTTTTCTGAATGAACTCAATGATATTTTCTTATCCTTTTCAAGTGGATAACTATTTCAGAAGTGACAAAAACTTACTGACGGGGTGAGTTTCAGTTCAGATCTTTCTCTGTCTCCTTGTTCAAAGAACTCACTGGTTACCAGCTCAGCCGCCTAAAACATAAGTTGTGATAAAGATTAGAGTTCTTGTACCATAATTTTTCGGGTACTAAGTTCTTGCTTAGACCATGACTTCAACCTGTGCTTAACTGTAAAGAAGTTAATAGCCCCAGTTATGTGACTGATGTCAAGGCATATTTGTATACATTTCAGAGCTGGGCATACAAGTGGGTATAAATAGCCATGATCACCAATAGGCAAATTTATCACCTTTTGGTAGGAAACTGACTGGGGAATTACAGTGCAATGTACAGGTAGCACTTATATGCAATTTATTCAAGTATTTAGAACAGAATAGAAAATGGTAACTTGTTGGTATGCATAATTACATTTATAAAAATGCTTTGTAAAATGTGCAAGAGCTCTCTGGGTATTTACAGGCTGTTGCTTTGTATAAACAACTTCACTTGTCAAAGAAACTTAATTAACCAGTAACCTCTTGTCTTAATTTAATGTGAAATCATAAAGGTTTTTTCCCCACTAGACTTTATTTTTTTCCCCATGACTGTCATCCCTATAGGACCTGAATATCAAATATAAACTCAGACTGTTATTATCATATTTAATCTAATGACAAGCAAGAACTGGTAGGTTGGAAGATGTCTTTCTGATTTTTGTGAATGAAGATGTTATTCTACTCAGCAGACGGTTGTGGTCCTCAGAAGAATATGAGATTTAATAACAAAATTAGTTATGGAAAGAGCAGGAATTTTAAGAAACCAAACTAAGCAATCATGATATGGTAGCCTTATGAACTGTGCTTTCCTGAAGTGCAGGGCTTAGATGGCAGGCACACATGACACTTCACATATAAAAAAAGGAAACTTACCTACTGAAGATGGCATTTAGTTCCTAAAGCTCCTGTTATGCCTGCTTATTGTTTTCAAGTGTTTTCAAGATAGGAAATGATTTTGTAACACCAAGACATGAGGGTGAACTGAGAGAACCTGCACTTCATAAAAAAACTTCATAAAATCTCAAAATGTCTTGGTCTAGCAGCTGCACAGTAGCTAACATTCACAAATCCTAAACTTACTAAAATTGATGCAGGGAATATCAAAATACATTAGAAATAGGTGAAGTGATGTTATAAAGTATTCTTAAAGCTTGAGCCTGGCTATCACACTGTTTGGAACTTTATAATGTAATCCCAGTGCACTAATAACATTCTGGATCAATACTCCATATAGAGGAATAATTTAACAACTTAGCAGCAATTGTTTGCCAAGTGTATTGTATGAAAATAATCTAGATATAAGCTCACCCCATCTCACTGCTATTCTGATCCTGTTCTAATTGTGTCCCTTTCACTCTTTCATCTATCTTCTTGTCCTGAATTTTTTCTTCTCATTTTTAATCTTTATTCCTTTTGATTCATATATTTTTTTTTGTTTTGGTTTCTTTTTTTTTAGCTCACTTTTTATGTTCCTTTTCTTTAGGCACAGCTGATGTCCAACTATTGCCTCTACTTTCCCTCTGTGGACCATTTAGCTTCTCTGCTCAACCAGGTAATGTTTCAATCAATCCCAGATGGGATTTTTCAATATAAAGTAAACCTGTACACTAGGCTGCAGGGGAATTTTCACCTGCAGACCTCAAAAATGGGAAGAATAAATAACAGTTTGCCAGAGACTTCATCACTAATTCAGCACCGTAACACAGAGCCACAACATGGAAAACAGACTCTACCTGACAATTTAGCTGTCAAAGAAAATGTAGAAGCTAACTGGGTTAAAGAGGAGAAATGAGGAGGGATGGCCTGGACCTCAGCCATGGCTGGGTGGCACTGGAAAGTCTTGAAACTCATTTTCTCACTGCAGGATAAGAGCAACTTCCCTGATTTCTTTTCTGTGAGGCGATTGCATTCAGGCCGAGTAATAGCTTTGGATAGACTATTTTTCTAGTCTGTTTATAAAAGCAAAAAAGGTTCATCTGACAAAACTGCAAGTGGAGCTGAAGCCCTGAGCACATGACTGTGTTTTTACTGAGTTAACGTGCATGTAGTTGTGCTGCAAAAGAGTGCAAGTCTCTTAGCTGCCACATTCCTTGTCTTTCTCCAAGAACTCTGGCTGCTCGTACCTCACTAGCTCTCGTCTAGCCTGTCTGTCATCTATCTTCGACCCATCTTAACTGTCATTTTGTCATTAAGCCAATCAAACTCACTTCAGCTGCTCACCTACACTCAGCTGTACTAGTGTATTTCCTATTTGCTTCTTCATGGTGTATATTCCACCAAACCCCTATTTCCCTATGCAGTCTGCCTTCTACTAAGTGGTTCTGGACCTCAGTGAAGGACAGAGAATTGCTAGCATGGGAAACAGGAAGTATTAATGATGGGTGCTGAGTAAGGAAAAATGCCTAGAAGTGGGAAAATCGTGTGGTAAAGGACAAGACTCTTGGGACAAGTCTTGATCCAGTAAGCCAGATGCTTACTTTCCCACATTGTAATTATTTCCTGTAGTCAACGCTTGGATCCAAGTTTTATGTATATGCTTCTAAAAGGCCTTCTCAGCAGCAGAAGACTGAGTTTTTCTTTGTTTCTAAGTACGGGAAGCTAAACAAAGCTCTACAAAACACCTGCATTTTTTTCCCATCAACGAACGTACTTCTAACAGAACAATCTGATGTTAATCTAAGTTTGCAGATCATCTGCTGATTTAGGAAAGATTCTGTCTCTGCCAAAAAGAACTTTGGGACAAACCAAGGAAGTGCAACTACATGTGGCTCATGCTTTTTTTGTTTATTTATTTATTTTAATATAGATCTAAAAGGTTAGTAAGAGGAGAGGTTGTAAAGCTGGATCTCTCAGGTACCTACATACTGTTCACCAGCATGCACACATGGAAAGATTAAGCAATAAACTATTTCTTGCAGAACCCCCCTGCTATTTTTTATAGCATTAATACTGCTGTAAATTGATTCCAGTTTTGGTCCCTTGTAAACCAGGGCCCTGGGAATATTGTCCCACCAGTCCCGCCTTCTCCCAGCCCTGCTATTAATCATGACTTGCCTGTCTTGAAATCTCCCACGGTTTGGTCACAGCTCCAAGGTCACAGGCTGTCATTAGCATTGATCTGAAAAACAGAAATGAACAATACAAGCTGAATCAACCTTTGTTGGATTTCTAAACAACTCTGCTCTCGGTGCATAAATAAATAATACGTATATAAAATGTCAGCCATGGCACCTTCTTTTCCTCCAGAAAAGAATGACATGTTTGAAATCTCAGCCATCAGCATGGCTTTTACATCACAATTGTGCCCAGGAAGGCTAATGTATTGCAGGTCATCAGACAATGAATTTTTGGTATTGTGCACTGAACACTAGAAAAGAAATGGTATTGCACAGGAGTAACTGCTAATTTTGCAGTACTCCTGACACCACTTATATAAATACATATAATATACCCGAAAGCATGTACATCACATGATACGAGCAAAGGTATTATTATACAATAATACCTGCAAACTGGATTAATTTATATGCCTATTTGTAAGTGACTGCTGTAGCAAGAGAACCTATAATGACAGGAGGCAACACAGACACTGCTTAAGCAGTTTCTACTGCTTATCTACAATAAAAATTTAAGATTTACAATGAGCTGTACTGTTCCACTGTAGTTTAATACCTAGCTACAACTATGTTTTATATGCATTAGAAGAAAGAAACCATTCAGCTGGAGAAAGCGTTTATGTACAGTACATGATGCAGATAAAAGTCTAAGAAAGTTTAAACGAAGAACAAGGGCACTGAAAATGAAGCATCAAATATATTGCTTGAATCTAAAATCAGGAATGAGTGAAATGGTATGGAAAATAGAAAATGGCCATTTTTTCAGTAAAAAAAAAAAAAAAAACAGTCAAAAGGAAATAGAATTTTAATGAAATTTCAGATAAATTGAGACATAATCAGATATGCATATGCAAATACGCACACGCATGGCTCAACAGTGGCATGTACCCAAACCAGCCACAATGTCTGTAGGGTGCATTCTTGAGGGCTAGAAGAGTACTGTATCTGCAAATTCACAGTTACAAACTACAGGAGCACAAAAGCCCACAAAAGAAAAGAGCTGGGAGGAGGAGGAAACAGGAAATGGGAAAGAAAGGCCTTTGGGTTCAGAGGCACAATATTGATGCTTTCTGGAGAAAGATCAGAAGGGCTGAGCAGTAACTGGTAAGGCTGGGAGAAGGGGAAAAACATGTGGCAGAGGCAGAAATAGGAATGGAGAAGGTGAGGTTACATCCCTGCTAAGTTTGGTAATATTTAGAAATCATATCATATATATCATCTTTTAATTTTAAACCAAGCTGCCTTCTCTTGTTACTGTAGTCTTCTTTCCACAACATAAGAAATTCCTTAAACAAAGTCTACACTTTGAAATAACCAGAAAGCAAGAAATGTTAGTGCTCACCGAAATATTTCTCGATGTTTCTTTATATTCCAATCATAACCACCTTTACTGACAAGTTCAAAAAACTCAGTCCTTCTCCTGCAACAAAACAGATTATCAGAGAGGCAAATGGACAGCACTGCAGTAGAAACATGGTTCTCTGAGTGATATGAAACCACTGAACCTCATGTATTATTGTTAAAGATGTTACACTGACAGTCCATTTAAGCGAAACATACTAATTTCTGAACATGTTCTATAAATGTCTGTTATCAATGTCAGAGCTGCCTAGTAAAAGCAATACCGTATTTATGGCCTCTGAAGATAAGGAAATAAATGATACCAAAATGTTCAGTCTTCCATGTAAGCATGAAATGTTTGACTACAGCAGTGGACAGACAGACAATAGAAATACTCTGGAATTATACACACACTTCACTTCACTTGTCCTTGCAAAATGTTTTTTTACTTCTGGATCCTGAAGGATTTTTCAGACCCTTGTAATCACAGTTATTTCCAACACACAAAACATCAAGATGCTGTGGACGTCCTGAGTCAGTAGTCCTCACTGACTTTAAATTAGGTCTCTCTGCTTTACCCCATGCTTTGTCTTCTGGAAGAACTTGCCAATCTCCTCAAAGATGGACAAAACACAAATCAGGACATGTTAATGCTCACTTGGTGCCTTTAAGGTACCAAAATTCGGAGTCATCATAGTCTGTAATTTTTATCACAACTCACACTCAAACTTCAATGGGCTCTTACTGCACACAGTGTGACTACACATGCAGTGTGAGGCAGATCCTGCCACAGATGCAACAGAAGTTGAGGTACAAAAATATGGAACAACTTGCTTAGAGTGACACAACATATTAGCACTAAAGCTGGAAACAAAATCTTTATGTTTTGGGTGCCAGTCCAGTGCCCCAGCTCATGGGAGACTGCTATCTTCTTGCCATGTGGGAACATCGTTACTAGATTCCTCACTGGAGAAAGCTTAAAGGTTTTTTATTTTCCACATTTATGTCAGCTGGACTGAAATTTTGAACAGTAATTATTGAAAGCACCATCCAATGGCAGTGAGTTCAGGTTTTATACACAGGGAGATGCAGGCTTTTGGGAACATTGCCTTTGACAAATGAACAGAATTTTACAGGGAACAAGTTGTGTTGCTCTGGTCCCCAGGTGTCATGCATTAAATGACCAGTCTCTCCTGCTTGAGGGCCCTTCTGTAATGGGTATGATAACAGCAACTAGAACAGGGAGAGAGAGGGCTACATGATGATATCTAACCACTTATGCTTCTTGAAATGAGATGTAAAATAATTTTGCATTAGAATATTTGTGAGTACAATGCAAAGTCATACATGCAGAAAACAAAATTCAGTTCATGTACAAATTCATAGCATTGTGGCCCCACTGGGAATAAACATTACAATAATGAACATTTTAATGGCCAAGACTACTTGGCGCTTAAACCTTAAATCAACCAAATCCTGAGGTGATCATCAATAACTATGTACTTCGTTAAGAGGGAGAGTGGTAGATTTTTGCATCCTGTATTTCAGTGCCCACCAATGTAAGTATAAAATGTGGTAATTCTTTCAATTTTGTAGTATTGGTTATTCTGCATAATTCATACATTACTGGACACAAAATGGGCAACCGTTTTTAAGGCTGAAGGGACTGAAAGATGTCAGGAAGATGACATCTCAGAAACCTCAAACATTCTCATTTAAAGTACAGAGATTCATAAACAGTAACTGAAAACATTGTGAGTCTTAGGGCCATACATTAAGATGAAAGTTTTAAATTAGGAATTTGCTTTGATATCCATTGGAATAGATGTAGATGTATTAGTCTAATTCCACAGGGAATTTCTAGTATAGCAAAGAGTCAACCTGAGGAAAGCAGCCAAGTATAAGGAAACAATTTAGTGTTTCCTACTGGTTGCTCAGGCATGGTATCCAACAGGACGAGGTTTGTTGCTATTAAGCAAACATAACATGATAGGATTTAAGAAATAAAGAGAATGATAACAATTTGGGAATGTTTTTGAGTAACATTGACTCTTGTATTTAACCTGAAAGGCTAAATTTGCTACATATAGCAAATGCAGTTGCTTTACAGTTCAGTAGCTCAAGACATCATTTCAGCTAATTTCCATAACCTTCATTTCTTTTGCTTGCTGTATTATCTGTGAACATCGTTTAAAGTTATCTGCTAAAATCAAGTATATTTTCCATCTAATCTTTCGCTGAAAGTCATCTTTTTGTTTGTTTGTAGAAAAGCAGTGCCTTGAGAGGGTCATAAAGCCTTGATCTGCCTGAAATTTTGTTGCTATTTTGCTAATTTTCTGTTCATTAGATTTAGGCATTGTAAGAATACTGATATGATAATTTCCTTCCCTACAAAAATATTGAAGACATGGCAAACTGAAAAAAGTTAGAATAGCAAGGTACTTGTGCGGAAACACCTGTTCACATTGGGTGGCTTTTAGAAGTGTAAACCAACAGTGATATCAGGGAATCATTTTCAGGCACTCATAGAAGTAGAGTAGCATAACCACTACCTGATTAATGAATCATAACAACATAAGAGGACAAGATAACTTATTTGCAGACTACTGAGTAAAGAGGTCTCATTTACTAAAACTTTTCTGATTCATATAGCAACTAAAAATCAGTTATGCAAGCGGGGAAGAATAATCTTGAAATTCATCTGATGTCCCTCTTTGGACATTATTTCTTTGTATTAAAAGTAGAAAGACAACTTGACCGTGTAGTTTTTCAGCATAAGGCAGGAAGGAAAAAGAGTTTTTCAGCATAAGCCAGGCATCATGCCTGGGTTGCCTCCTAAGGCGCTCTCCAGAGCACAGCCTCTGGCTCTTTCAGGGGCTGCAGGGCCAGGGGGAGCACATGGAGCCATGCTGGGACAGCTGCCCTCTCAACCCCCTAACCCTCATCCTCTCTTTACAGCACAAACCAATTCTGCAGTCCAAGTTATTTGCAGGTAGGCAGTAGAACCTCTACTGTCACATCCCTGTGGTCCTTGTATCTCACTTAAAGCTGTCAGCAAATTCTACTGTCATACCCGCCCTCCAGATCACCAGCTAGCCTAACAGACAGCTTCAAAAATAACGTGTTTTAAAGGGTTTATTTGTCTTCCTGTGGACCTTCATGTCAACCAACAGAAATTTCTTCACAGACTGATTCTTAGTAGAAACCTCTTCATGGGCTAATTTCACAAGTTATTTACAATAAAACTATTCATAAAAGCCCTTTCTTAACATAGCTGCTCTGAGAACAGACTTGCAGGAAACAAAGAAATGCATCTTTACTGCCAGTATTGTTCAGCAGTAGCCCTTAACATAGTAACACAATACTGGGAGGAGAAGAAGGAAAAAAAAAAAGACAGGACAAACATCACAGCATCCCAATTAGTATTTTAGTATATTTGCAATTAACAGTTAAAGATACGTTGTTGATATAGAGAATTGAATAGATGCCTGAAGTTATCTAGAAAGCTGGTTTGGTATCAACCATCAGCACACACAAAGAGGGGAATACATGTATAATCCCTCCTCTGAATGTTGAGAAAAACATTACCAAATGCTACCCAGAGTTGTATGAGATAGGATGCTAAACAAGAATCCCTAAGGATGGAGCATTGTCAAGGCTGAGAAGGCAGCATGTAAAGCTGCACACCTGCCAACACTCTCCCTGTAAGCCAGCCACAGACATGTGCCAGAGGGGGGGAATCCAGAAGCATTAAGTGCTGGTGACACCATGACACGCACACTCCCACAGTCTCACTGCAAATATAACTTGGTAATAATTAGCACTGTTTGAAAAACATAAAATAGAACCAACAACTTAGAGAGTCTACTTAGAGATTTGATATCCAGATGAGAAAAAAAAAAAAAAAAGAGAGAGAAAACTGGATGAAAGAGATCCTATTACACTTCTCTACAGTCAATCTTATTTCCCATCTGATGCAAATTGGCATAATTTGTCTTCAATAAGTAACATGTATGCTTTCATTACCTCAGCATCCAGCTCTTTTATTAAATACAGTAATTTTAGTAGAGGTGGTTAGAAAGTCTGAAATGGTGGAAAATAATTCTAAAATGTCATTGATTTTCTACATGCCTGAAAAAACGATCACAGAAGGGATGAGTGAATTATGGGACCAAACTGTAGCCGATTCCTGGGTTCGCTTTGAAGTATAAGCCTGGGACTTCGTTTGCTTTTTGTTGATATAGATGTTACACATTAAATCAAAACATACTTGGACACATGAGATATTTCTATTAGCCTAAAATATACTAAGTATTAGACTAAATCTCTTCAACCACAGCTAAAGACTAATTTCTCATATTATATATCCTCATTGGTATTTAATAGGTCATTAGAGTATGTTCTTCGAATTTTCATTTGTCAAATACAAGAAATGCCAATACTTACTCAAAATACAGAGTGAGGTCTGTTGCCAATATCGATTGCTTTAGAAGCTGCATAAGGTCACTGTAGTCCTTAGAGGACAAGTTAGCAAAGATGTTGTGACCCTATAATGAAAGAGATAAAGGAGGTAAAGGACTAGCAATCAATATAGGTTTTTAAAAGGTTTTCTAACTCTTTAGCCTACTGTTTCTCCCTAACAGAAGCTTGTTCTGATTCATGGCAAAACTATGACAAAATAATAATGTTAATACTGTGGAGATTACTTTGGGGAGGAAGAGTTGGCGATTGTAATCAAGCGTCTGGGATGTTTTTCTAAATTCTACTGAAATTATAGCCTCTTGAGAAAAGATTTACTCTTTGCTCTGACCCTGCACAGTCTCAGTTTATGGCGAAAAACTATGGATACATCTCAATCTTCCCTCTTATTAAATGTTTTTGGGAGCTGTGCTTTGCAGCTTTTGAGTTGTGCTCCTAATAGATTTATCTGTGCTGCAGCTTGCAGGCACACAAAGTGCTGGTAGAGCAGCCAAAGACACTAAATCAGTTTTTTTTTTTTTTTCATTCAAAACAGCCTGTTTGCTCACTCTGACCATTACTGTATTCTTACAGCATATACAAGCTTTTCCTACACAGGCTGAAAAACTGCAGCTTTATGTGGTTTAAAGGCCCAATAGGCTACTTCCTATGGGTCATGGGCTGAGAATTTGAAAGGTGCTCCATAGCCAGAATGAAGGGAAGAGAACTATTTAATACTGTTATTCAAGAACAGAGAGGTGCTTTTGTAACAAATTCTGAAAAAAAATAATAGGGATAGAGATCCTACAATTTCTCTGTGAAATCCTGGAGAAAACAAGCTGAAAGAAACAAAATTAATGAAAAATTCTAACAGTGGTTTTACAGAAGTGGTTTCTGTGGCACTAGTCACATAGGATTAAATTCACATAAATAAAAGTCCTATACTTTTTTTTTTTTTTAATGACCCATAGAAACAACAATATTCTTGCTAAACAGAGTCTTATTTTGGTGACATTTTGCACTGTAATGCATGAATTCGGTATACACTGCCATCTACTGCTTAGGAATATTAAAATGCACTTAAAAGTGGGACATTTCCAGCAACAGAATTTTTATAACCAGGATGGTGTGGGGACATAGACAAGATAAGGTCTGAAGGTAGAGATGATAATAATTTATTAATTTAAATAAATCAGCTATTTGTTGGTCTAAAAAATAATATGTTGTACATAAAAGATGATCTGTGACAGTGATTTTTTAAAATATTTTTAACTAAGCGATGAGAAAAATTTGAAAATCTGAATTTTATTTATGAAAATCAAGCTTATAACAAGAGTAATCAAAAAAATGTATCAGGAAAACAGCAGCTGTTACAACGGGAGTGATTTACTAAATTGTCTGTTAATCTATAACATTGTTTGCCTTGCTGACCTGTTTCATCATGTATAAAACCATACCACTACAAATCTCAATATCACTTATACTGAGGCTAGTATGTCAAGAGAAAAGGATAAGTACCTCTTTTGTCCACCATGATAAGAATCTAAAGAAATAATGCAATATTCTGTGTTTCATTCTAGCTAGTAAAGACAGACTAGAATGTCAGCATTAGTGCACAGGATATAATCTAGTTTCAACTTATTTGAGGGAAGAGATCGACTGCACAGCTGGTGAAAGTTGGTGCATCTACATGTATGTAAGAGCTTTGGAGGATCCAAACGTGTATTTATTCCAAACAAAGTGGTGTTGTGTTCCCATTAACAGACAGTATCTACTGGATAAAAATTCTCTGTGATTAATTCTCTGGTCCACAAACAAGGACCTAGAGAAGAAGCTGCTTGAATGACCAAAGCAGACTTTTGGTTCAAGTAATATTTTACATCTACAAAAGCAGATAGATTCCACAAAGAATCCAGAAAAGAAGTAGATTCCAAGACAAAACATTATTATTATTTTTTTTTTCACTATTATTTCTAAACTGTATTTTCTTTTAAAGCATGTAGTCTGACATGAGCTACAAACTCGCATAAAGTCATCCATGTATTAAGCCTATCTGGAAGGACACTCAGTCATGCTAACTAAGAAGTGGGAAAGCTTGTTCCAGCAGTCGAACAGCCTCATTGTTTTAAAACAAATCTTCCTTTTTCCCTTTCTGAACTAGTCTGTTTAACCTTTAAATGCTGCTTTTTGTTAGGCCTTCCTCTGCTAATATAAGGAGCCACTTAGTTGGGTATCACCATTTAGACAAGCTAGGCTAAACTGAGCAGATTGAGTTGTTTAAATCTCATGGTGGGGTTCTCCTTTCCCATATCTATATTTTAAATATAAGGTTGAGCATCTGAACACTAAAACCACAGTCAGCATCCCATGACTGGTTTCTGTGACACTGCACACAGAATAAAGCCATCACCCTGTTCCCATTTGCCTGTGATCACGGGACATCCCCAGATGCTCTTCAAAAGTTACTGCAGATCAGCATACAGTCTCTGATTGTGCTGTATGAACAACACTTTCATTTTTGTATATATTGAATGGATTTTGTAACAAGCTATCTCTGTATATTAACAAAATACATCCATTGTTTCATAAGGATTATGCATCTTTCCACTTCTCCCACTTATGACATCTCTAGGGTACTATATGCTGCATACTGTTGTGCGTAAGGTGTTCGGGGCAGGAACTGTGTCCTGATATGAATCTGCAAAACAGCTAGTGTACATGGACAGCACAATATTGCTGATATTTAAAAAAAGGATAAAAAAGTCATTAAGGAAAATAATGCAAATCCACCACAAAAATAGCAATTACATAAAGAAATCAAAGAAATTAAATTGGTCCAGTAAAGGATGACTGAGATATAACGAACACAAGACCTATGGGGAAGAGCTCATTTTGTCTATCTATATGGCACTGAGCAGGATGTTAGAAGACTGAGAAAAACTGACAATATGATTAGGATATGTTCTCCTTGCCCCTAGCTGATTGAGACAGATATAATCTCTGGGATCTATGATCAGCATTTGTAGTTTAATTTTGTGCTAGTTGTGACCTTTGAGGTAACCAATAAATAATTCCTCAAGGAGAGGGCATTAAAAAGGTACTGTGTGTGGTATTTCCTTTCCCTGGCTGAAACTGCCCAACAGCTTACAGTGAGATTAATAGTAATGCTTTTGTACCTCACTTTGGAGAATCATGACAGCATGATTGAAATGGTGGTGCTCCAAGGTAGCAGAGGTGCCATAGAGCTGAGCTAAGGCTGATCCACTCCTGAAACAGAACACAGGAAGTCAACAAATACTGTTCGCCTGCTTACGAAGCAGGTTTCAGAGACAATTCAGTAATGAAAGCATGTAGCCACGCTTGCCCTCTCCACGTCAGCAAACATACTTGAGAGAGCTGGCCAGAGCGAAACAGTCACTTAAAGCCAAATACAAGGCATTTATGTTTCAGACCTTGCTAAAGACCATCAGCTGACTAGGAACTACATGAAGTTTTGGAATGCAACTTCCAAAGCACCTCAACAATGCTTTGAGGTGCTTTGGCACAGGCACGTATCACTGTGCAGTAAAAACAGGCAGTAACATCCTTGAGCAGGTGCCAAGGGACTAGCTCTTCTATTATTACCTTTTATTTTCAATTTTTAATATATGTAAAAACAACAGCTTACAAAGGGTGGCTACAAATGCTTTAAAAACAAACAAAACAACTGCAAATGCTGTGAAGTCCTGTCTATATGTGAAACCATGCACTTAAAAAATTAAGGTAGACATAAAACCAGAAGTGAGAGAGTAAATATAAAAGTTTAGCCTCTGTTTAGAAAATATTTTCTGATCATGTTTACTGTCTAAAACAAAATTAAGCTTCAAAATGCCCAGACCAGGTGGATTTTTCAAGTTTAAATAGCAAAAACTTAGACAATGCAATTGAAAACTGTATGACCAATTGTAGCACTGAAAACTGTTGGGAGGTGCAGAGAATTGGACTGGACTGTCAGAACAGTTACTGTTCACCATTACTTCACTCCTGGGACCCAGCCTTGACTGACAAGATGGGTTTTCTTTCCAAAGAAATGAGAATAAGAGATTATGCTACAGACAAACAGAAAGAGTCTCCTAGGAGCATATACTATAAAACTGCACCATACTGATATTTAATTATCAGAAGCAGCTATATTAGAGAGAAGGATGTCCAGGAAACATCATCCCTAGAGAACACAGTGTTGAGATATATAACAGAGCCATTTCAGACAGCTGTGATATTGCCTTCATCGTATGCCTCTTGAACTTTCATCACACAGAACAGTAACATTGAACACTGAAGATAAAATAGGAAAATGTGATGCTTAAATTTGTAAGTCAAGTTAGAGGAATAAATCATAGCTGCTGTATGAAAACTGCAGCTTCTATTTCCAGGGATATTTTATATGTGTAGTAATGTTTGTCTTTTGTTAAACGTCTTCAGCAATTTCTTTATGGAGTAATAAAATGGTAGTCTCCTCTTTGTACTCAGTTGTCAAAGAAGTATAAGTGATAGCAGTCTAACACTGAAACCTTTACCTTTAACTCAGCCATCCCTCTGCACAGGAGATACGGTTGGGTAATATTACAGTAGAGAAGTGGTTAACTTAATCAGAGCCTAAAATGGTCTGGATGTAAATCTTAGGTCTTGCGTTGGTAAATTAGGAACATAAACATCAATCAGCTGAACTTCCCATTTGTCTCGTCTTTTTTGATTCTCTTCAAGATTCAGCTGCAAACATGCATCTGGCGGTGCTTGGTAACCTTTGCACCATGAGCTCTGTCTTGAGCACTGCAATTGATTTTTCTTGCTATGGTGATTGAAGATCCAGACAGTGTCATTGTTTCATTGAGACTGTACAGCAGCAGCAATAGCTCAGGAAATGGTGGCTTAGCGAATATCAGAAACATCAATTTGAGTGATGTTCACTGAGGCTACTCACCCCCAGAATGCCGCAGCGAGTGCACATACACACTGCAACAAACAGGCTATCTTTGCACATAAAAGGGTATGACAATAGGCTAATACAATTTCACCCTGTCTTTCAAATACTTTGGACAACCATTTGACCACTTCTTGTCACACCATATGATTAGTAGTAGTGCAAAACAGACAAATCTGCAAAGACATTCTGAGTTCTGCAGGACGAGAGAACCTCAGGGTCTCATTTTCTGACTGTAGAGGGCCCAGGGAGTGAAGAAAACCACAAAGGATTTGGAGAAGGAATCTCTATGTCTGACTGCTTCATTTCACAGTTTGGCCAGGATGTTGTCAGGGGACATTTCCTACTGTCTTTCAAACACAGATTTTGGAAACAATCTGACCTTGGTCAACAGTTCCCTTACCACCAGTCCGAAGTACCCACAAACTTTCCATTAACCTGTGGCTATTTCAGTAACATGTCTGAGGGCAACAGCCTGGACAGTATAAATAAGTATGAGTCAGGGTTGCCGGATTGGGTCCTACGCATTTTGAATAGAATAAAAATCATTCTTAGAATTGCAAATGATCCAGAGAGCAAGATGTCATATAGGTGATGTAAGAATCTGCCTGTGAGATACCTGAGCTTGAGAGGAACATCAGGTTTTGGTACCTTGTTTCAATATTTGGTGTCTGTTCCCAAGGAGTAACCCAATCAACAGCCTGATACAAAGGACAAGCCAACAGTTACCACAAAGAACAGAGAATTATAAAGATGGATAGTCCCTTACTACATACAGGAATAGGAATACTTGGCCTTGGCCTATGAGGCCTGAAATTAATGCTACATTCTTTATCCTGGTCACCTTTTGCTCCTCTGTGGAAGAAAAACAAATTAAAGTAATAAGAATTAGAAAACTTACTTGGCTTGGAAGGCATTGTTGGTTCCCCTGTGGTCAAGGTCGTGACATAAGCATCCCACGATCAAAGCTAAAATTTCAATTTCAGTCAAAATCTCCTGAAATCCTGCTGTCTGAAAGCAGAAAAAAATAGCATCTGTAACTATCTGTAACAAAAAGGATAAGTAATGATAGTCCATTGAACAACAGTCAACTTTGTTTTGACATCATGAACGTTTCAGTAAGGAGAAGATAAATGCTTTATTGTCATATTATGTTCCCTGCTGTATGTTAGATGGTTAGCAGAATAGATAACATTCTTGGAGTGATCTGTTATTATCTCTCTGTTGCATTTCCAGCATGCCATTTCCCCACGACCCAGAAGGCACTTAAGGCAAAAAGAGATGGAAAAAACCACCAATAACTACACACTAAGATAGCAACTGAAATTTCATACCATAGAAATACAAAATTGATTTTGTTTTGAAATTATTGTTCAGAGAAGTACTTTAACACAGATTTCTTCAATCCTGAGGTGATCATTTTAGTTAATCCCTACTGTCAGAGATATCTAAGATGTTAAATCAAAAGAAGTATAAAAGAAACCAGCTAAAATATAGTCTATGGATGGAACTATTATGAACTATTAAGTGATTTGTTATCTGGGACATACGAAATGAAATTACATGATTTAAAGGGGAAATATCTCAAAACGCATAATTCTGCTGAAGGTACCCTCTTGAATTTGAGAAAAAATCTTTAAAATTTATGTACCAAAATTCCCCATCACCACCTCAGAGCAGATACACCTGTGTGAATGGAGAGCTGACCTACCAACATTTTTTTTGCCACTATACCTCTACTCATAGAGGAGACCTGCTATAGCAGTTTTTCTCCCTGAACAGCCTCATGCCAGAGAAGAAACAATGCTGCTGTTGCTAACCTCAGGCATCCTGAACAGGTCCTGTCTGAGGAGGTGCTGGAGGCTGTGTGGGACACCCCCTGTCTGGTGCCATGCACCTCACCCTCAGCAGAAACAACTTCAGCTCTTCAGAAGCACAAGGGCACATTGCCTGTAAAAAGGACTGACTAAGCTGGGAAATCATTAACACTTGTCTTACCATAGTGCCACACTCCAGCCACACTCTCTGACTAGCCATATATTCTAGTTAGCATGAGAGGAGATTAAATGCAGAAATATAAAATACATTTATATTGGAAGATCAAAGCTAGGCTGAACACTAATACCACATAAGAAATCCTTAATTCCACCAGTTCCGAGTGGGGCATATTCTCACCCACTGGCAAGAAGAGTGTTAAGCAATACAAAGACAATGAATAACTGTGGCATTTGATGTCCTCACACTTCTGTAGGAACATACTGCCTAGATGCCAGTCATAGCTGCACTACCATGTGAAAACTCTGCTATTCACCCTTAAGACTATAAATTCTACTTAAATAAATGCTTATTCAAACCCCAATATTCTCTGTTTTCATAGTCTGAAAGGCAGTTCCAGTTAATTCTTAGGCAGTACAGAGAACCAACTTTCCCCGAGTGCTCAGGAATACATTTTAATGTGAACTGAAGAAGTGCAGGATTTGCTACAAAAGCTTTATAACTGTGCATCACAGTTTATATATCAAAAAGATCAAAAGTGAGGAAAAAAGATTCCATTCATGCAGTATCCACTGGTGTTCAGATTAACTTGAATATTTATGAAAGGGCTTCTCCTGCTTCCTAGTAGTACTGCTTTTTAAAATTTAGCTATCCAGGCAGAGAAAATAATTTTTAAAATAGTGTTTTCTCTTTTTACTTTTTAAATACTGCTCTTATATAACAAAGAATATGCAAGGTTTATTTAGAAAAATAAAAATAAGCTTATAACTGACAACATACTGTGTGTCAAGTTTCAATCTAGAAAAAATGTTCAAATGCTGAGTTAAAGCAACTTAAAATAGATGTTTCATAACAGAAAATTGATGCTGCAATAAATAGCCTTTAGCGTAACAGAAGCTTTGATTGAACTCCAGGATTCAACCTGCATTATAAATGCAGAAAAACTGATTAAGGAATTTATTAACAGTAGCAATACCTCAAAAATAAATTCAATATTCAATCAAAAATCTTGTCATTGAATGTATGGGAGAAATATAGAATATTTCACTTAATAAGAATATTTAAAATAAAACAATGTTATGGTAAGAGGATATCTGTTTTCTTGCATTGTATTCACAGCAAAGGATTACATTTCTCCATTTTTTGAATTTACACAGAGAGAAAAAATACATAGCTATAGATGATGGTGCAGTAAAATTTATTTTCACCAGAAAAGGAATGACCCATAACTCATGAGTGGCAGAGCCTCCAGTGAGTTATGGAGGTCATTCTTTCATGTGAGGAAATGAATTGCATTCATTATACCTTGCTCCACATTTATATGTTTTGTTATTAGCACACCAGATGGGATTTTAATTTTGTATTACTTACTTCAAAAAGTAAAAATGAAAAACTAAGTATCACTATGAACTGGGTTAGGCAAAGGGAGTGATAATGAAGGCTGGGCTTGATCCTATGTTTTACTCTTGTGTGATGTTCCTACCTCACAGGAGCAGCCTTGTTTCAGTGCTTGACTGAGTCTAAAGTACAAGAGTATGACTCGTAGGACTGGGCTTGTATTTCTCCAGTGTCTGACTGGAGAGAGAGAACATATACATTTAGACATGCAGGAATATACAGTAGACACATCGAAGGCTGACACGGGAGTGAAACGACTGGTTTAAGCTTTGCTGAATTTCTGTTGGTTGGCTTGTTCTGCCCAGCTGAATTTTGCTCCTGCTTTCAGTGGGAGTGTGGTCAGACTACCACATGACAGTTTAGAAATTACTCTGCTACGGTAAGGAGTTCTTGAAAACTCCCTAAAATAGACCTGTTTATTTATACTCGTGCCGCAGCTAATATTGCTGACTTTCATAGAGAAATCCGGAATAGGCTACAATAACTGTAGAAAAGAGTCTTGCATGTAGACATACATTCATATACACATCCACATTGTATCCTACACAAATTAGCACCTTTCTGATCACCAGAGCCCCTCTGCAAAGCAGAGAATTTTCCCTTTTTGGCAGATGAAACACCAAGGCATGTTATCCAGGATGTTGCCTAACAAGACAAATGCAGTATGAGCCAGCCCTGTGCTATTATGTCTTTCGGCTATCACTTTCATGTCTTTTTTCACAAGATCAGTCTTCCTATCTCTGGAAGCAAGAGCAGCCAAGGTGGGTGCCACACTAGAGAGACTTATGATCTCTATCAAAGGAGCAGCAAAGTGGGGTGAGACTTGGAAAGTCAAATGCCTAGTGTATGTGCCCAACTACTCACTTGTAATCGCTTGTTCAGTTCACCAGAAGTGTGGGTAATGAAATGAGTTTGGCCTGAAAATCCTAGATTACCTCCCACAGATATTTGTGTCTCCATGCTGATTGCTAAAAGCATCCTGCAATTCTGCTTTGAGAACTACAAAGTAGATTCAGATTTCAGCCTCGCAGGCCTGCTGCTGGCTGCTCAAGAAACTGAGATCTTCCTCCTCCCTGCTGGCTGCCGATTTAGTCACTCCCAGCTGAGATGGAGGTGCCTGGTAGGAAAGAGCTTTTCCCACCCAAAACAACAACCGGCCGCAAACCTGGCCTCGGAGCTCCATCTAGAGGACGCTTCTCCTCACAGAGGAGGTTTGTGAAGATGGGAGCTGCAGCTTCCTCGCATCTACGGGAGTATTCAACAGAAATTAATGTAATTCCCATTCAAATTGCGTCGCTGACTTCCCACTTATTGCTCGGAATGAAAAGATGAAAAGCTTTTCATCTTCAGATAAATTTAAAAAAAAAAAAAGAGCATGTCAAGTTTATAGTCCTTCAAAAACTTCCAATGCCCACGTCACCGTGAGATTTTGCTTAAAATCAACAGAAAGCATCTGCTAGAAAACACAAACAACTTTAATTCTTCTCTCTAATTTAAGAACTCTGTTTGCTTTGTCTCATGGTGTATAACAACTTGTTACATGTTTGTAAATGCTCACAGAAATTAGCCCCTGTAGCTTTAGCTAGCAAGACAGACCTAGCACTAAACCAATGACATTTACCTGCTAGGGGACTTCATGCTCTTTTTTTTTCTTTTTTTTTTTTTTTTCTCTTGACCAGGGTATTCAGCTGTGCCACAGAGACCGTGCCAAACTGAGGAGGATAGTTTGGAATCCACACCAGAGACAGCTGTGCCCCACATGCAGGTAACATGCCATGGCCCACCCAATGTCCATTTAACACAGCGGAAACATTTCAGCAGGGAACAGACTGATCTGGTGATCTGCACTGCCATATGAACAGCACAGACTGTGCAGTCTCCACTGATAATGCACTGACTGATGGCACATGAACACTAGCCTCAATGCAGAGGCTGGTCAGCAACAAGAGTGTAAAAATTCAGTGATTAAAAATTAGGGAACAAGCACATCATATCCCTGGCCTCAGCAAAGGCATTTCTGTAACACCTACTGATTAGAATGTCTTCAAAATACAGCTCCCCAGCCAGGTGATAGTGGTAGGTCAGAGGTATTTTTATTGTCTACAAAATGTCATCTCCCAGATTTACAGAAAAACTTGTTTCTCCTTTTTTAAGATGTGAGCAGTTTAGCACTGTTCACCAGAGACTACGCTAACAAGTCAGAAGATTTGAATTTTATTTCTAGTTCTGTCAAATGTTCCTTTGTCCCTGGGAAAGAAAATATTCCTGTACTTGCAAGTGCAGCCTGTTTGTTGGTTCCTCATTAAAATATTCTAAGATTAAATGGACAAATACTCTTCTAATTATATAACATAAGCTTATGTGTCAACCATCTTCAATAAGAAAAGATGGTTAACAATGGATCTTATGAATATTAGAGATTTACTATATCATTAAAAATTCATTTAATTTGAATTCATATTTGTATCTGGAGATATGACAAAAAATAAAAATAAAATGAAAGCACAGTGAAAGTCCTGCATCACACAATGTCAGGCTGCTTCTCTTTTGCTATATTAATCAGATTCTTAAAAATCCAGAACCACCAGTCTTTTTACTGTTACTTTTGCAAGAATTAACAAGTTAAATATGCATTATTTCATGTGGTGATGTTGCTGTGGGGTAGGAGGATGGAGAGTAGAAACATGGGTACTTTCAAAGAATTAACTTATATATTGAGAGAAGCTATGGCTACCAATGGAGATAAAGGTTAATAAAACGCAGCAGTGTTACAGCATCCAATGTACAAGGTTCAGTTCATTCACTGAGTTAGAAGATGATCTTAGAATGTTTTAAGGCAATCCACGACAATCTAGATGAAGCTGGAGAAGACAATATTTAATATCATCATAATAAATACTTCTTTTAGGATTCTAATCTTCCACATTTTAGTACATTCCAATTTAAGAGTCTAAAATAAATGTCAACTCAAAGTGTTCCAAAAGGAAAACATTATTGTAAGATCAAGATCCATAATAACAAGCTCACTCCAAGACTGCCATCTGTTTTCAGTCACTTAATGTGCCTATGGTATCACTGTCACTAAAACACTATAAGGTTTTGCCAAATATGTGCTGCCTTAAGTTGAATAACCTAATTCTGCATGCATATCCATTGCAGATGAATGAATATCATAATAACTAGAAAAGAAAATAAACGTTAGAAAATGTTTAAACAGGTAAAGCAATGTGGCAATAAAAGCTTTTAGAGGATTGTGTCTTTAGCTGGATACTTACAGTTAACATGGCAAACATTAGCTGGCACACGTTGAAAGCGTGCCTCCAGTTGTGGTACAAAACCATTCGATAATTCTTCCTAACCGTCAAAAGCCACCTACACAGTGTCTGAAATGAAAAGTACAAATTTTACCAGGGCTACTAAACGTGTGCAAATGGACAGAGCAGTGCCAAGACAGAAGCAGCAGACATCTCCGCAGAGCAGATGGTTACCTCGTAGTCAATTTTAAATTTCTGAACCATTCCAAGTTCCATGAACATCCGCAGGGCTGCAGTAATCATAGCATCCACATCAAGTGAGAAGTCATCAAAATGGATGTCATCAATGCCAAGCTCTGACACCAGAGGGATGTTTGCTGCCTGAAAATGCCAAGGGGAAAGGGAAACTTCTGATTCAAATCCTTTTTTCCATGTCACTCTTACAAGAAACCACCCATACAGCAGTTCTGACCTGCCAATTCAAATCAACCCTGCTTGATTGGAATGCCAACCAATACAAGTCTTCACGTGAGAAATACCAACAGGGCAAGGTAACAGAGAAGGAGAACAATGGGAAGAAGAACCAGATACAATCAGGAAATGCGCTCACCATCCCAACTGGAACCTGCATACAGCATTTAGACTGGAGGAGCTGTCCACTTTACAGCTACTGCAGTAACACAATATATTCCAATGCAAATTACAATGGTGTAATGCAAGAAACATCTGGACAGCCAGCAGCTGTGAATTTTAATCGCTACCATTCAGAAATGCAAAGTAAATATACTGCTCTGCAGGATTTCTTCATCCAAATGTCTTCATGTTCATGAGCATACAAGTGCCCTTCACTTTATACTGTTCACTACACATTCACAGAACCAAAACAGTAATAAAAAGAAATGTTTGGAAAGATATACTTTCCAAAGGAACATAAAAATAATTTTCAACATTCTGATCATGCAGTAAGTTAATAAGCTATAGCAAAAGCCTTATATCTTTCTCCTCCCATATGACAGCAGATTCATGTTCCATTTGTAATAGAGGAATGGGCTTTTCATGCACACAAAGTCATACGAAGTGGTTGTGCAGGACTGGCTGATGAATACAGCTGTGCACATAGACATGTTCTGGGTGGCCCAGCAGCAGCATCTGCAGGAGCCAGGCAGAGGAGCTGTCAACCCTCAAGGGCTTGTTTGCCCTTCCTCATGCTCTTTCAGACTTGCCACTCATCTCCCCAGAGAGGGCAGGTGGAGGAGCCTGTCTTGCTGAAGTAGCATCTCTTCTCACTCTTCTGCAGCGAGAAGGTGACAGGTCAGGTAGAAATCTCACAAAGGGGCTGGGTCTGGCCCATAGGCTGGACCATGATGAATTTGTTAAACTTTTGCGGACTCAGCTGGCATGGCACATCCAGGTACTCACTGGCATATAAAAATACCCATTCATGCAGTTTTAAGTTCACCTTCACAGTTACAGGTTTCTACATGGCGACCTTATGGCTTCCTTTTTAAGAACTTGTATTTCAAAATACTGCACCGTAACTATGACAAGTTACTGACAAGTAAAAAGTTTTTCTAGGCAAAGGAAAAGTACCACCTCAATAGTTACTTTACACAAAGATTAAGCTGGTTCAGCCATACCATGTACGAGCAGATAGTGCAAACCTGTCATGGAACAGTATTAACATTGTGGTACAGACCCATCTGCTAACTAGAATAAAACTGCCTTTTCACTTCAGTGCCCAGTGCTGCATGCCAATACCACAAAAAGTCACGTTGTTATGCCAGTGAGGTTAATTGACATGAGAAATAAAACAACCCATCACGTGACACTCCAGGACACCACTGAAGAACCTCAGGAGCATGCAGGAGAGAAGCAATCTTGGTTAATCATATGCATACTTTGTCCACTAGCCTAATGATTCAGGTTGAATCAATTCAATATTTTTTTCTAAATCTTATTTGAATAATAGTTGAAACATTTGAAATAGTTCTAAATGACACCAACACAACTTATGCCTTAATACTCCTTAAGATCTGGCTGCAAAACTACACATTTACTTCTGAGGTAATGAAAAAGAAGATGCTGTTAGATGTGAAACAGGAATGCTGGCCCAAATGCTGACACCTAGACCTTCATCAGTCTTACAAAAATTGTGGCTTTTTGTCAGTCATTTATAATATTTATTCTATGGATACACTCACTGCATTTTAAATGTACTCTATACAGAAAGTCTTTGATGGAAGAAAAACTTTTGTTAATTTTACTTGTTTCGTAGAAAGAAGTTTAAAGAACATAGATGCTGAAACAGAAGTATCTGACTGTAAGCAGACCTGCTTGAAATTGATTAATTGAAACTATCTTTACAAGCATACTGCTGCATTTTCATCAACTCAGAACTCTGAAGTGGGTTCTGATTAACATTTTCACATGTTTTCTGCCTCCTTAAAAGAAAACGGATATTTCCCTTGCTATTTTTCAATGAAAACAAACACATTTACCAACCTTTTACAATTCAAGGGAGTACAACTGAAGCAGTTGCAAAGCAGTTGCTCAACTACAACAGTTTTTCCCTTTTTCAAACAGTAGAGAATTAACAACATATTCCAAATCTATTACAACCTGAACAAGAGCTTAACAAAGCAAGTCAAAAACAATTTCTTCCCACGTCAGTCTGAAACTTTTAAATATTTATGAGATTTTACATTCCTAAATTTAACAGGAGTGCCATAATCCAAAATAACTGCTGAATTAATAGCCAGGAGATAACATTTGTATAAAAGAACCATTTGCTTTACAACAGCAATAAAGGAAACAACAGAATTATGAGTGTTGAGACTAATTTGAATAATGTTAAAAAAAATGATATGTTGTGGGGCTGAAGCAATATTCAGGCTGCACCTGGCATTGTCTGTCCTGTGCTTCTTATGTTGGAAATGCAGCAGTCCAGGGTTTATAGGAGAGCAGTCATTAAAACTTCATTTTTTTAATTACAAAGATATAAAAAATATTCATAATGCTGAATATTAAAACATATACAGCCCTGACATTTTGCTGCACTGCAGGAGAAATTCCAGTGGATTTCTTAAAATAAACAGCAATAATAACATTCTCTTCCAGGAAAACAGAGGGGATGAAAGTACCACGACAATAAGAGGAAGGGGCAGGCAATTAAAATTCAACTTACAGTGAAATTATTTTCTAAAGCACCCCAGTGATTTAGGATCACTTAAAAGGCTTGCTTCCTTTGGAATGTTTTGAAGTTCAATTTCCTCTTTCTAAAAACAATTAAGAACATTATACACTGAAGTCTTTTTACCCTGCGGACCAAGTAATTTCAAGGCTCTTCATCCTTGAGAAAGATTCACATGACTCTCCTATCAGCTTATAGTAAATTAAAGCCGGATGTGACTCCTCTGGTCACATCCCAGTACTCCTTAGAATCAGAGAAAAAATACATATTGAAAGGAGCCATGAACACAAGTTGGGATTAACTCATGGAAGGCATCTGGTCTTGCCTAGTAAGTACAAACTTGGCAGTTCCCAGGCTGGGAAACTCTCACCACTTGTAGGAACTTGAGAAATGGTGCCATGCCCCTGGAAGAGTGCGCAGGGATGAGGTCTGTGTCTGCCCAATACTCACGTGTGCACGGGCTGGGGATGGGATGGGTACAGGAGGGGGGAACAGTGCCTTTGTAATCAGTTCAGAGTTGGAGGCAGATTTTCCTTTCCTCGTTGCTCTTCACTATCATGTCAATTGCTTCACAGCCTGCTTGGCACATGTGAACAGCTGGGAGACAAGTGACTGGTTGAACCTTAACCAAACCTACGTCAGCGGTCACCAAAGAGCTGAATGTCATTAATGACCATCATACTTCCAAACGCATAGAGCAACTCTATCAACTTTTGAGTCCCAAAATTCCGGCCACTGTCAAAGAGAGCCTATGGAATAGAAAACTTGTGGTTCTGGTTCTGTGTTAGTAAGCCTCTGGGCTACTGTGGTTGAGTAGAACTTAAAAAGGAGAACTTTAGGAAACCAAGGAGTCAAAGTTTTTATGGAAACACTAAGAAGTGAAATACTTCATATAAAACCTACTGTTTGATGCTTACACCTTAGTGCTGCTGAGAACAAGCGTTTCACAGTTTTAGAAGCACATATAAAATGTGGTATAAAATGTTTTCTTTATATCGGTAGCATAGAACTAGACAAGAATAAAGTATTCATTCATGCTCTTTCATTCTTGTGGACAGTATGTGTATGTGTATATACACGTCAGAAAAGCGCAGTGTAATACACGCATGCAGAGCATTTTACAAGGTTCTTGCTGTAAGGGCTGAATGAGGCGCTCATGATAAACACCAATCAATCAACACAAGAAAAAGGAGAGACTTCTGCTGCTGTTTTGAGCACATTTCCTGAATAGATATAGGTTTTACATTCAGCTTGATTAACAATACTACAAATCGCTGTCCTTTTAATCCTACTTTCAATTTCTGCCATATACTACCCTAACACCTTCATAATGGCCAATACTGCCATTAAGAAAGCGCATGCAAAACAAACCATTAAATGACCTCTTACACTCATTAATGCCACTGAGAAAAACAAACTAACTTTAAATCAATGTATAGTTATAAATAGTACAAGAACAATCCCTTGAATTGGGTAAATGAAAAGGGGACAAAGTTCCTGAATAGCCTGATAGCTGCCATGAGCTTGTGATAGGTGTCTTTCCATTTTAGGATCTGGAATCATTACCAGTCTTACGTGTTTCCCTAACGATCCACAAGGTTTTACAAACCACACATATTCTGCGTGAGATGGAAGTCTAGTTTTCAGCATTCGAAAACTATACCCAAGCTAAACTCTTCTCATTCAAGCTACTCAGATTTACCTTCAGCAGAGACCAGCAGGCCAGTCCACGTTGCCAGTGCAAAAAATGTTCAGAGAGAGATAGCTCTTTATGTAGGGGGACAATTTTATCATCCCAGGAACTAATATGAAATAACAATTTGGACAATTAGCAATCTCCTGTAGCAGGATTTGATTATGAGACCATTCTGGTTGAGTAGTGGAGAGAGGGCAATTTGGTGGTGATTAAATTTTCTCCAATCTTGCCAAATTCCTCTTATTCCATCCATATTTCCCACCAGTCATCACACACTGATAGTCAGCTTAAGAAGTTTCTTACGCAGAAGATACCTACAGCTGAAGGAGCTGGTTTTAATAATTCCATTCAGCATTACATATAAAATATGAAAACACGGCTTTTGATCCCATATGATACTAAGAACACAGGACAAACTATATTTTGCAGGGAAGGCTAAATAATTTTGCACTAATTCTTGCAACAGTATATTCTTAGCAATCTTACCTATTCCATATTTAATAATGAGATGAAGTCAGACTTGAGGCCCTTTTAAGTACCTCTGTAGCTTCTCAGAAGTACTTCTTTGAGTACTTCTGTAGCTCTCAGAAGATCAGGACCTGAAAAAATCTTAAAGACTGATCATCAAAAACTGCAAAGAAATCATCAAAGCAGATATTTAAATGTGATGCCTTCATCTTTATCATCTACCAAACCATACTGGAGACAGTAACTTCTGATGGCATAGATTTTGATTTGTAAAGGGTTCTTTTCATGTATAAAGGCCTCTAAAAATACTTGCTTAGATTTATATCTGCAGACATTTTTTACAACGTATCTTTTATAGTCAGTTGATAGCAGTAGTGGACAAATTCCACACATATTCCTGGCCATGGAAGACCAAAGCCTGTTATGTTCCAGTCTGACACGTTTCTTACTCTCTCCAAAGGGCAAGAATCAAATGTTTCAGCTTAGGGATGTTTTAATGCCCAGAGCAACCCGGGTTTTAAAGGCCTCCATCTGTTACTGCAGGCTGCGGCTGGCGCCTCTCTGCCTTGAGAGCGCTGAGTCAGCACCTCTGTTCCAGTGACCAACCCCAGCAGGAGCAGGACAGCAGCATTTAAATGAAAGCTTGTAATATTTACAGTAAAGAGAAGTGGCTGTGGAACAGATTCAAAGTGTGTGTGTGTATGTGCTCCTCTGTGGACTTCAATTCTAATGAGCTTTTAACATGACTATCGCTGCTGCCTTCTGGAGCGAGATCACACGAAGTCAAAGAACCATTAGGTTGGAGAGGACCCCTCGACACCAGCCAGTCCAGCCCCCTGCTCAAACAAGGTCCAAAAAATAATACTTTATTTGCCCTTCAACAACTTTTGCCAAATTTTGATTCCCTGAACATGGTCCCTGTACAAAGGGATACTCAAATAACCGGAACTGGAAACTGCAGTGGAACAGGAACAGGGCTTTGGCCCCCTCTGAAGGCAGCTGGATGAAAGCATGAGATGTGGAGACCTGACCCTCCCATACACACTTGCTTTGCACCACCAGATCTACCAAACTCCCAGTTTCTGTGTTGGACACTATGGAATGTTTTATCCAACAACTGTTCAGATGTGGAAGATAGCAGCAGTCCCTAGAATAGGGCTTATAAATGTTGAGCTCTTCCAGAGTAATCCTGCAGATAAGCGGCTGATTACAATCGCAAAAGCAAATGACCAAACTCTGCCCCAAGTCCCACAGTGGGTGTCTGAGCCCTTTACTGGAAAAGGTCATTGTTCAATGTCAAGAATTCCACATCTGTAAACTGAGAATAATGCTGCTCTTGCATTCAGCTTTGAAACCTGCAGATGAAGCATGTGCATGCAGTGTATACTGCTATGTGCTGCCACGTCCTCAACTAGCAAATCAGCAGCACAGGATGCAATTTAGAAAAATTGTAGGAGAAAGCAAGCTGCATTTAGTCTTGTTTCAAAAAGTTATGTTTGGCAAATGGTCAAATCAAATATATCTACTTCACTGTGAGCTCAGGACAAAAATATGCTATTTATGTTTTTGGTATAAAGCTACATGTACCTGAAAAAAGAATGTATTTTTATACTTTTATTTTTAAAAGGAGAAGGGAAGATATGTCATCACAGCATTTCATATGCAGTTTCCAAACGTAAGCCCAGAACTATAGCTGAAAAGCATATTTCTGATCAATCAATCCTGAACATGCCACTTTCTCAAATTGGGACCCATCAAAAAGAATAATAAATTTGATGAAGATAAAAATATTACACTTAAAATTTTCTCATAAACCATAATAGAAAATATACAAAACACATTATTTATGTTGCTAAAATTGATCCACAGCATTACAGTTGTTTCTTAGCACATAGAAACAAAATATATGACAGCCTATAAAAGCAACAAGAAATTCTGTTTTAAAAGAACAGACACATAAAATAAAAGCAATTAATGGTCTGAGTATCTATTATTCTTAAGGCCAAAGTACATAACCACAGCAGCCCAGGACTGGAGTTTTACAGGGCATGCACATTGTACACAATGATCTCCCGAGGCGCGCAGGGGAGTGTTCACGTCCTTTTGGCGTATGGTGATTAGAAAATAGCCAGTGTGTCACATACTACAGGCTAGCAACTGTCGACTTTTTATGACCATTGGTGCAGATGAGAAGCTCATACAAAAGGGTCTATTCAGTCTCTGTCCCAGAATTTTAAACAAACACTAGCACCAAACCTAGGGCAAATATTTCTCTGTGATACAGAATAAGTGTCAGGCATGCAAGGCTGCCATTTCCCACAACAGCCCTACTTGGTTTTGGTAGGCAGATTCAGCTTTGTTACTCCATGAAGAGCAGAATGGGTAATGAGCACCGATCTCCTTGTGCCTATAAATTTGGGAGGGCAAGTGCTGAGGGATACAAGCCAGACTTCTCCTCCACAAGACAACCTAGGAACAGGAAGGAAGGCTCTAGTTGTTTCCTTGAAGACTCAGAAGAGGAAAAAGCCTGACTAAGAGTGGAAGGAACAGGGTCAGGGTTCTCTTCACAAAGGACATGAAGAAGCAGGGAGGAGCCAGGTTTTTGGTGGCAAACAGCCCAATTCATGCCCTGAAATTCCCAGCGGAACACGCGCAGTATGAGGACACGAGAGAGAAGTTAATGCATTGCCAAGAAGAGAGTAAAAAACCCCAAGAAAACAAAACAATAAAACAAACAAAAACACTAGTGCCACAATAGCGTGTGAACTGGTATTACACTAGTTCTCCTGTCCCAGCCTACTCAGGCAGCATGAAACACCCGCACTTTGTCACCACCCACAGGAGCGCTGCTCATGGGCCACCACAATGGGGCCATGGCAGTGCTGCCAAAGCACTCAGCAGTGGCACTGGATGGCATTCCTGCTGGCCACTGAGGTTTTCTTGTTAAGCACCTGTGACAAATCAGACTGGCAGAATTGGTGACTGGTGGGGAAAGTCATGTAAGTGTGAGTGGGCTACTACTCAGCTGGAGAGAAAGTCCTATTTCAGATCTGCTAGAGTGACAGCCGTAACAGACTAGTGCTAGGCAGACAGTAAATAATGCTGAAAATGCCTTCAAACTTTCAACATACATTTACAGAAAAGCTATAGAGAACCTTGCAGTAATTGTCTTTAAAATGTTTCATCTTTGTCTTTTTCTCCTTAGTTCTCATCAGGTTTAAAAAAATAAATAAATAAATCCACCTTTCCTACTCTACCAATCCCCAGGCACCCTCAGGAGTGCTTAACACAGCATCCTCCAAAAACAAACAAACAAACAAAAACAGACAACAACAACAACAACAAAAAAATCAGTTTCATCTTGCTACAGCTTTAACAAGCCAGGAGGATTAGCCCAATTTCCCTCTCTGGAACCAAGGTACATTCTCCACAGCATCCTTTGGCCCCATGGAGCCCACCAGCAGAGCAAGTCCAGGCCCCCAGCCTGCAGAGCAGCAGGAAGCTCTGCTTCACACACAGCCCACAGCCTCATCACAACACCATTGCTGATAAAATACAAAATGTACAAATCCTGCTCTTTCAACACAAATAAATAGGCACTTAAATCTTGTATTTTTTCAGGTCCTTACTTACTACCTAGCTCTTACTAGCTTTATAAATTTTCTTTAAACAAAAGTTGCCCTTTATCTATTGCTATTTTGAGGTAGAAGGCTGCAACACAGCCTTAAATACTTATTTTGTGTTGTTGATTGAGTTCTTAATGAAGATCTTACACATACACATTAACTGGCCCCTATCACAATACTATGATATCTGACTGATATTATTGCTCCTTTTCTCCTAGATACCTTGGGCCTGTCAAATGTTTTGAATAAATCCTCTCATTGTACACTTAGAGGGTGCTATGGAAAGGCCGTATCATCAGGTGCGGAGATGTGGAGGTGTGAATCTCAGTGACAAGGTCTGTCTGTATGACTCTTTCAGGGACACTGGATTGTCCATGCCTGGTACAGAGCTGCACCAATACCTGAGCCACCACCAACTCAGAGATGCAGTTAATGAGTAGACAAGTGATAAACGGACTGGGGAAGGAGCTGGATGTGGATCCCTACCCAAGGCTGCTTTGCTGGGCCACACCGGGAGATAGTCACCAGGGTCTCTTCCAGGTAAGTGCCACGCATCCCTGGGACAGGCGTTACCCACAGACTAGGTCCTGCCATGATACTGCGTTAGTTATGCCACGTACAGCCTTCTCTTACCAGCACCACCACAGGTAAAATGCAGACACATGAGCAGATATTTGCAATCAGTCTATATGCATAATTTCTAAAATAGAAATAGCCTTTTTTTTTTTTTTTTTGGTGTATGCCCTAGGATAAAACACACTACGGCACAGCAGCACAGAAAGCAGGGTTTGTTATAATAAGTTTAAGTACCCCAAACAGAAAGCAATATGTACAGGGCGATCACAAAGGTGCTGGAAAACACTGATATCTGATGTTCTCAGCTCTTTTGTGCACATTCAGCCCTGGGCATAGCTTGTTGTAACGCAAAAGATGACGGAACACTTCACAGAAATGGCCTCATAAAATATTCAGGATTCTGTTTTTGCCCGGGGTACAATCTGTGCATTTTCCATACAGTTAGAGCAAAAAAGAAGTGCTAGATCTTATTTCTCACATATTTTAAGTGTTTATATTTTTAATTTTAAAAAATAAAAATGCAGAACTACTGTCTTAACTTCTCTGGTAGAAAATACATGTACACTGCCTGGGATTTTTCTCAGACTAAAACAAGAGATTTTTGAGACTAAAACAATTCAGGAATCCCCCAGAGATAATGAAGCAATAGAATAAATAATGAACAGAATTTTGTTTGTTTGTTTTTACACATAATATATGCTAGATATAGTTTTGCTTGGATGACACAGACACACACACCCCAAATATGAACCTATTTAGGAAACAACTGTGCATCCATGCATTTTTTCTTTTCAAATAGTCCCAGAGCCTAAATTAATACTGCACAGAACACAGCCGCTCACATGCTTGTGTGCAGGATCAGGTCTTCCAGCACTGCCTTGCTCTATACTAGCTGAAAGAGGATGGAAAAAAAAAATAAAATTGTTGGATATTGCTATTGACATAACATGGCTGAACCTGTCAGGATATTTCTCCCAATTTTCTCCGTGACTCATTCAGGAAGGACATGCTGTCCGTGCTGCTAACATATTCCACTACATGCACACGCACAAACGTTATGATGGTGTGAAATTGCATGGGTATTACCTTTTCCAGGATTTTACAGCCCAACAAAAACACTAAATGCTCAGACTTAAAGTGGAGCAAGGATGGCACCCAGTGGCCAAACAGACTCATCTCAGAAAAATGTTTCTCAGCTCTCATCCCTCGCTTTCTAGGGCTTTAATTATAAAAGGGTTCTAACTCTAAATGTGAACCAGTTGGCAATGTAAAAGGCCTTTTAAGGGTGCTGTCTTCTTTTTTTAAAGGACATTTATTTTTTCTTCTGTAAAATATTTTTTTAAAAATGCCTACAGAAATGTTACCATTAATAATTTAAAATCAATACCAGCAAACATTTATGACAAACAGCTGTTTGCAGCCAGAACACAGTATCCAGGCAGAAATAAAGAAAAGTGTTCTGTCTTTTTGTAGGGTACATGCTGGGGGGAAAATGAATGATTCCATCCTCGTTTCAAAAATCAGTACTGTTATTAGGGAACTTGTTTCATTTTAAAATCGATTTTTATAATATTAATGCAAAGTATTAAATTTCTATCCAAATAAAGCTTGGTGAAAAACAACTTGTTTTTTTAATCAGAAAATTCCCAGCTATAACTTCAAAAAGGAATCTAAGCTACAAAAGGAATCTAAGCTCAGTTAAATGAAATTATCACTCAAAAATATTATTGAAATTTTATACTTTTTTTTCCCCTTCATTTCTTTGAAGAATTCTTTCCTCCACAGGGATATATATTAACTGCGTGGGAATAACTCACCCCTTGTAGACAATGAAAGAACCATTACAAACCCACCGTGAAGACCTCCTAAAGTAGTATCTTTCAATGAAGTATCCCAGTTTTTAATCATTCTGTTGCTATTTAAGTGCACAAGTCTTTGCTAGATAGATTTTTCTTCCTGACTGAAAACCTTTCCAAATAAAAATTCCCACATCTGTCATGGACCAAAGCTTACTACTTTATCATTTCACAAGTGTTGATTTTTTATAAAACATTCTTCAGATATTCCTCAGCCTTGCATGACATTTTAAACGTATTCTATGCCTTATCGCTTTTTGCATGGTTGTTGGCTAAACGCTGTAGCAATGTTGAACTGTATTTATTCCTCAGTGTTTTCCACTTGACAAGAGAATCTTGTAGGGTTTGATGGCTGATCAGATTGAAGGACAGACAACAGGTCTGTTGGAGAATGAATCATTTCACCTTCAGTTAGAACAATGCTATGTCCCCAGCTGCTGTTTCTGATTTGCTTATCTAAGCATTCTCCAGTCCTGGACCAACCATGGTTTTGGATAGGAAAACATATGCAACAAATAAGAAACTTCCCATTTCAATAACAAATATACTAGTTGAGAGCAGCAAAGTAGTAGCACACTTTTTTTTTTTTTTTTTTTTTTTTTTTTTTAGTACAGGCAAATTAATAACCAAGTTTATTACTCGCTCCTCTGATGAAAATTTCTGTTGTTGAACTATTACTGTACTAGTATGTGTAATTACTAAAAAACTGAAAAGCAGCCACTATCTAAGGCAGTCATTTTAAATGCTTCAAATGCTTTTTTAGTACACTTAAATAATAATGAAATATGGCAGAAATTCCTAGAATTCTATTATAATCTAAACCAATTGAAATATATTTCAGCTTTTCAGAAGACTTTTTCTTTTTTAACAAAGTAGTATGAAAACCCATTCTAAGCATGAAAGTAATTTTAATTTTGTTATTTTCAGTAATAGAAATGTATTACTTGTCAAGGTGTTTAGCAGGAGTAATTAAGCTGTAGTATAACTATGAAGAAATTGATCTTAGATGTACTCATTACTTAATATTTCTAGTTACCATGTCTTTACTCTGCAGTCAGAATATCAATATAGATTTTTCACATTTTCAATCGTAACCCCTTAACCCCCCTTTTTTAACATGTGGTGCAAATATGTGCAGAGATTATTCCGTATGGTAGACACAAATAAATACATTGTTCCTTTGCTTGTGTAAAACATTACCACAGAAAGTTTCTTATTAACATCCACATGACTCCCTTACCCTGACTTAATCTGTAGACTGGAACTTCTTCCTTGTTGAAGGAAGACCATTCCTTCCCAAGTTTATTTAATGACCTGTGCTATCTCAAACAGGAAAAAAAAAAGTCTGGGCATAGGCATATGATCAAACTGTGGGCTTTATCTAGCTTCCAGGCCACGGGTTTCTCACTTTCTCCTCAACTCTCGTAATATGATTTTTCCTCAAGAGAAAATTTTTCAAAACCAGGACTTACTTATCTCCTGCTCTTCAAAATAAACTGGTTTTATGCAGGCTTATAACAGAAACACAACACAGTCCTTTGTAATTATAAAGCAGAAATGGTGAAATATCTAATGGGTGTTTTTGTGTATCTACAATGCTACTATAAAATTAAAATGCCAAAAATGCAATCAAGCCAAATGTTTAAAATTCAGAAAGCAATTTCAGAAGTTCCATTGTTTCTTGTCAAGCATCCCTAACATTAGGGTAGGTGCTGCTGTATGATAGTACTGCTCTAACAATAGTTCACAAGCAGTTGCCTCTCAAGCCTCTGACACAGTGAAGTCATCCCACTTTTCCTTATTTCTGATAAAATCCCTCATGGAACAAATTGAAGCAAAAATAGATTAGTTTCCCTCAATAAACTGTCATAGTGTTCTTTCATATGCCTTATTCTCAGTAAATCCTATCACACCAGCCTTCTTGGCCACAAGGGTACATCTGCTCTGGTGCGGCCTCACCTCGAGTACTGTGTGCAGTTCTGGGCACCACAGTATAAAAGGGACATGGGGCTGTTGGGGGGTGTCCGGGGGAGGGCTGCAAAGATGGTGAAAGGCCTGGAGGGGAAGACGTACGAGGAACGAGGAACGGCTGAGGGCACTGGGCCTGTTCGGCCTGGGGAGGGGGAGGCTGAGGGGAGACCTCATCGCAGTCTACAACTTCCTCGTAAGGGGGTGTCGAGAGGCAGGAGACCTTTTCTCCATTAACACCAGTGACAGGACCTGCGGGAACGGGGTTAAGCTGAGGCAGGGGAAATTTAGTCTTGACATCAGGAGGGGGTTCTTCACAGAGAGGGTGGTTGCACACTGGAACAGGCTCCCCAGGGAAGTGGAAGTGGTCACACTGGATCAGATTTCATGCTGGGAGAGGGGCTGTTGTATTGGAAGAAATGCACCTGATAGTCCCAGGTCCCAGCACTGCATAAAAGAGCTGAAGAACAGCTTTGTAGGGAGATTGGGAAACACTTCTAGAAGCAGGTGGTTGAGAAAGGAAGGGAAACAGCTCTTATTAAAACAAACAATTCAGCAAACTCAGGGGTTTTCATCAGATTCCGTATCTGCAATTTCTGAGATTTATGACAGTAACACAGAAGTCAAAGAGCATTCTTCTGCAACTTAAGCATAAAGGGCATAGTCTCTTTTCTGGGTGACAAAGTGATGCAAAGAATGTAGGTGTTTTTTGTTTTTTGTTTTTTTTCCTCTCCAAACAACACTGTTGGAAGGCACTGGTTAATAACACTGGTTAAATGGCTGTATTCTGTCAGACCAAAGGTCCTTCCTAAGCTCTGTACCTTAACTCTGAGAATGATGGACATGGTGCACTCCTCCCAGCTTTGGTGAGCTGCACCTCAGAGATTGCCTGAGCCAGAGGCAACTGTCTTTGTGCAACAGTCCTCATTTGCCTTTTGCTTCTGTTAATTTTTTTATTTGTATTTCTTTTTAACTCATTAAGATCTACAGTGATAGGTCACATAGTTTAACTAAACATTTACAGAAGGGAGGTCTTTGGTCAGATTAAAATCTGTACTCCATATAATTTCATTAGATGCTCACAAACCTAAATACATTGTATGAGAAAAGATTGAGCAGTCTTTTACTCTTCCTCTTCACCATGCCTTGCCATTCCTTCTCTTCAGTGAAATTTAAAACAATTTTCCAGTTTTACGTGTCTTTGAACTAGAGAGCCTGATGTCACCAGATGAGAGCCTCACATTTCAGAAACTAATATAAAATAGCAGTATTTTATTTTTAATCATTATTTTTTGTGTAATCATTTTCAGTGTATGCAATGCATATCTGACTTCTTGTTTCCATGACAACTGAAGACATAGGCACATGTAGAAGGGTATGAAATCATGTAATACAATAAAGATCTCAGTTTCATGAATTATGAAGCTCTCAACACGATGCTCTAGGTCTTGTCTTACGTAGGCAGTGCATGTGGAAAAGCAGAGAAATATAAGCTGTGCTTTACATCTTGTGCAGGAGCGTTTCTCAAAAGGGAAGGGGAACACAGCTTGATATTAACACTGCAGCCTTGTTTGCTCTCTAGATTTCCCTTTATTTTTCCCATTACCACTATGCTTAGGGGAACCTGAACTGCTGGAATAGCACTAATGAACAGCTTGGTGTCAGCACAGTCCCTCCTGTGACAGCAAGGAGGAGTGAAAGAGTCTGTGTGACTGGTCTTAGGGACAACCTTAAAACTACTTAAATGTGTGAATACCTTCATGCACTTACAGAGGGGTTTGGGGCTCAAAGAACTGTATGTGCTTCACCATATGCATGGCTCGGACCATAGTTTGCCATACTGACTTTGCAGTGCGACTGCATGTCTGCGGTCCTCGTTAAATCTGTGCTGCCCAACAGTTCGAAACAGTGTCACCTACACAGCCAAGTGCGAAAAATCTCATCTTCCAGTGATACATTTTTAAACACTGGTAATAGTTCATAAGTGGTCCAAAACAGAGGGCAACTTGTCTTTCTGAAATTTAATTACCAAGTAAGACTATAATGCAATTATTATAAACCACTACAAATGATTTAATTACCACAACATAAAAGTAACTAAAATAGTTCTAAATTGAAAGATGATGACACAACAGAGAATAATATAGTCTAGGACTGCTTTCCCCCTCCTTACAGAGATTGGAGGTAAAATTAATACATAAAATTATATTTCTCATTGTGCTGCCACTGTTCTACTTTTAACAGTGGGTGTAAAACTTGTAGTGACACAATGTACAACACAAATGCAGATTCACTTACATCTCATACATGTAGTGCACTCTTGGTATCAAATTCACTTAAATCTGTCATTGTTCATGTATTCAACTGTTTACATTGTCATATACAGTAGCAGTCTTCAAGGTGGTTTCTCTTTTCGGTTCATCTCTTCATCTTTACTCAGTTAATCTCTGTATTTTTGAGCGACATAAAAAAGCCTCCCCATGTGAAGGTAAGCCTTAACTAGCCACACCTCAGGTGATGCAATTGAGAAACATGGGGATTGTTATTAATGATACTTTTTGAATTGAAGCCTCTGTAAAGCAGGTGATACATTATTTTCTGTTGTGTAGCTCTCCTGTGTGCTGTTTGACCTAAAAAAGGGAATCTCTCACAGGGCTATAAATAATGCATCATAGTCATTAAATATTGATCTGGCTTATACCATTCACAGCTGCACAATTAGGTTAGGTTTTTAAAAATAGCTTCTTGTATATTACCCATAATAGGACAGTGTTTACATATTCTCTTTGGAAACTACATTAAATTTAAAGGTGATGCGTGTTTGTGGGACTGCTTGCTGTTTAAGTCACAGGACTTGTTCATTACTGTCTCAGAAGCCAGTAACTCTTGCTATAAATATCCTGTCCTACACAATTCTGCATTCTTTACTCATGTATCTTGGCTTTCTATATTTGCCTAAAGGATGACTATTTTTAGGCTTGGAGAGTCTGCATTTCAATGAGAAGAAACCTGGCACTGCAGGACAATGCTATAGGATAGCATCAGTCAGACTTCACTAGTCATAGATCTTTCTATTCCAATACTAGAAATGCTTATAGCTAAATAGTAGCACTAGTAGATAATAAAATATTCTGTCATTTCCAAGTCTAAAATACAAGAGAGGACTGAGTTGCCAGTTTTTAAAAATCATACATATTTCTAACTTTTCCAAAAAAATAATATTGATGTGGGTATGATTCATTGGTGCGTTACTTTGGTTTATCCTGCCAAAATTCAGTGCCAGTTTAATGCAGTTGTGTAGATGCAAGCAAGAAGTACAGTGATAAATCAGGCTTAGACTTCAGACAGTCACTATCAGATACATAATAAATGTTTGCATTCAACGTAGATTTTTGTTTTTTGTTGTTTTACTTGCAAATGTTCACAAAAAAAAAAAAAATCTTCCCAGATCTACAGCAATGGTATCAGAAATCCACCTATCACAGTAATGCAGCAAAATGCCAGAAAAATTAAAATATTATGCAGTTTAGAAGAATATAGCAGCATATCTGATATTATTTTTATTTTTTTTTTTTTTAAGGAATCTATCATAATTTAAATTTAAAATCAAGGTTGAAAAATATTTGGTAGCAATATAATCTAGCAATGGAAAGTCTACATAGAATACTATAAATTGTATCTATTCATTACTCTTATTTTAATTCCATACATCCCAAAAAACATCCTCTTATAACCTGGAAGTACAGTGCATAACCCCATTAGAGGAATGATGGTGGCATGCCACAATTAGTTCTGATTAATAATTCTGATTCAATTGCCTGTTGTTGAAACTCCATCAATTAAGCTTCCACACGTCTTTCCTCATTTTAAAAACTGAACTTTTCAGGAAAAAGGGCCTGTTTTGTACTGCATACCAACTTAAAGTTGATACAAACTTAAAATACATTTTAAACTGGCATAAAAAGAGGACAGGAGCTTAAATTTTATTTATTTATTTATTTTTTTTCCAAGAGATCTCGTTCTATCAAAACACAGTGCAAAAGACTGACTACCATGAGCAAATGGATAGAGGGTGTGATGGGGAACACCACTATGCAATTTTACAGATGCCAAATGAAGCCACAGACATCCCTGGCTTACTAAAATCAATGGCAAACCTCCCTAGGGCCTTACCTTCCCTAGGGCCAGACTATTACCTGCAAAGAGTAAGGGATTTGCTCAGGCTCTGAATCCAGATCTCTGCTATACTGCTTGTGTCTGCCTGGAGGGCTAAGCCCTCTCCCTCACTGCAAAAACGAGCTCTCTGGGTGTTGGAAGTGTGCACCTTCCATCCCCACTTGCCTGGGTGCTGGCAGCAGACCCAGTGGGTGGCCCCTCTGGGCCAGCAGCGCTTCACCTGCCCACGCTGGCCTCCAGATAGAGGTGCTCCTGCTAGTGTAAATGTTAATGATTACCAAAAGCTTTACTGCAAATTTTCTTACCGTTTTCTTACTTTTTGTTGTTGTTCTATTAATTCTCAAGCAGGATTAGTAGCAACTGAAATAAATTTTATTTACTTCATGGAACTTGCTCATGGTAATAAGCTTTAATTCTTAAAAGCACACCAGGTATATAATAAGAATTTGTGAATTCATCCAATAAGAGTAGGAAGTTATTGACAAAATTTCAAGTAAAAAGGAACTTTAATCTTGACAGGCTTTCTGTAATTCAATACAATTAACTTGTTGCTAAAAGATAGAGCAAGTACAAATATACTTGCAATTTTTTGCTTCATATCGGAATATTCCCGAGACTTTGGGCAAATAAAAATTATGGAAAGCCACTTTATTAAAGCTATAATGAAATAAGATGGCAAAAACAGAAATAAACAGCTTGAACTAGCAGGAATAATATGTAATTATTTCTAAGCTCTTGGTGTGCAGTTCCTGCATGCTTAGAGATAAAATGTTGAAACGCTGTCATCTGAAATGTATTGTCACTCCAAAGTCACTAATTACTGTTAGGTCCCATGTCAGTTAAGCCAGTAGTAAACTACTGGCATTACTCTCATTTAGATGTTTCTATAAAGGGTATTTATTCCTATTCTGACTGAACCAGAACGTAGGTAAATTGTAACAGGCATTTCCACCGGCACGTGACAATAAATCACTGAAAGAAAAGGGGACACTTTAGCCCCAAACACCTCCAAAGGGAAAAATTGTTTACTAGCCAGTCAAGTCTGCAAGATGACCCTCATATAACATAGAGCTTACACAAAATATAACAATACAATAAACAGTGAAAAAGAACAGAGATTTCAGGGCAGGATGCCCCAGGAGACCTTGGCAGGCAGATCAGCTGCCAGAGCCCTGCAAAGGGGAAGATGGGAGCAATTTCATCCCATTGATAGATTGCCCTCTCTGGGGATAAGCCCTCTGTTGATGGCCCATAAGACAAGCTGTTTGTTTTTTTTAATTATTATTATTTATTATTTTTATTTTATCTTTATTTTTTTATAACAAAAAAGCAATCATTGGTGTAAAGCATGAACAAAGACTACCTGACACTCATTTTGCCAGGAACTGAAAGCAAGACACCTAGATATAGGAGATAAATATTCTTCTGAAAAAATATCTCAGTTTAGTTTAAGCAGTGCTAGGTTATAGTCATCATTTTCTCATCTATATCCTTTATAAAAGTGTATATCTATTGTGGTTTCTAATGAATAAGTGCTTTTTGTTTCCTTTTACCTTATCATTTACAGTTAAATAGGTAGTTGCACGTCTTTGTGGTAAATGGATAACGACAAGACATTCTTTACTTGGAGACTGACATATCTATTAATGAGGACACCTGGGAAAATAAGTAGCATAGCCCCTCCTCACACTAGTATCTGAATCCAAAAAGCTAGAATATTATGAGAAGAGATTATTATACTCTTCTCACCCATTATTAATGCAGGGTTCTAAGGCACAGCTATTGTTTAGGCAATAAACTACAAGCTGATTAACTAGCAATAGCTGCCCTTCTTCAGCCCATGTAACTCATCAGTACCGGTTCTGCTAGGTCACCAACAGCTTTGACCTTTCACCACATCCACCTTCACAATGCTGAGAGGTTGCACCTAGCCAGACAGGTTTCAAAGCAATCACCAAGCACCTATCAGACAGACAGTGGGGAGGCCATTGGTGTGGGTTCACAACTACCCACACCCAGACCTCCTTCCAGACCTCACGACAGCTTCTGGTGTACTTTGTGTATGGGAGACCATGGGAGCTTCTCATACAGCTCTGAGAAGCCCTCTACTACACAGACTCCTCACAGCCAACGAAAGACCGAATTTCCCTAGTGTTATCTCAAGAAGAAAAGGACAAAATCTATCACAAAAGCAGCTCTTTCATTGGCAACAATGAAAGAGCAAGGTCATCATTCCCCCTATCCTCTGCCCCATGGCAAGGCAGGATTTTGCATGAAAATGTAATTATTGGTCCTTAGCAGTGCTATGCTCAGCATACATTGCTTTACATTTCTGCCCAGGGCGCTTCAAGAAGTTGAAAGAGGATTTCTTGCCTTCAACATCCAACCTTCTGAGCCTCTGCACAGTCTTGACTGTGACTGTTCTGCTTTGTTAGTAAACGCAAGCTTCTACACTATAAGCATACAAAGTCTCAAGTTTTTCTCATTTTCTTTAGCCTCTTCCTCAACTCCACTATGGTTGTTCTTGCTGAGGAGGCCTCCAAACCCATGCTGATATGCAGTTCCAGCAGCTGGTGATGGGGCCATAGTATTTTGCTGCTTTCAAACCCATCATTGCAGTTTTCATCTTTTTCAAAGATTTTTTTTCTACCTACCTTGCGTAACAGCCTAACACGTAGTACACTCTCCATAAAACATTGCTAATTATTTTCTACTTACTGTAAAGTAAAACTTTAATCCACATGCAATTTAATTTACTGTTATATTCTCAGAAATAACCCAAAACATAAATCCTTACCTTAAATTTATCCACTTCTGCCTTTGAACAAGTTGCATGATAAGATAACACCTGTCCCAGGGGAAAAAAAAAAAAAAATTCAGACCTGACATGTAGAATTAATAGGTCTCTGTACTGCAGTCTAATCAATGATTTTTAAAACAAATTTAATTAATATTTATGCATGATAATTCAGTTCTGAATGCCACTTTATAATAACTAGTTACACGTTATCGTTTGGTACTTATGTTGCAGGTAGTTTTACAGGGAACCACAGCCAGTAATTGAATATTATAACTGCTCTTACATTGTTCTCCTGGAATTCTACAATTAAAAGAGAAAGAACTTAATTTAAAAAACAAAAAAAAAAGTAGGTATATAGACTTTAAATAACACCTTTTGCTATACTGTAGAGCTGTAATGCCTCTGCTAGTGGCATGTCAGCACATGCAAATTAGCACCTCTAAGCTATGCCTGACATTCTCTCCATTGCTGTTCTGGAGACAGAAACATCAGATATAACACACAAAGTAATGCACACCTAGCGTTATTACCTAAAAGTATGCATACATTTAAGCTGAATACATTATATCCTTTTATGAAGATACTAGCACTGAACAATAATTCCAGAAGGTGCAAAAGCTATATCCTATATGCTGGATCCACAGAGGTCTGACTGCATGGGACAAGGTGTTGGTCCACAAGCAGGCTTGCACACCCAGAGCATTCCTAGCAAGGACAGGCCCTCCTCACCCCACAGCAGCACGTGGTCTGCTTGTGTACTAAAGCTTTGTTATTAATTTCAAAATTTAAAATATTTTTCATCATTTTTTCATCTTAAATTCTACTCTATTTCAAATGCCCTTGGCTTGCAATATCTTGTAACAATAAGTCCAAGATGCATTTACTCTATCAGTTATAAAGGTGTTCTCTTTTACCAACTGGAAATCACCCCCACACCATGGAAGAATAAATAACAAATGCCAATTTACTTCTGTCCCACATTTTACTTTCAATATGTATATATCATCTTTTCTCAAAAAGCGTCTAGTTTTCTATCCAACCCTATTGTAGTTTTTCAGAAATCTAAGTTAAGTAAAAATTGTTTTCTGCTATGACAGATTGCACTTAATACCAACATTCTTGTCAAGCTTCTCCTTTATCTGCACTCATATTACTATAGATTTGTATAGTCCTTCCTAATTTTCATTACTCTAACTTTTAAGTTTGAATCCTTAATGTGTAAGACAGCAACCTGTTTAGAACCATATGGCATCCTACTGTCAACCTGTACCCATCATTTATTTACGTTTAGGTTTTCTACTTATTAGTCAGTCTTACAAGAATTCTAATCTGTATATTTGGATAAGAATATTTTCATAGTACAAATCAAATTGATTTACTTTATGTCTGATATCAATGTCATCTTGAAATGCCACTCTGTCCGCCTAGCTAAGAACATAAATAGTAATAAAGTAATCTATTACTGAAAAATGGATTCACAGCCCTTCAGCATATACCATTCTTTGTTCAGTATTTCTCTGCTATGTCTTCAATCACTTTACACAAATATTATTGTGAGTCGTTGCTCATTTATAGATAGAATTACTCTTCACTGAAGCACAGTGGCCATTTATCAAATGTATAATCTACATTCAAGCTATATGACTATTAGCCTTTTTTAGATCTAAGAAAGAAGCTGTATTCTAAAGCAAGAAATTTAAATATCCTTGGTTTCAGTAGTAAATACATTTCTATGTTAACTTTCATACCTATGTATCTAAGTGTGAAAGCTGGCATTGCTTGTTTTTCTTACCAGGGAGAACATTCAGTCTAAGCTATAATATTGCACAAATAACTGCAGCGTATGAAGGCTTACAGTAATTCAAGACTGTGATATGTAAAGAATAAGGAATCTTGCTGAAGGACCAAAAAGGAAAGTTTTTCATTTTTCCTCCAAGGTGAATAAATAAATAGGAATAATCAAAGTGCTACTTATGATTAGAATGTTTTCTAACATGAGTAGTCCTATTGATTTAAAAATAATTCACATCTATATGCTTTACAGGATTGATTCCCAATACATAGACAAACATCTTCAACCCTAAAGGAGAGGAAAAATATTATGCTGTCTTCATAGAAATCCAGTTTGGTTTGATTTTTGATTTAATATAGAGAGAAATTCGTATGTAATTCAGACTAACACTGTTTTAGTGGTTCTTATCACAATGGTGGGTACTGTGTAAATTCAAAGGAGTTCTACAGTTTAGTGTGCATGCATGAGGGATATCTAGATCATTTTCTTCTGTTATCAGATGTGAAATTTATAACAATACTAAGATCTTAGCAATGTTACCATTTCATTAAAAGAATGTTTTAAAAAAATATCAGTCTTGCATAATGCCTTTGAAAAGATCTTAAATTTAATTCAATCCATCCTCCATTATTGATTTAGCAGGGATAATGTAAATCTGCAAATCTATCCTCAAAGTTCAAAGCTTTGTTCTCACCAAGATTATTTTCAATATACTTATGTATAAAATATTCAGAATATAATAGAGAATAATACTTTATTGTTGAATTAGCTTATAGGACTTTAAATAGCCATATTTTTTTGAAATTTTAGAGTTTGTTTTACTGGAGCTTGTAGGGTTTGTTCTTTATGAATAGGGAATAAACACAGGGAAAGTAACTCCTACAAAGATAGGGGATTAAAAAAAAAAAGAGAGAGAGAGAGAAACCTTTTTATCCATTTTGCTACTCTATATGCATTTTATATAGACAGGAAGTGTGCTGGAATGCCAGGTACCTTGCATTATGTATTTGCTTTGACCCACTGCAGAGCTTACTGAGCTGCTAGAGATCCTGCTCTGATTTTATTCTAGCAAGGCATATCTGATAAGGGTTCAGCAGGTGCTGCTTTTGAAAAACCTGATGATCAATTTTTTTCACTGTTCACAGTACTATTCATTTACACTTTACAGCACTATAAAAGTAAAAAAAAAAAAAAATGACAGCAGGCTATGTAAAATATCAAATTTAAGAAATTTTCAGTTACTGAAGAACAGGAAAATAAAAGTAACACCTAAAATCATTCCTACATCTATACCTGTAAGAAATTAGTTTCTTATCACTATCCCCTCCTAACATTAACAAATAATAAAAAAATAAATAAATACAAAAAGCAGGGGTGTGAAATCAAATGTTATAGATAGGTTCAAAATTACTTAGAGTTTTGCATGAGTTTCCCAGCTAAGTGTACTCTGAGGAAATTTTGCTTCAGTATTACTGTAAGAAAATGCTCTCAGGTGCAGAGGTAGATATATAGAAAATTTTTCTAACTACAAGAAATTCAGAAGCAGTAGCTTTCTTTACATATGACACTTGTGAATGAAAAGCTTCAGTAAGATGTACACGTACATCAAGAGCCACAGACTGTTTTGCCCAGGATTTCTTCACTTGGTCATACATAATTGTATTGTTGATGCCGAGGCCACAAAAAATAACAAAAGCCTAAAATGAGAGAAGGGGAGAAGGGAAAGGGGAGAAAAAGAAATCAACTTACATTCAGTTATAATACAAACACAAAGAGGAATACTTAACAACTGAAAAGGAATTACATGGAAATATTAACAATAATTATGTTTAGACAGGTTGCCTTGAGAATGCATGCAAGTCACTATTCTCAAGAAGATGAAAACGATCAGATGCGAGAAATGTTTTGATTAGGATGCAATCTTATTGAGAGCTTCTGAGAACTGATGGTAAACCGCAAATACAGACAACTTATTCCCACCTCCCTAAAGTAGGTTGAAGTAGCACTACCCAGAAATACCAAATTCTGCTGAAGAACTGTTATTGCTACAAAACAGAACGTCTCTTACCTCAAACAGTCGCTGGTCAGCATCATCAAAGGGTTTCCCATCAAGCCTGTTCAGCACTTGAGCTACCCCTTTAGAAAGCATAAATATGAATTACAATCTTTATTCATTAATTCATAAGGCAGAATATTCTATTCATTACTAACATATTTTCTAACACATTGTTTTCAAACTGAAAAGCAAAATTGAAAATATTTATTACGAAAAACATTAAGCAGACATTGATATGTGAAAGTCTGACTTCTGTTACCAGGACTCAATTTATTATTTTCAACTGTTACTCTTTGCCCTGTAACTATAATACTGGAGATCTAAAGAAAGTGACTGACGATGCCTTTCACAAAAGGTTAAATATCTCTTTGAGAAAGAACTTAAGGACTTGGCAAACAGAACCAGGTAACTTGTTCTAGCAATTTGAAGTTACTTATATAATTTGCCAGAGTAGTATCTTCATTCCTAAATACTAGCTAATTTGGCATCACCTGGGTATAGGTCATTTTTAAAAAAAATATTTTTTCATGACCCGTCCACGAATTTATTTAATAATGAGAAAAATGTCATTCCTTAAACCACTTGAAAAAGTGGTCAAAGCTCTTGGCTCTAGTTGAACTGAGTTATACTGCAACAGACCATTTCTGTTTCATTTAGCTACAGTATGCCCTTAGAAAAACACTAAAAGCTATCAGTAATAGAGGGTTGAGTTTTTCTACTTCTTTAAGGTAATATGCACTTCACAATGAGCCATATTTTTAAAAGGATTTTTTCCCATGTCACCTCTGCTGATTAAGCTCAAAGATCCTGATCCTGCATGGCACTGAGCACCTCCAGCAAAGCACTACCGATTTCAGCTCTCACCAACAGCCACAACACACAGGTCTTGTTCTTGCAGATTTCAATTGCTATGGTTTTGACTTGAATTCTTCTGTGGAAAGTTATAGAGGAAACCTGGCACTTATTTATAAATGGCACTCCTTTTTGTGGCAAAAGCCAGAAATAATGCAGGGCCAATTGCAGGTGCATCATAGCTGAGAAGCATCCTATCAAACAAGCAATAAAACCTTGTCATGTCCTGATCCAGCACACACCACCGCCACAGGCAACCCTGACAGCTGCCACAGTCTCTCCAGTAGGTTGGCCCTGACCATGTATTTTATCATTAAAGAGGGAAATGACCACCTTGCTGGACTGAAGAAACAGTTGCCTGAGTTGTACACAAAAAAAAGGCAGACTGTCAAAAAGTATCAAAACTTATGGAACATTTTTTTCAGTAACAGTGTTAGCATTTCAATTTTCATCTCATTTTGTATTCAAGTTTCAATACAATATATAACTTAACAATAACACAGTGGGAAAGCTGAAAAAGTCCATACAGTATCCAAGTCAAAACATCCCTTCTTGGATACTTAGCATGCATCCTAGGTACCGTAACTTCTTAACAATATTCAGCTGGGAAAAAGAAGAAAAAGGAACACAGAATTAAAAAGACAGAATTAAATTCACATTAGCACAAAAACTGGAGAAGCTCTTCAGAAGGCCTTACCAATTATTTGGTGGTTGCTATTCCATATAGGAACACACAGAACAGACCTTATGTGAAAGCCAGAAATCTGGTCAGCCTAAAATGTAGAAATGAGAGCTTCCATTATGCTCCTCTTTTACTACACTTGACTTTCTGTTGAAATAATTGATTGCAATAACTGAGTTTAAGAATAAAATTTTTACATGAATTCTCTAACAGGAAAAAATTGCTGCCCTTTTTATTAAGTTATTATATTCTGTATACAAATTGGGTAGCACTTCTAACTTTGAACAGACTGTGAAACAGATATGAGATGGGTGAATTATTCAGGACATAACATTAAAAGTACAACCACAAACATATCAAGGATCGATGTGCTTTATTTCAGCATATCTCTCTGGCAAGAGATTGACCCCAGGCATTAATTGTACTTTTTGAAATTCTGAATAAATTAACATCAACACATTTTTTCCCATACATTTTTACAGCTAGCCCCTTTTATTTTTTTGTTTTGAGAAATTCTGCTGGTGTGAGATCTATTACCCATAATGACATACGCAATAAAACTGGAGCCAAGGAAACTCTTGCATGAAACACTTCCAAGCACGCTTACTGTGGCAAGCTTGCTGACCAAGACTGTCCATTGATTAATGAGCTGCCCAACTGCTGGCCAAGTCTCCCACAGTAATACTGCTTCACTGGGCAGAATGCAGTGACGACTGTCCTTCCCTATGCCTCTAACATTTACTTAGGGGCATGTACACACACATTTTAATCTGCATCTGTACCTTCCAAACTGTGACTGGAACACGTTAGGATACACATGGAGCATTTATTCGGAGTGATAAGCATCTCATTCTTTTCACAAGTTCATCTCATTCTTTTCACAAGTTCATTGTGTGTATTTGGTTTGTGCAAATTATGAAATTAAAAGGGCAGTTGCCTAAGTTAGATCACAAACAACATTTATCTCTTTAGATACTGGTTCTGTTCATACTCTGTGTATAGTTCCAGTCACCCCAACAGCTAACAATGATGATATTGCTGACACCAAACTACAACAGAAGAATTTTCAGCAATATAAAATCAGTTTGCCTCAATCTCAAAGCACTTTGGCAGTGGAAAGCATTGCTTAAATTAAAAAAAAAACAAACAAAAAAAATCACGAGCAGACTAGTAACTGCCTATATTCATACATTACTTCTATGACCTGTTTTTACTGTATAGAGCCATTTCAACACCAGCAGACTAGAAGGAGGACATACAGCAAGGAAAAATAATTCAAAAACAATATGCACACTTTACAGCCACTTGGATATAACTATAAAACTTGACTATATTAATAGCAATGCCAAAAATACCAAGTATATTTACATTTCCAAAACTCTCTTACTTCAGCATCAAAGCGGGGATCCTGATAAGCGTCGCTGATATTCACTGGGAGACCTGTGGAAGCTACTAGTTCAGCAATGCTATTATTTATTAGCCAGTCAGAGTAAGACGATGATTTCTCCACACTGTCTTTGAAACTACCAAAAGGCATAGGAAGAGAAGAAAATAATGGTCAACATTGCTTGAAAGTTGAGAATGTCTTATAGGCATATTCATAGGAACAGCAGAATTATTCAGTTATTAATGGTTACTGAGCATTACCTATGAAACAATAACTTGGTATCTATTTGAACAGTACACCAAAATATTATTTCCTTTACACAATTCTTTCTACTGAAAATAGCATTGACCTCTTATGTAAAATAAATACATTTAATAATAAAATGAATTGATATATGAATCAATAGCAGGATTATGTTCCACATTTCTGCTCATCAAAAGAAAACAGTTCTAAATATTTTCTGTAAAGCTAGCTGAAAGCAAAATTTCAGACTTTAATTTTTCAAATTAGACTAATAACTTGAGTTATTTAAAATCCATACTTCCATTTTTTTTTTTTTTGTCATCTGAAAGGCCTTGTTTATTTTTTATTTAGTCTGGAGTGCTGGATCAGAGTGGCTGATGAAAAGATTATGAAATAAGTTTTGAAATCAATAAAGCAAGTGTGTTACAGTAGGTGGATTCTGGTAGATATACGAGCTACGAATGTCAGTAAACAAGCATAAGACACCAGAATTAGGGGCTTGACACACCAGACTCCACCACAGCTTATGCTTAAGATCTCTGTAGACACAGAGTTTTCAAGTCCTCATCCAATCCACAGGAAAATTCTCATTGACTTACTGTAAACAGGTTTTTGACATTGGCAAGGGGTACCTATTTCTGTGTGAATAAATAAATGCATATTATCTTAGCTTTGAGAAGAAAACTGATGAATTTTCAGCACCTGAGAAACATTACTTAGAAAAAAAAGTGACACTGAGTGGCTATGGAAAAGACTGCTATGGCTTGAAACCTCAAAATAATGGATAGGGATGAAGGATGCACAGTAGAATGTGTGGAAGACTCAATCAAAGTGAAAGGATTGATTTTTGTTGGCCGCATTAATTTTCTGGAGACTAATTCAACTCATTTATTTGAAAGAAAACTCAATAGTCCTAAAAGGCTATAAATAAAGATAATAATAATGATTTACACAAAGAAATCTAAGTGTATCAGCTTTAAGTTGGGATAAGGATTTTGAGTGACTATAATAAATGTTACACTTTGACAAGAACCTTTACTGTAGTAAAATGTTTTTAAGCTAAGTAATAAATTTTATATTTGTATAATTTAAGATTTATTTCAGGACATCAATATACTTGAGAGGAAGGAAAAATCTTTAAAGATAAAAATCTAATTTCAAACACGTAGCTCCCAATTCATACCTTAAAAATCTGGATGATATTATCATTATAATGTAAGACAGTTTAAATGAGGACTGGATTATGAGTGTCACACATTTTAAATGGCAAATAAATTCAAGTAAAAGAAATGACATATTTCAGGAAGAAGTTTTAGAAGCATGTTCTACTATGTTTCCCCCAATTCTAGCAAGTACTTTACAACTGCTCTCTGGAGGGAGGCACTCAACTTTCACCAGGAGGAAATATCAATGCTTAATTCTGATGCAAATCACAGACAGCTGGCTCCCTCTCCATCCTCAGCAACTCAGAACAATCAAAAGCTCCTCTAAAAATTACAAGCAACAATTTTCTCCATACTGTGGAAAGCCATGAGTGAGTGCTGCTGGACTGATGCAGGCAGCTGCGCACCACTGCCCCCGTGTCTTGCCCACACACAAGTAGCAGCACCATGTGCCAGCCAGAAAAGAAAACCCAGCTCAAGCACCAAGCAGTGCTGCAGGCTTCCCTCACACAGGTGCATCCTCGTGGACTCTCCCCAAAGTGATATTCCTTGACAGGGATGACAGAACATACATGGGACAGCAGGGAGGTTGTACTGCCAGAGTCATGAGTACCTTCAATCCTCTCTAATGTGACATGAACCCTTTCATGTGAAGGAGTTCTCGTGAACCCACAAACTCCTAGGACTAAGAGAGGGAACAGATGTCTTAAACAGCATAAAAACACTGCAAGGAATCAGACAATACACAAGTGAGTGTCATCCCCAGGGATGGTGACAGTGAAACAGCAGTAGCAGGGATTTCAGAACTTTCTTTGTACCTGTCCAACTGGGAGGGAGCACAAATATTTTCCTCAGCAAGCAACCCACCCCCTGGCTCAGCCTGCTCACCTTTCCTCTACCTCTGATACTTCGGTTGCAGAACAGTAATCTCAGCTACATCAGCCACTAAAATGACTTCTGTGCAGGAAAGATATAGCCCACAGCATCTTCTCACTGGTACAACCAAACTGAACCCTCAAGGCTTCTACAATTCATGTAGCTTTATTTTATTTATATTTTTTTCCAAAGAGAAAAAAAAACACAAGAGATTTGGCAAAACTGTGCTTCAAGAACAATGTAATTGACAAAAAGGAGAGCATTTTATGAATAAGAATTGAACTCAATCCTGGTGTGTGTTGGCATCTGCTGAATTGAACAGAATAATTGAAGCGTGGCCTTGTAAGGTATTTCTTTACAACCAATGGAAAATAAGATAAGATGTGAGTATTCATTATAATATTCAAGGTCTAAACAGGTGAGCTGTTATTAGGCACAGATAAGAAAGGCAAAAGAAAAGCTAATTTCTTCTAAAACCAAAGAAAATGTGTTAGCACATAAGATACATTGTCCTTGGACCTTCTCTCCTTCAGATAAAGTTTATAACTAGAATGATTCTCAGCCTATAATCTTTGGATTTCCACTAAGATTTCATATAAATTGTATTTATCTTCACTAGAGTAGTGATGAAGAAAGTCACCTTGCCATTTTTCCCTTCATAAAATATCTCATGATGTTACCATCAGTTAGGGATGTAGAATGTGGAATAGAAAGGGCAAAACTCACTAGAAGAAATGCTCAAATGTCAAGGGCTCCTGGCATTGTTCTGTACCCTAAATAACCTTTATTTTCCCACTATAGTGCCAACAACTCAAGCTGTGCCTGTGCTAGATCCAAATGTGACATCATATCTGTCAGTCTAAACTTGATCTTTGTAAAACCAACTTCACTCTCCACTAGATGAAAAACGAAAGAAAACCAGTAAGCCTTTACATTAAGATGCACAGAAATACACCTTTATAAGTCTTATTACACTGACTACCAGTTTGTTTATTCGTGTGCCTCAGACCAAAGTTAAAATAATCTTTACTTGACTGCATGCAGAGCAGGCTACTACAAATTGTTTTTTGGTAACATGCTAGCATAACTATGGTAACAAGAAATGAGCCAGCTTGGTTATCTTGACACTACTCTACATTGTGTTGACTAATCTGGCTACCGATCAATTTTGAGAAAAACAAGAACAACCACATCCCCTGTCCCTTAACAAAAGGGATTTATTTTCACCCTTTTAATTGACCAAGGAAAAGAACAATCTGAAGCTTTTTGTCAAAAGAAGTAACTTATGATTCTCAGAATTTTTATTCATATTTAACCTTAAAGTGATATTTTTAATCACTTGCTTTTCTTTCCCAATTTTACCTCACCAATCCATCACTCTTCAGTGATGGATAGGGCATGGAAGAGATCTAGTTTCTACCACTGTCTTTCTTTGTGGACCCAGACTCTGCCATCAGCCTATACAGACAATATACTAAAATAAAAACAATAAAATAAAGCTACTATTTTTGTAATGCTGAGATCAGTCCATGAAAAACATAAATAATTAGGAACTGGCACAATTTGGAGTCCTTGGCTAAGGTGAATGTGCACTTTGTAAGTGGTAACTTCTTACCACACTGGAGGTAAAGAAGTAAAGCACTAAAAGCAGAATAAATCCATAAATATGTTTTGAATGTTGTTTAAAGGGCTTACATATGGCAAAGCACAAAGTAATCTTCCAGCCTGCTAAGTTACAGAAAGCAGGATGGACAGAAGGTTAGGCTTACCCCATTATGACAATCATTCTGCATGGGAAATAAGTATGATTTTTCTGTGTACATATTTTTCTACATATATATTTTTTTTCACATATGAGATAATCACTGAGTTTGAGCTCTAAAAGATGGGAGAAACCTTCTCACAATAACCCTGAATCTTCATCCACTCCTTTGGTATGTAGGAGCTTTTAAGTGAACTTTTGTTACTGGTTTTCATTATCTTGTAGGAATTAATACAATAACCCCACAAAAATCTCGATTATTTCTTACAGTTAGCTTTTTGTCAATGTTTAAATACAGCTCCTGCCAAGTAAAACATACACATTTATTTTGACTGGGGTTCCACACCAGATTCGGTAACAGGAACACAATTTCTAGCAAATTCATGTTCTCTGTGGTTTTTAGATTTTCCAACTTGACGAGAACAAAAATCAAATCTTACTGGAAGTCTTTCAATGCAACTGAAAGGAGGCATTTTGTAAGAGATCAACAAACAATTTTAAAACAATTTTGTAATTTTTACTTCAGTATTAACCAATCAAAATGACATTTGTGTATTCTCCACAAGTTCAACTATAAAAAAGCATTAGTTATTTCCTGGTTTCTCCTCTGAGATAGTTCAGATAATTTTAGTATGTATATAACAATATTGACACAAGCAATTTTTCCTTTGAAGTGTACAGGAGTCTTGTCCTGGTAAAAACAGTAAGCTCACATTCCTCAACCAAATCTACCCAAAGCTCTGTAGTAAAATAAAACTAAGATGAAGCAAATTCAAAACTGTGAAAAATGAAGTAATCCATTAACCATATAAGAAATGAGTACTAACCTGTTTTCAGTATCAGCACTGCATTTTGGAGATAACAACTCAAAGGATTTTGTAAATTTCACCACCTGTCACATCAAAAAGGAAATAAAATTGTTATTAAAATTATAGATATATCAAGAAAACATTAACATAAAGTTCCTATATTTAAATAATATTTTAATCTGGTGATTGTAAAATAAAAAATACCTCTATATTCCCAATCATGTTCAAACACGCTATGCATTGCTCATAAACAAACAAAACTAAACAAAATAGTTTGATATTCCTTCATAAGTTATTTTTGCAACAGTATGGTCCCCTTCAAAAAACTTTGGAACATGAATTACAGAGGTTTACCCAAACTTCATTGCTTTTTATATATAGGAAAATAAACAGAGGTTTGTTTTTTATTAGTACTAATTGTAACCTATTTTCCTTGAACATAATGTGCCAACAGCACACAAATGAAACATTTTAAGAGTAGCTGATTTGACACAGATAATATTTTTGGATGCTAATGAATACCCACCTTCTACTTCAGTTCTGTATTGTAAACATCTTTCGTGTGATATATGTGATATTTTAGACATGGCTTCGCATTGAGTTACTCCTTAAAGACACACACTACTATGTGTGTGTGTGTGTATATATATGTGTGTGTATATATATAAATATATATTTATATATATAACCACCCCAAAACAGGCAGAATCAGGAAGATAACTGTTTTGCCACTTGTAAAAATGCTCAGTTGTGCAGCAAGATGCTATTCTCCTATTCCAACTTAACCTAAGATTTATGATTATTTAGAAAAAGAAAGCCTTGACCCTTTTTAGGCTTATCTGAATACCTTGTCTGTCCACGTTTCAGGATTTGCTCCAGAGGAATAAGAACTCATTGTGTATGGTTTGGAAAAAACCCTCTATGTTCAAAGGTAGAAATAGTACTAAGAGCAGAAAAAAAATGAAATGCCACCCACAGCCTACTTGCTACAAACACAGTGTACTGCTCTATGAAAAATAAAAATCATTTTATACTTGCAAAGATAGGAATGTAATTTTTTATAATTTTGTAATTATAAAAGCTGTGTGGGGGGTCTAGAAAGAGAAAAACTAGAAACATTAAAATTCTGTAACAGAATATATACATGAAATACATAGCTTGATCTTGCTTTTATGAATGCTAGTGTAATTTAGGGATACCCCATTGAAAGTACTTAATTTCTATTAGTTTAAATGAAATGAGAACCATATCTTTCCTCCAGGAAATCAAATGTTTTCTGCTAATATATACAGTCTTGTGATTCTCTGATAATCATTTACACTTGTCATAGCCTTGCAACAAATCAATTACAGAGTCAGTGAATCCAAAGAAAAAATTTGGATAGAAAAAATGCTATTACAAACATTTTTATCTGTCAGCTACTTCTCAAATCAGCAGAAAGAAGGATAGATTGTGCTGAATAGCTGCAAAACACGGAATGAAGCTACCAATATAAAGGCAGCCACTTATTTTACTACTGATTGCAATAATCATAGCAATGTTAAACATTCTTAAAAGAAGATCTCATACCCTGCGAATAGCAGTATCTACAGTGTCCCAGCAAAAGTCCGTGTCAAAGTGATGCATGAAATCCAGCTCTTGACATATACTTTCATATAGTTTACCTCCATATGTTCAACTTAACTGTACAACAAAATAATTATTCCCTGATCAATTGGAAAGAGCAATTGGAAAAAAAAAAAAAAAAAAAAAAAAGAATACTTCAGTAATGTTGAAAGTCATGATTTCACTTCACCTGCTCAATGTGAAATCTTCCTTCTATCACAAGAACAAGTATAGTTCTAAAACTGTTTGGAAATACCACCTATTTAACGAGGCTTTAGCCTGAAAACATCAAGATGATAAATTCCAGGTAAAAGTAAATGAATCTACAGACAAGGCTTCTCTTTTCTTCAACTACAAAAAAAAAAAAATAAAATAAGATAAAATAAGAATAAAAAATAAAAATAAAAGAGATAACAAATCAGGTCATTTTTATTTTTTAAGCACACCAGAGAAGTGCCTTGGTTCTCAGTTAAGCTGTCCTAGCTGCTCTGCAATACAGACAAATTCCATGACATAGAAAACTGCAAATCATAGGTTATCTGCTGGATCACACCACAGTTGGATCCACCAAAAACTTACAGGCATTCCATTAAATTTCTTTAGTTAACTTGAAAGAAATAAATGTACCTTTCAGTTTCCCTGAAAAAAAAAGCTGCTACACTACTCATATGTTAACCCTTCTTCAGAACATGCAGACATACTTACTGGTGATTCAATATCTTCTAGAAGTAATACTGAGCATCTTTCACACTTTAGTAGGGTTTGGGCCCGATGCATAATTTTCTTGACAATTTTCTCTAAGTCAGTCTGTTCTTCGAAGAGGTCATTCACTACTTCCAGCAAAGCCTATATATAAGGATAGAAACCTTTTGTTTTAGTTGCAGAATAAATAGATACATGGAGCATCACAAGGAGTCGATCTCTGGTCTTCATTTTAATACAAGTAATACAACGAAACCTTCACATAAAGTTCTTAATCATTTCAACAGAATCAGTGTGTGGAGGGATGGGGGTATCTGAAGAGAAAAACAAGTATTCATTTCTAAGCTCAACACTGGGCACAATACCACTCATAGCAAACAGTGAGAATCTTTCAAACATTTTGATCCAAAAATGAAACAATGGCTGTAATGCAACTCTCCAAGTACGCAGTATGGATTGAGTTACTTGATTTGCTGTATTGAATTTGCTGATGCATTTATACTCATTTTGTTCATTTATTTCCCATTCTGCATGTTCAAAGTGGGAGAGAAAAGATGACATCGAGACTTCTATATTCCAGTAACACTCTGATCCCAAATTAACCACTAACAACTTTGTCTGTAAAATATGATGATTTAAAATGAAGAGCTTCTCATTTCATTACCTATAAAAATAATAGGCTATGTTCTTTCTTATTATGAGACCAAAGTAAGTTTTCATAGTTTTGTCTGGGATAGAGTTTATTTTCTTTTTAGAGGCTCACATAATGCTGTGTTTTGGACTTTTGATGAAAATATTGGTGACAAAACACCAATGTTTTTACTTGCTATAGAGCAGTGTTTACACAGAGCCAAGGATTTTCCTGCTTCTCTTGCTGCCTTGCCAGAGAGGAGGCTGGGGATACGTAAGAATTTGGGAGGGGATATGGCTAGGACAGCTGATCCAGGCTGGCCAAAGAGATTCCATACCACATGGTGACATGCTCAACAAAAAAAGCCGGGGCAAAGAGGGACGGGGGCGTGGATGGGAGGGGAGACATATTCAGAGTGATGGTGGTCATCTTCCCAAGCAAATGTTACATGTGATGAGTCCTGCTTCCCTGGATGTGGCTGCCGATAGGAAGTGGTGAATGAATTCCTTGTTTTGCTTTGCTTATATATGTGTGTATCTTTTGCTTTACCTAGCAAATTGTCTTCATCTCAACCCCATGAGTTCTTGAACTTTTATCTTTCCAGTTCTCTCCCTCATCCCACCTGGGGAGAGAGAACAAGCAGCTATGTAGTACTTAGTTGCCTGCCAGAGCTAAATCACAGCTAAAGTCCAAAACTTTTCCTTTTATTCTGATTTAGGCCACTGAAACTAAAGGACACCCATATAGGTAAGCATAACAATGTTAGTGGGCTTAGCTCTCCCAAGAGCAGTGGTCATCAAAATGCTGATCACAGTCACTGGAAATTGCCACCACCAGTACGCAGGTTAATGGGGGCAGGAGGGTGAAAAGGGAGCAAATTATGGACCTATCTATCATGTTTTACTCAACTATTTTCAACCACAGACTAGCCAAAGCTGAAGACCAACAACAAGTTAAAAACACAAGTACAGGCTACTGTGTACTTGTCAAATGGCAACAAATACTTGCTATTCCTCCCATAGCTAAAGCAACAAGAAACAAAAATTCACATCTCTAATCCAATTTCCTAATGTGTCCACCCACCAGAATTTACCACTTTCTTATGAAGAATGAGAATGTCCATAATATTTTTCTGCTGAATGCCTCCCTTAGAAGAACAAATGCCAATTCTTCAAAAGTCTGTCATTGTTCCCTGCATGCTGGGAATCTGTAGCTAATTTTAAGTCTTCAAGTAATCAAAAAATTATTTTGTTTGAACATCAAACAAAGCAAAAAAAAAAAAAAAAAAACAACTTTGGCAGACAGGCTTTTTTTTCCTGTTTGTTTCATGCCTCTACCCCAAAATATAGTAATCTGTAGTCGGACCCAGACAGAAGGCAAGCTCAAATACTTAATGACCCTTAAATCTACAAACTATTATAAAGGGCTAATTTTGGTTTTCAGAGTAGTGGAAAGTACTAAAATCATGGATATGAAAATGTTAGCACTTGATATAAGGACCCACCCCACTATAGTTTCCCAAGATTTGTGAAGCAAGAGTAGTTCAACACCACAGATGGCATTTCTATTGAAGCTTTGATGAGGTTCAATCCACGATCACAAAAGTATTATCTGTCATTGAAGGAAAGGTGATGTGAAAGAAATTCAACAATTAGGAAAAAAACTCCAAATGAGGACTTTGTTTCTTAAAAAATAAAGGCCTCTCCAAGAAGCAACTGGCATGTGAGCTCAGTACTATTTTCACTTCTTTGGAGCCTCCTGCCCCAACTCATGCATGGCATCAGCAATGAGTAATGTAACATATCTATGCAAACATATGCTGTCAAAATCCTTCACATAGAGGTCTTCTTGCTTGCTTACTTTTATAAGGATACATCCACATTATTTGTACATGAACTGAATATTACAAATCCAGCATACCAAAAGGGTTATTTCTGGAGTTTTACAAGAGTTTGAATTGCTGCCAGGGTAACTTTCTACTGTACTGTCTTGTGTCACCAGCACAATTGTCTCAGTGCTACAAAACAAGAAACTGACACCAGGAAACAATAGCCACCAACAAGAGTGTTTCCCTCCCATGTTCTCTGTTTGCTGCCTCAGTAAAGTTCACTACCTGTTGGAAATGCAATTTTTTGAAATAAAATATAGTCAAAACTATTTAGCAAACGCATATGCGTAACTGGAATCTGAAGGAACAAAAGAAGGTCCAATACGTCTTTTGTTACCCACCCTGCTTCTGTCGTACTCTTTCCTTGAGGCTGCAAACAGCTGGGCGTTAGATATGGCAATTCCGCAGAATGGGAGATACATCTGCATCACCTAGGATCAGAAGAAATTAAAAACAACTGCAATTAGACGCATGTTATTAGCAAAGAGACCTAAACTTAGGTTGCATTTCCCAGGAAGGTCTTGACCCGCTCACTCTTCAGCAGAACACTAAAAAAAAAAAAGTGAAATCATTATAGACAAGGAACAGAAAATGGATGGAACAAAGACCAATTGGAAGTAAAGAATGAATGTATTTGGTTTCATAGGTCCCAACAGTGAGTTTCCTCTATGACTTATCTAGAAAATTGCAGATTCTCAAGTCTAGCAATTGTTTGCCAAAGACTATATTAAAATACTGTAGGCACAGCAGCTTCCCCAGCAGAAGTATTCTTTATTTTTTTTCTGGACTGCTTTTGCTCTAAGATCTAAAGTAGGTAAAAACTGAAAACAGCCAGCTTGAGTCACATTCCTGCTGATTTCTAGAGGACACAGATTTTGCAGAATACCAACACTGTGGAACATAACACATCCATCCAAAACTCTTAGTCAGAAAGCTGATTGTCTTCTCAGTGAGGGGGAAAAAGGGGTGGGGAAAGGGTTACAGATATGCTTGAGAAAGCACAAGGGAAGAGAAAGGATATGGAAGTTAATTTAAAAATGAAAAAAATAACAAGACTTAGACCTGCAAGAACCTTCATATTTAAACCTTTAAGGGGAGCAAGCTAGGGCTTAATACATCACCATCCATTAAGAAAGAGAGACTAGACAAGAAGGACTGGGAAAATATTGAGGCACAAGCTGACCATACTTTAGGCTAGTTCTGTTTGACATGAGTAAACCATTCTGGTCAAATATTTGAATAGCTCTAAGACCTGCACTTTCACAAGGATGACAGTGGAACAAAGTCCAATAATAACATTTTTTTAAGCCACATACTGATAACAAGTCTGTAACACACTGTCATTGCAAAGCAGTTCCAAACTTGGGTCTGAGATACTAAGTAGATTTTATAGGTGCTGAATGGTCTCAACATTTGTGAAGCCAGCAGGAATTGGAGTATTCTATGTTTTACGGAGTCAGCCCCTCTGTGTACCTGAAGAGATACAGAAGTTCGCCTGATGGTTGGTGGAATATATGAAAAGGTTGATAGAGAGAGCTTCAGTCCACCTTGATGTCTTTGGACAAAATGGTCTGAGCACTGAAATAAACTTCACCAACAAGGGAAGGGAGCCTGATTCAGAAGGGTTACTTGGCTTTGCTCCATTGGACCTATTCTGAAAGATACCTCTACTTGTGAAACACCCAGGCACGGCTGAGGAGGGACCAGGGCACAACTCAGGTTGGCAGGAAGCATCACTACAGGGAGTGACATAAAAGTCACATGTGGGCTTCCCATCCTGAACTAGTGAATATTGAAAATAGAGTGTATAACCTGAAAATAGTTCCAGTGAGGTGCACTGAAGCATATCACTGTGATTTTTAAACTAATTATACGTAATCATTTCTGTAGCACCATCATTAATTTCACATGGTAGGTATATGATATTCTCCTTTTTGGTAACAAAGTGTGATTTGTAAGTGAAAGAGCATTTCCAATTGAAAAAAAAAGAAAAAAAAAAAAGTAATGCTACAGCAACTAACCATTCTTCTCCCCAGTCTTTGTCAACTGGGAGATGCACTGCAAGCAATCCTCTCCTGTGAGAAATTCTGGCAAAGAGAAACTGGCATTTGTCTTTGGAACTCCATTTCATTAGAAAATTACTGCTAACCCAGGGAAGTGGACTATTAAGACTATTTGAGAAAAAAATTAAGAGTTGTGATCTCTCAGAAGAACCAGAACACTCAGCAGCAATTGCTGTTCTGCTTCATCTTCCTTAAACACTCCATAGGCTACAGAACTAGTTCATTTGTGTTGGAGTAAAGATGAGTCCTCTAAAAGGATCTTCAAATCCTCTGAATTTTGCACCTTTGCAGCTGCCATTTTGTCAGAGTAACTGCAGATGTCATGAATCCACACAAACACATCTATACTGCTAGTTTGCAAACACTTTACTTTAGTTCACTTCCACCATGGTTCCCTGTAAAGGAAAGTGAGGCACTTCAGACTTGTCAAAACCCTATCATTGTACAACAGCAGTAATTAAGCTGGTCATCTATCACAACAGACCTGTAGGAAAGAGCACAAGAAATGAAAAGCAAGGACTGAAATACAATCCCTGAGGGGTTCATCATTGTTTAAGAACTTCTGAGAGAATTTTGCATATTTGTAGATTTTACTTCCAAATGAAGCAAAAACCTATCTGTATTCCCTTGTAATTATTCCTTTGCAATAATATTAAATGCCACAGACAAGTAAGATGTATGTAGAGCAGAAAAATTTAATTGAGAAAAATCTGACATTGGAGTAATTATTTACATCATAGTGAGGCTATATACAATTTTTACTTAATATAAATAAGTATTCACTGGTCCCACACTGGAACCTATTTTCCCAAATATGACGTGACACCATGGCAATGGAAAGCAGTTTATCAACCTTCAGCCATCACAGAAGCAGCTAGCAAGAACATCTATTTAGCAAGAAGAAAATACAGTTTTTCAATACTGAAAAACACCACTCTCCAGCATACAAATTCCAATTTCTATACAGAAGCAATATCAATTAAACACTGGTTCATGAAATGTCAAGGGTCTAGAAAAAGCTGACTTACGTCATTTTTTTCCACCACTCAAACTAATTGTGCAAGGTTTAGTGCAACTAAAACAGACATCAAGTACCAAGCTGTTTAATATAATCAGTAGAAAAAAATTAATAAATGTCGACAAGTATTAAGAAAAAAATAGATAAAATCAACCATAAGTTAGAGAGAAACCATCCCATAGTAAGCTGTAATAAGATGTAAATCAATTATCGCTGTTTACAGAAGAGCAAGCGTAAGAGCAAAACCCTACTGTCTTTCCTCTTCTGTACTTTCTGAGCTGTAAGGGCAACTGCTGCGTAAAACAGTTCTTTGGCAAGTTGTAATATAGTACCAATAAAGAATAGACATTGCTAATGGTATCTGAATTTTAAATAAGATTTTTTTCATCAAAAATTACTGAATGGAGTTATCACATTTTGACTTCAAATTACAAAATTAAGTCTGCAGTGCCTGATGCTGCTTTCTGGTTTATTTTGTCATGTTTTAAGAGAAAAGATGTCTTTACAAGCACCTCCAACCTACTGATGTTACATACTCAGCTCATTTCTGACCAAGCCACACATTATAATGAGCTGGTATTGTTGTGCAGATTCCCTTCAAGTATTTTTCCTCTGAGGGGAACACAAAGAAAGAGTTGAGGAAATAGCATATAACACCATAAACTGGAGACAACCCTTTAAGTTACAGGTATATAATTACAGATCCTCTGGTGCTCCAACACTTTGCAATACAGAATCGTAATGCACTGCAATTCTATTTCCATTCCTGCTGATTATTACGATTGCTTCTTAAATAAAAGCATTTTACTTAAAATAAGCATAAAAACACAGTCCATATCTTAATGTCTTAAATCTCCAGCACAGATATGGTTTGGTAATATAATATTGATTTTTGATTATAGCAAATAAATTAGGCAGAAGTCTAAATTTTAGAGAAAGGACAGAGATTATGGCTGGTCATAGATACACTGTTACTCAGCACGTCACAGGAGCAGACCCAGATAACACATGCTTGTTTTCATTTGTTTCAGTGAGGTGATCTTGTCAAGAAGGAGCTGTTTTCTTCCCCATCTGCTGTTCTTCCTGCAGCACTGGACGAGTCAGGCTGGCTTGCCTCTACCACCAGCCAAGGTCTGTACAGGTTCTACCAAATTGTTTTATTACATGGTGAAGCCTACGTGATGCTGGAACTTAAGGGATCACTGGCACCCAGTTCAAAGCTGGAGTACACTGCATGTTTTCATTACACCAATGCACAATATGTGCATGAAATTCATGGAAAAACAGCTGACGTACCCTTCCAAAAGGCATAAAATTATCTTCCCTTGCCTAAAGGAGATTTTTAAAAATATTTTTGAAGGAAAACAGAGTGTTCCTGAAAGGAAATTTCCTTCCATATCTAATTTGAACTAATGACAGGGAAAAAAGCCTGCAGATTTATTAAACAAAGCAAATTGCTAAGAAAGAGAATAGGCAGAATACTAAAACATCAAAAATATAGCTTTACTAGATATACTTTGTTCATTTATTTTGGCAAATAAGATTAGTTGCAATGATTCATCACAGTACCTTGAGGCATATTAACAAACAAATCAGTAAATTTGTAATAGTATATTTTATTAAAATAATGTTCAGTCTGAATAATAAGCTAATCTAATGAACCTACTAAGATGCTGGAAGAGACAACCATTTGTTCTGGTGCCAGCTATAAGGCATTCAGATAATTGCAGGTTAACAAGATTATATTGTGAATTACTTGAGCATACAGGGTCCAGGTAACCTGACACATTTCTCATACCTAACAGTCCAACAAGTGCAGCATCCTCGGGTAGCAACTACAGGCACCTCAAATTCAGAATGGCATACAAAAGCTAAAAAGCTGTATTCACATACAAAGTATTCCATATTTTATCAGGGGAGGAAACCATCTATGGAAAAACGGTGAAGTGATAGGGACCAATTCAATATTTCATCTTCTTCATTTCTGAATTCTATTTTGTTATGGGATCATTTTATATTAGGAGTACCAAAACACGTATACCAAAGGAATGAACAGGATAAGTACTAGAAGCTGCAATATACACTCACTTAATTTTCAGCTGAGGTCTGATGATGATGCATCTTTTCTGCAAAACTAAAGCAGTGATATCAAATGGCTGTCCTGCCCACTGTTACTTTTTCCTTCCTGCAGAAGGATAGATTCTCATTGCTTTATCACCTCCACACATCTCCAAATTTTTCCAACTGTTATAAGCAAAGTTAGACCTTTAAATCTGCAGATAAGCACTGAAGCTGTAGCTTCATATTTAGAAGTACTAAGCATTCCCAAATTCCACTGTATTAACTGCTAGGACACGAAAGCTACAAATAAACCTGCCCTTGTTTCATTGGTTTGTATGACATCAATTCTGAAGTCCAGATGAAGCACAACAGTCCTTCAAAATTTCAGAGGGCAGCCTTCCATATGGTTCCTCTGTTCATAAGCACAATTTTATAGACCAACAGTTCTATACCTGGCTGCAGTGTTGGGACATCTATACTAGAGCATCCCGGCATCTTGGGATATAGCACTCACTTGCCTTTTCATAGATACTGGGACATAGTCAGAACATGGGTTATAAGAGTTGCCTAACAATGTTCCTCTTAACTGCTAAAAAAGAAGAGTTTCTCTAGTGATCTGGGCTTGAGTCTCATAGTAATTTATATATGCTATAAACCTTTTTATCATGAGAAACAGGTAGTACCAGACCTCTGATCAAGCTCTTTCTGACAATGCCTGGCCACAGGTGACACCAACATTCTCCTCATCACACAGCCTGGGGACAACGGTGCTTCACAGAACTTGCAAACCCTTCTCTTTCTGCTGCCCATGAAAACCCCACTGCTGGCTCTTACTTCCAAAGTTCAAAAAAAGCCTATTTTCTAGAATTGAGTGTCTCATGAGAAATAGCTGAAGTTTTGCAATTTTCACCTCACAAAAGGTATATAAGATCTTTAATTTCCTAACCTCACTGTTGTTTCCCTCTCTCAAATAATACAAGCTCCACATCAACCACAAAGCAGTATGAAATAACAGGAATTATTTTTCTTACCCCATATAGGGATGCAGTTTTTGGTATCTGCAGATCTCCATGTGTTTTGCCTTTTTTTTTTTTTAAAATGACATCTAATGGTATAGACAACAAAGCTAGCTGCACGCATGCAGACCTGCAATGCAGAAAGTTATTTGCTAATCGTGAAAAAGAGCCAGTGCTGCAATGGCAGCACACTGCAGAGGTAAAATGCTAGCTTCATGCTGCTGGCTGGAAAGAAGCCCTGAACTCAGCTTCAGCTAAGTGCAGTGACATTTACCCTGCCTCCTGCACATGCGGTTTTCCCCGCACTAAGCATTCTCTGAGAGCACTCAGTGCCACAACTATCTGAGGGATATAGGCTAACTCATGGCTTCCAACACGCTCCAAGCATCCCCTTGCCTGTGGTCACAAAAGACAACAGTTTGGATGTCTGATGGAGGTAAGATGCCTCTCAGGAAGACTGGAGTGCCTAATCTGGCACAAACTTCAGGATATACCCTCAGCAAACACTTATCTGGTTCAACTGTTGTCTTTAGGGGCCGCAACAATCACTTCTTTTTATACAGTTTGCTTGGTAATTCTGTCCAGGAAGCGAGGTAGTACAGGCTTCCTAGAAAGAGAAAAAAAAAATATCTTCATAAAGCAAATATTTTTACAGTAGCTTAAAGTGTTTTATGAACATACTTAAAAACAAGTCAGGGAAGCCAGCTGCCCCTTGAAACACTTCCTGAAGTATTAAAAATAGGTTCAGCAAATGAAATATTTTAAATAAATCAGAAAATGAGAAACCAAAATAAATTGCAAAATCATTAAGCACAAGCACTCATCCAAACTCCATCACCTTCTGCCAGCTGTCCATACCTCTGATAAAATCTGATCATCACCTAGATTTGCAGTTCCCAGAAATGTTTTCCAAAATTATTTTTCCACTCCAAGCATGGACAGAACCATTGCTTAGTAGAGTCATCCCCTAGATAGAGACATCCCATGAATTATGGGGCATACCAACTCAACCCAGCCTGTAAGCTCCTGCTCACATCAGTGAACCAACAGAGGCTGGAGCAATTTTCTATTGCTTCTATTATTTTTTTATTATTATTATTTTTAATTTTACCTGTGGTTATTTACATGGTGCCATAAAAATGTCCTAATATTCACAAACAGATGACTGTGTCTCTGTCCTATAAAGCTGGCTAACTGTGGAAGCTTTTGATTGCTGTAAACAGCCTGAAAAGGAGCACGGGAGCATTTCTTCAGCCCTGACTCTGTGCTTGGCTGCCTCATATAATTACTGGCACACATTCAAACGAGATAACTGCGTCACCAGACAGATTACAACGCGCATCGCCTGCAGGAACAGACTTATTGCAGTTTTAAAAACCTGACTCCTATGTAGGTCACTGTCCTCACAAGCCATGGTGCTGGGAGAGTGTTGCACATAGGACCAAGGGGCAGGAGAGGGCATAAGCGCAGCATGGACAGGTTCAGCCTCAGCCCCTGCCCCTTTCCAGCCATTATCGAGGCCCTACAGCACAAACCCCATCTCCTCTCTCTCCCCCTATGCACCACAGATGTTTGAAGTGAAGACATCTAATTTGATTTACAGTAAGACCCTTGTAAGGCTGTTTATACAGTCAGAACTATACACACCTACTAATCTTATTTCATTTTTCTGGCAGATATCTGGAGGTTTCTTGCCCCAGTCATTTTGCAGCTAAACATTATTCATACCTGCCACCACCAGCAGGAGATGAAGTTCAAAAAATCTAAACAAGCCACACTGAGTTATTCTGTCTTAACTTTAACATTGCAGTGAATTTAGCATTTGGTATAAAGTGGAAAGGATAATAAATTGTAGGGCAAATTTCTAGAGTAGCTCATTTCAAATACTGTTTTAATCCAGATAAATCTGAAATATGACAGCATTTCTTCTAGACTAGAATTTCCTCCCACCCTTCCCCCCTCCAAATTTAAACATATGTAAAATGGCTACTAATCTAGGATCAAATCCTATGGTCTCATACATGCAGAGATCCTTCTATCTGCATTGGAAGCTTTTCCCTGTTTGACTCATACTCTGTGAGTGATGCCCAATAACAAGCCCTGTCCCAGCAAACACTTCAGGTTATCACTCAGTTATTTAACATGTGAAATCAATCAGGATTTGCAGCAGGAAAAGCAGGGAAAAGGGAAGGAGAAGAGTTGGACAAGGAAGAATATTGGTTCTATTAAAATGAGATATGAAGGATTAAAATGAAACATGAATGAAGTGAGGAAGAGTAGGGGATGGCAAAGAAAAAAGCATTGCCACAAGGAGCATCAGTCACAGCATAAGCACCTATAAGCCTTATGCCTGGCGTGTAGCACTTAGTCCTGAGGGTTCAGCAAAGCACATCAAGCTTGAAAGCAAGGAAAAAAGTCATCCTGCAAGCAGACCAAATGAGAACTGTGAAGCTAACCTAATATGATCAAACCAGTAAGCTGGTATACTTCTATATTATGGGCAAGTTGAAAGCCACGGAGATGCCTCACTACAAGGGCTTCAGAGTCTCCACCAAGTCTGGATTGTGGAGGTATGCACCATGTCTGTGTGATGACACACAGTTCAGTTACAATCAACACAACCATTGTTTCTTTGTCAGGTCTAGCGTTTCCATCTATTGGTTTTGAAAGCTGGCAGGGCGCTGTCCTTTGTGGCAAGACCTGACAGAAAAATGCTGGGCAGCTTTTATTAGTTCATCTGAAATAACATGAATGAGCAGCATCGTGAGACAGACAAGTGTCCTCAGAACCACAGCTCCTACTTACCAATTAACTTTCTGTCCTTCAAAGATGACCGTTGTTCAGTCTTTGACGCAGTCAAATTATATCATCACCTTAATAAAAGTCAAGTTGACAGGGTTCACAGAGGACATTTTACCTGCATAACATTTTCCAAAGAGACAAGAGAGCCTGTTACTGCCTGTCTGCTATCTCCTGTTGGAAGATGAGCCACTAGAGGCTTGTCCCCAGGCACAGGAGCCCACAGCCATTGTGCACTGGTAGGCAGTTCTGCAGTGCCTTAAATCTCAGTATATCAAAGCACTTTGGCAGACCAGGGTGAAGTTTTACAGCAGCAATATCACGTCGTAATTTTCTTGTGGAGACAGGAAAACTGAGCCAAAGAAAGATGAGATGATTTATCTCAGGGAAGGAAGAAGGTCACAGATAAAGACTTTGTCAAAATTAGGGAAAAGCTTCTGGTTCCCACCACACCTGAAACGCTGTACCCAGCCTGCCCAAAGACACTTATAAAAGTTTCATAACTGCTGTTGCGTGAGACTAAGATATTGGTATTAGTTCTGCAGAATAAGAGGAGAAAAAAAGTGATACTGTTACTGATAAAACAGAACTACAGATCAGAACTTTAGACCTGCATAGAAAGATTAACAAATACCATTTTAAAGTTGATTTTTCCATTAACACAATTGCAGATTTCTGTTTTACCCTGCCAGATTGCATCACACATCTGTGGTGTTACTTTTATGGGTGCTACTTGTAATCATGATATCAATCATGATATCAATACCTGTTATCATGATAACTAAATTGTACTGAAAACAAGAATAAATTCCACATGCACCCTTTGAGAAAGTAATGTTTAAGCCACACAATTCTACTTACAATTCAGTTACGAACTCCCAACTCTTGTCAAAAATGAGAACAAGATACATTTGTATACTTCTTGCTGCAATCTTAAAATATTAGAGTACACAGGCAAAGCAAAAAAACACTTCTACTAAATGTTGCATTTTACTGAATAAAGATGTCTTCTTTCACTTTTCTTACAAATTAAATTGTCTTTTAAGCCAGAGCACAGACATGTGTTACTGCGAGTTGTGAATGAAACAATCCTGCCATTGCATAAATACTGTGTGCAGTTTAACCAAAAAAGAATTTAGCTCATCTGTATATAACAGTCCTTGATGAGATCACAGTGATATTATTATGTTTCTATTCAGGTTCTTCTTTCATATATTTTTTCATATTGGATTTGTTTAAATGTAGAGAGACTGTTTCTGGAGGAGCTTACTGCAGAGGCCCAATGCTTTGCCATGCTGAGGTCCTCCAGCAAGGCAGGTGTTCTTGCTAAGAGCCCATTCTCCTAGCTGAAACCTCAATGGGAATACAAAAGCCTGAGTCTAATGCACAAACCAACCAGATTTCTTCAGTTAAATTTTAGCAGGTAGGAATAAATTTAGCTTCTCTGTTCTCCCAGAAGAAAATCTGAAGCAAGTTTTCTTATGCAAGTGAGATAGAGTCTGGGTGATAGTTTAAAAGACAGCCAGACTCATGACAACAACTACATCTGTCTGTATTCCCTTATGTTACTCCGTGTCAAAGCATTTTTAGTATTTCATAGGCTACAGAAACTTTATGCCCAAATGGATAAAGCCTTTGATGGAATAGAAATAGTCCACAGAGGACAACATAGAGCATAACGGACTGTTCCTTATGTCACACTATTTTATGCCTCTTTTCCTACTTTGATGCTCCTGTACCTATTTACCTTATCGACCATTTCTTTCATAATACACAGAAGCATCACTACTACCACATAATTACAGCATATTTTTGACACAAATTCTTATGTTATTTTGTTGAGTTTCTCCTGCCAGCTCTTCATATATTTATCCAGAGAAAGCTGTTTCTGTTCTCCTTTCATTTCTGTAAAGAATACAATGCATTTCCAGTATATATATTTTTTCTTTTTTTTTTAAATGTAATGTTTCTGCATTTTGTCATAAAGTATGTATTTTTTATACTATCAGAATTGACTATATTGTAATTTCAACCCAACTATACCAATTAGATAATCTGAATTAGTTTCTATTACAGCTTTTTCAGACCCAATTAAGAATTTCTGTAATGCTTATAACATGCATTCTCATTTCTACCTTCCATATTATGAGTGTTCTACTTGTCACATGAATGGGGGGGGGGGGGGGGAAATAAACCCTACAAACCTTTATTTTTTAAAAGCACAAACCCCCACGTTGAGCTTGTATATGAACAGACAAGTATATATCAATAATAGCATTTTCAGAACTGCCTCTATCTGAAGTGACAGAGAACTTCCTGGAGGGACACATCTATAAAATCTAGACAGTGCCATTCTTAGTGGTCTAAAGTTAGTAACTACCCAATTAGGGACAGATGAAAACTGATGCAGTACCAATACAATAGTAATACAATGGAGCAATTTCTTAAACAACAAGATTTAAAAAAAAAAAAAAAAAGAACACACAAAAATGCAGTTTCAAATGAAGGGAACTTCTGAAAGACCATCACAAAGTACAGAAAAATTCTTTAACTGTTTTCTTATTATAGCTACTTGAAGAGAGCATTGAGCAATTATATTCTATCCTTTCTCATTTTCCTCACTATGGACACAGTTTATTTAAAGGAACAACAGAAGAAAAGGATATGAACCAAATACTACCCTCATCTATGTCAGCGTGAGCTTTCAGTAATACCTCTGACATTTTAATTTGTATTTACGTGGTTGTAATTTACAGAACTTTGTCTTCTTTAAAGGTCTGGAAAGGTGGTTGATGCCTCAAGGACATTTTCATCAGCTCTGGTTGTATCAATTTCACAGAAGACAGATTGACATTAAAATGTATTTTACCCTTTCCAGACAGATGCCAGTCAGAAGAAGCTGAGCATAAATATTTACAAAGTTTCTGTGAAGCCATGTAATCTGCAAGACAGCTTGACTGGTTTGACATTTCCTGCTTTCTCCGTTCCTCTGCTCTATAACTACAAGAGTGCCTAAATCTCACATCTTACTGGTTTGTCCATGCACAAGAACATCTGAATAAAAACAGGAAAGGAAGCAAGCATTTCTGCACAGCACTTGGAATCCTAACCATGATTTCAGTAACCGCAAGTAAGAAAAATATATGCTATATATTGGTAAGATTTAGAGATACAGTTGTAAAAGAACAAATTGTAAAAGAAAGTGTAAAAGCTGTACTTTGATTTTCTATCTTCACTGCAAAAATAGGAAAAGAACATATATGGGGAAAAAAGATTATGCAGCACATAGTAAAATGTGCAATTTATAAAGAAAAAAAATGATTCAATCTGTAATATTGAAAACATACCAGCTAGAGAAAGTAAATTTGTATATACAAATACACTTCTGTCTTTAATCTTTGCTTAAAAAAAATAACTTTGAATTCTACTGTTTTGCCCAGAATCTTCACAAGACATCAGTAAGAAAGAATCAGAGTTTGGATGGATGAGAGCCATGACCTTCTGGAGTCAGGAATCCCCTTTCAGTTGATGTTAGGCCTTAGAAGAATAAAGTCTGCCAGAGCAGTAAGAGGTAAGCCAGCTGTTTTCCTGAACTAAAACCTCCTTTTTTCTACCCAAGGACATCTGAAATTCTCTTTAGAACAGCACTTGTCATAAGGTGCCGTTACTAGTACTTGCTGATTACTTTCTTACAGCCTCCATTAACTCTGCAGTCAGGGAGGTCAATATCATTAACTGCTTTCAGTTTCAGCTCATGAAATTTTAAAAATAAAACAAAAGTAATAGTTTGGGTATTTCCCTAATTCTTTAGAACTTCCAAATTCATGTTCTAAAATACTGATTTACAGAACACAGCTTTGACATTTGACAGATTCTTTTGTCTTGAAAAATGCTCCAGACACATTACCACTCATTCAAGTCTATCTCAGATTCTTTTCTGGATCCTCCATTGGATCATTATCACAATGGAAGAACTCATCTCTAAGTGAGCTGTTCCAAGGTTTCTGATCACTGCTGCAACATGACCAGCAGAGACATGCCTGAAAGTCAGCTGAGGTCAGAATCTGTGAAAGATTTCTCAGAAACTAATAACATTTGTTTAATTAACATACTGAAAAATAAGTTATGCATCTCATTGATCAGACTGAGGTGTTTTTTATAGTTAAAATACTTTCCTTTGGTTATAAGTACCTACATATTGCAAATACAAAAAGACTGTAGCAACAATCCAGATGCTACAACATGAAAGGTCTAATGAATGGCATGAGTAAGATTTGTAAGGAGAGGTAACATCTCTGACACCAAATGATATGTTTGCACTGTAAACCTCTTCATGTTACTAATTCAAAAGGTATTATCTGGCACTGATAAGCTGAAGAAGTTTCAAACACCTTTGTTATTGAAAAATATAATATAGATTTTATTTATTTTTATTTTTTTAAGCTAACTGAGAATACACATTTTGGGGGAGGGGGAACATTATTCCATTCAGCTGAAATTGTGGTAATTAACTCAGACAGTAAATTAGCATCTTCCAAAACTGCCTTTTGAGCACCACTGATTGACAGAGCACCAGGAGAAGCACTGCACATTGCTGCACCTTTGAGCTTTAGGACTGGGTAGGCTATAGCAGCCTTACTTGAAAAAAAAAATAAAAAATCAATTTTTGTCTGTGCTGCAGACTTCAAGGTGCTGATGAAAGCATGTGGGCTGGTTTGGATATGAGCCAAGCTTTTTCCACACATCATTGTGTCTCCTGCACTAATGACTCACACCTGCAAATGCTATCCAATTTCCAGGCAAAGATACTTATAAATTGGGACTGTGGGGCCAAATCCTGGTGGTGTAATTATACAGATCATGATTTACCTAAAGCACCTGTCTGTACAGCGTAGAGGAAGCTGGTGACACTGAATTCACTCTTTTCAGGTGCCAGGAAAACTGGGTGCATTTTCTCTTCTGATAAAATTCACAGCGCAATATTGCAGACTGCTACCAATCTGATGTGGTAAAGTACTACCTTGCTGCATGAGAAACATGATCACAGATCTGTGAGGTCCACTGGACACAGAAAATATCACACTATCTTCTCTCACAGCAGGTACAGCAGTTGTTTGTCATATAAGCTGTTTATACCCAGAGACTTATCTGTTGCAGGCCACTGCAGACAAAGATTTCAAACAGAGATTTTTCAAAAAGAGGTTTTATTCAAGCAAAAATACTGTTGCCCCAAGTTCATGATTACAGTCTTGCCTAAAGCATCTCACTTGCTGGTCCAGTGAAGTATTCAAACATTGTCACTACAGTCTTTCAGAAATTCTTCCCCAGTGCTCAGAGACTGCTCCTTGTTAAGGCTGCAGAAGCATCAGCCTCCAGTAGCAATTACATATCTTTTTCTCCTTCCTCTGCAACTGGCCACAAAGTGTTTTTATATGTACTACATCTTCAGATGATGTAGTAAAATGCAGATGCCATTTGTCTTCCTTTCTTTCTTTGGTGTAATTTGGTGAAGGGCACAGAAGAAACAGTTCAAACCAATTGACTAGACGACCTCTCTGTGAAAGCAGCATTATGAACCATACAAGTGAGTTACATCCTCAGAGAAATAAAGCAATGATTTGTTACAGTTTAAGCTCTGAAAGATGTTATTCTTACACCTAGTAAGTAACCAGCATCCTGCACCTTAATGCTGAAAAATCATATGGTGTTTTGAATCTCAGATTAAGGTGACTGTGTATCTAAAAAAAGCTCTGGATAAACAGAGGGGAAGGTGGGAAGCCTTTATATAGAAAATTGGGTGTATAAGCAAGCCTGTAACAGTTATTTATACAGACATGCATTTTGCTTCCAGCAACACAAGGTTCTTGCAAACATATTTACATATACCTCATTGCATGCCTCGAGAAAAACAGTAGAAAATTAATATTAACGTGGCTGTTGAACTGCAGACCAGAGGGCATTTGATTCAGGCAGGTGAATTGTGTTCAGAAGTCATTATGCCAGTGTCATTTTTGGTGTGCAATTACTGATGTTAAGGGCTTACTTGTACCTACATTACTGTTCAATCTAGAGCCAAATTACGTTAAACATTTACACAGCACCCAGCAAAACAAGACTTCACTTCCAGCTACAACCTTTAAGTAGCTGAGCTAAGGCTGAATGTGCCCTGGTAGTCCACAGTACCAAGGAGGAAACACCATACAAACCAGTATTGTCTGGTCTTTGAGCTACAGAAATAACAGAAACAGAGCCTGTCCTGCCATTGTACAGGCTATTTAAATTAAATATCCAAGAGGATAGAAAATACAGAAAAAGAGTAGCAGTCTTTAATTTGATTAGAATTTGAATAGGACTGTTCATTCCCTCTCTCCCTGCCATGGTTTTGGGCTATAAAAGCTGCTGTTAAACAAGGAGTGCAAACCAAGGAGAGCCTGAACGATCAGGGATGTGCCCTGCATTGTACACCTTTGCTTTGTATGGCTTAACAGAACTGCAGACATACGAAGAGAAATCTAAATACAGCTCACTGCACATGTGTACAAGATTGCTCTCCTTCTGGTTTTATTCCTTTTCCATATAATTTTAATGATTTTCCCAGTGTCCAGGAATTTTATCTCAACTTTATCTGCCTAGGAAAATATCAGTCTCGGTTTAGCTTTCAACATGCATTCAATCTTGTTGCAGCCCTTACACCCATTTCCTATGTCTTCTGTACTCTAATACTGATTTATTTCTCTTTTCCTCAAAACTCTCAATTCCAACTCCCTTTCTGCTTATGGAACAACCAATTTTCATTTAGCTACTGCTTCTCAGGAAAAAAAAAAAAAAGTTTATATTGCTTTGTTTTAATTCTCCTGGTTTCATGATTATTATTATTATTTTTTTTTTTTTTTTTTTACAAGGTAAGATTTGCTACTGCAAAAAAGACAGACTTTATCTATGGAACTGGAAAAACCCAAGAAAGGGCAGCAAATTCTGCACACTAGCCTCATCTGTCATCTGTCCTGAAAAACTATACAGACAGGTAAATAAGATTTATTCTTATTACTTTTTTCCACTGGAAGCAACAAGTTTATTTATTTTTACCGATACCTACATGATTGTGGACTTCATATTTGAGAAACTAAATTCAAAGCATAAATTGATTTCACCGAAAAAGACCAATAGATGGTGCCAGTACAACCAAATCCAAAGGACTAAAGAGCTCCATATCCTTATATAAATTGCCTGAGGCATTTAAATAAGGAGCTTACTTCTACTTCTCCCCCCCCTTTTTTTTTTTTGTGTGTACAGAGAGATTCTTGCACCTGAAAACAGTTCATTTTTAATTAGCAACTACAAATCAAACTTCAGCTACTGTGAAGTAAAGAAGAAAACAAAAAACTACTTCATCAAACTCATTTCTAAGAGCTGCTGGCCTGTCATGGAAACCATTATCCATTTTACTACTGGCATCACCACACTTTCCTTCCCATCTATCCATCATTTACCCCCACACAGACTTGCTGAAAGTTAAAGACTGCACCCACACCAATAGGAGAAAGGCTGGTTCCAGCTTTCCCTGCTGCCATTCACATGGCTGGCACGCAATAGACGAAGCTCTTAAATTTGGCCCTTTCACTAGTCCATATTCTTGCTTTTATTTTTACCAAGCCCGTTTTATACTAAAGAGAGTCAGGGGAATATGTAAAAGTACTTTTATATAATAACACAAATCTTTAAACCCTCCTATTCTCACCTTGCTAGCAAAAAACGCTATCAATGAGCACATTAGCTAAGAGAGCTCATTTTGCAAGACATATGATACGTTTTGTTTTGAAATAATTCAAAATAGGATCTCACTTCAAGTTATATGCTAATACTAGCAAACATAGCTGCCTCCTCATAAGCCAGACCACTGCACTTTAAGAATAGAACACCAAAAGAAAACTAGATTTCAGATATTAATATGCACACAAAACATTACATATTGATGCACTGTGCTTCCTCCTCAGTGCACATATGTTTTTGATTATTATGAAGATCAATACATGTTGTTTCCCCAATAAACAAGTTCAAATACATCAAGTTCTACACTGACCTCTAGTTAAAATTTTATGCAAAGTTCAAATAAAAGGTATTTTGATGTCACAAATAGCATCTCTGGATGAATTTTGAGTCCTAAGACGCTATTTCAGCTCATCAGTAATAAAAAGGATAGCATTGAAATTTACAGTTACTGTGATTAAATAGTCTCACTCCCAGCTCACTGAGGAAAACCTGTGGTTGTGTCAGAGACAACTAGCACACAGCAGGTGCCATAATTAAACAAAATAATTATGAAGTGAATAAATAACACCTATTTTCATATTGTAACTATGTTCCTCACAGCTACCTCACAGCAAAAATATATTAGCGATGATTTCAATAGTATTACATCAAAATAAAGAAGAAAAACAGGAGTAAACAGTAATTTTAACTTTTACAGTTTTCAATTTCAGTATATCTATGCATTTCACAGAGTTCACAGATGAGAAGGATGTAACATTTGCTATTCTATGTCATTCAACAGTTCCACTTCCACAGTGTTGAGAAATCTTCCTTGTACATTATTCTTGAGATCTGCCTGATGTTACAGGTTTCCAGTGGCTTATAGTAGATTTTATTATTATTATTATTTATTTTTTTTTAATAAAACACCTGAATAGGAAAGAGATTCTGCATCCTCACCTCATGGGAATACTGTGTTTCAGAAAACCAGACAGGTTGAACCAAGAACAAGGAGATTTTGTAGCCTCTCAAGCAGGAGAGAGCAAGAGCAATACAGTGCATCATTTGATGGACACCTCCACGTTTATCACAGGATCATCAACAGCATTGGAAAGAATATCTGGCTGCTGCATTCAAACGTGTTATTTCAGGTATGGGTAAATTTTTGTCACCCGTATTTTATAATGATTATATGAATGAAGAAAAAATGTGCTTTAAAGTAAAACTTTACACTGCATACAAAGATAAATCAAAAAAGTGTTGAAACAGTTTTGTTGCATCTTCTAAATCCTTCAGCATTCACACCTGAACAGCAGAAAGCATTATGTAGGCTGCAGTAAAAAAAAAAAGTCATCTTGGCTGTATGGTATCACAAGAAAACATGTTAAAAGACATTAGCTTGGGTGTTAGGTGGCTCAAATAATTTGGCAGCAGCAAACAGCAGAAACTCAGCGTTATTCCTTCCATAAGGAATATGGACACACATTCCCAGTAGTAACTAATTTTTTCAAGTTCTACTGTACTCATTTGTTTTCCTAGAACCACTGTTTTCCTGCCTTTAAAAGGTGCTACCTTCTGGTTCAACGAAAGTTTTTATTTCGGTGTCTGGCTGTTCAAATACACACACACAGAAGATGAAATGCAAGTATCACAAGCTGAACTAGACCAACCACTCGTGCTAAATTAACTTTTTTTTTTTTTGAGAAAGCTAAGAGCAAATTTATACCTCATAAAGCTCCTGTCCCAGATCCTCAGTGAATTAAAATCAGTTTGGTGCATTTCTTTTAAATGAATTCTACAATTCACTTTTATTCATATGAACTGTACTTATGAGTCCATGTTACCAGTTCACATTGTGAACATCATACAATTACTCTTATTAATAGGAGAGAGGATTAGTTCCAGTGGTCAGGATACAAAGAAGTAAACAGAGTTGTGGTTTCTTTCTTGGCTCTACCGCTGACCTGGAAGGTTACTGGGAGTCACTGCATCTAAGTGAAAGTCACTACAAGATTTTTGAAGTACTGTTAAAGCACCACAAGAGGACAGTGAACAAAACATTTTCATTTCCCAAACAATCTTCATTGAAGAATAGATTTTGCCTCTGTTCCCATCTCTCTGACAAACTTATAAACTTCCACATTGATAAAGCCATCAGTAAGAATGATGCATTTTTTTTTCTCCATTGCCCCAGTAAGCTATTTCTTTTCTCCTCCAGTTGTTCTATACAGAGGAACTGCCAAGTCACTGGACAATTATTGTCTGTTTTCACTGTTAGTTACCACTGTGGATTACAGCCTCCAGCCTTAGAAGTGCTAGACCTATCCACTTGCAGATGAGGAACAGTAACATTTCCCTTCTCTGGGACTCTGAGTAGCTGTGGCATGGCTCTAAGGTCTCATCAGGAGCATCGGGAGAAGCATGCTATGCTCAGATGATAACAACTGCTAAAGTGCCAGAAACTCAAAGAAAACTGAAACCATGAGTTTCTGTGACAGAACTTTGCCCATTATGTGGACATGTGCACCGAAAGCAGAATTTCACAGTCCTCCTGCACTAATGTGTTTGAGATGACAAGTTTTACACTTCCTTCCTTAACTAAACATCCTCTTAACATATTACCAGCAGCTACACTAGAGCTAGGAGACTAACTGCAATAAACATAACTACCCATGAAGCTTCATTTTGAATATAAAATCAATTTCCTACTGATGTGTTCAGCCTGCACTGACATTCTTGGGAAAAAAAAAAAGGCTATGCTTACATTTGTAAGTAATTCCTAGCTACAGGAAAAAAAAAAATATCTTTCCCTTCCCACACACTGTATGAAGACGGAAAATGGGAACAGCATTACGCTAATAATACAAGTAGCAAGCTGATACTTTGTGCTTATTTGATGTGTTCCCTAAGTGCAGAAGAAATGTGAAGGGGCAGCAGCCAGTCATCTCATGTTTTTGGCTTTCTGAAACTAAAAGACACGAACAGCTATTACAGCTAACACATGAACAGCTACCACAGACACTTCTGCAGCTTCTAGGAACATGTGTTTGGGGAGTTTTCTTCAAACACAGGACCTTGGAGAGGACTTGTTTCATTGAGAAGGTATTCCTCATCAGGAGAAAATTAAACACTGAGATAGAAGGTACAAGTTTCTTTTGACAGAAGCACTGAATTTTGAATTTTTGAACATTGATTATGTTTTTCACCCATTTAGCAGAACTGTGACTGCAAGTGGTTTCAGTTAAAAATAGAACTAGTTGCTTCAAAACAATATTTTATATAAACAATGTGTTAGGTCTCATCACTTTAAATTAAGGCATAAGTAAGTGCTTTTTTGCTCCAAGTACAAACCCTGAGTTAGCCTTCAGACAAAAAACACAACTTTCTTCTTGTCTTACTCAGGGCCACATTTCTTCTCACTAGCATGTGCCCACAAATCTTATTTCTGTAAGTCACAGAGAGCTTCTCAGAGCATGTTCCACGTGAGCACTCACGTTTTGCACTGCAACAAGTGCACATCAGCTTGAGTACATCTGCTGATTGTCTCTTCTGTTCCATAAAGGAGCTTAATTGCTTCAAATGGCTATCAAAAATGAAAAGTCTTGTGATCAAAGCTACTAACTTTAAGAAGGCTCAGCCCAATACTTGACAATATCAATATGCACATTTATAATGCACTTACTATTCCATTAACCAATGAAAGGAAAAGCATTTTCCTTGTTTTAGATACAAACAGTGTTGTGATTGTTTTATGGTGTGAGTCATCTTGCATAAAAAGTCCCTTGATTTCAGCTACGCTGCAGAACAACACATTCATTTACTTCCAGCTGCGTGAAAGTCTATAATCTGAGTGTCTGAGAGCTCTTTGAATGTGGGCTGCTGCCCATTCTGACAGCTGCTAATACAACTGGCTAATGGTATTGAACCCAATTATTGTTTTTATATTGTATAATACAAAATACAGTTGGGGTCCAAATTCAACAGCATTAAAGACACAGACTTAAAATCTCATGTGGAAAATAAATTGTATTTCTCAGTAATGGAGTGCTCCCTGCAAATTAAAGTGATGGATTTTTAGTGAAAGAGTGAAAATCCTGACCTTTTCTCCTCTGGTCCCAACTCAGGGAACCACATCTCTTCTTCCCCATAAGTCATAGAGGACGCATGCAGGTGGAAAGCAGACATGCATGGGTGAGAACTGTATGCATATAAGCAGGTAGGACAGAGTGTAAGGTGGCATTTGGAGTTGTTCCAGACTGCAGAGATAGCCCAGAGAAGCTGCAATAAGTTAGACTTTCTGAGTTTGACTGTTCTAATGTCTACTAAAGATTACGATGACCTCCAGATTACCAAAGAATCTTGAAAGTTTAAAACAACCTCTAGGTATAAGGATTTTGCCTGGTACAATTGATTCTCTGCTAAAGACTACAGATTTGAACCAAATGCAATAGTTGGTATGCTCAGAAGTTGGTGGAAATTACAAGTAAATAGACCATTTGTTAATAAGGTTTACAAGCACTAAAACCACTTGTACTCCCTCCACCATAAATCTGGTTATTTTATAACTCTTGGTTGCATGATACCCTGAATACAATTTTAATTACTTATTATGGCTTTATTAACAACTTTATAGAGGAAGACCTATTCATTCCCCTCACTAATTTAAAAACATTAAAATCTTTCACTCAAAACACATACTATAAGAAAGGATAAGAAATGATACTGAGATATTATAGTAAAGTCTAATTCACAGTGTAAATAGATTTAATCCCGAGTTCTCATTAGCATCAGTAGGGTTTGTATTTCTATTCCTCAGTACAGCACAGGCATATATTATTATTATTATTACACTTTAATAATACTGATAACAAGGTTATATTACTCAAGAGTGCCATTTTTTCTTTTTACAAAAGACCAGTTATTTTTTTCTGGAGTCTCAGAAAAACTCCTGCCAAAAGAATCCCCGTGCTTCCACAAAAGAAAGGAAAAACTTTTTCCTACATCCACACTCCAGCATACGTAAATGCCGATCACAAATAACTATATGGTATGGCAACAAGATTGCAGTAATATTATAGTATGCTGATCCAACAATATGAACTGAGAACAAGTTAACAGAACCTGCTCCAGGAGCAAAAAAAAAAAAGTATTCCAAACAACCACTTTTAAAGAGTCTGTCTTGAAAACATTAACTGTCTAATACAGGAAATCCACCAAAAATATATTTTTTTTGCCACATTAAAACATATGGAAAACATATAGCATGCTTTGGATAGATCTGAGAAAGAATCTCAAACACTGCATCAGACCCTTCTTTGTATTTTAAACTAATATACTAATATACAACTGCATTAATGCAAATTTGTCATTCTTGACAAATTCAATGACCTATTTGTCATTCTGTCCCTGGTGAAACTAGATCCACCCTGTGGCCTAATGGTACTATCCTGCAATTACCTGTGCCATCCCAATCCAAAACCCTGGTCTCGTTCTTGGAGGTGAAGAGCTTGACACCTCTACAATTTCTCAGTTATGACTCCTATTACATGATTTTTTTCCTTCTTCCCTTGACATTTATGTGGCCTCCTTTCAGCTGAAAAATTTATACAGCACAAAAATTAAATTCCCACGAAGTGTCCAAAAGGTCTTCTGAAGCCTACTAAAAGGTCAGCAGACACTTATTCATGACATCGCATCTATCATTTTTGTAATACTTCCTACTTTCTCTTTGCATAAGCAGCTGCCTTCTGCTCATCACTTGTACAGCACCTACAGTGCTCATCAGTGGGGCTTCTAGGTGAAAGTATACAGACATGAAATAAAGGATATACTCTTCAAAGAAAAGATAAACTAGTGTGCCTAAAAATGTTGAGGCTCTCATCCCCACAACACTTGAAGTTTTTTCTCATTAGGATCACTACTTCTGTTAGCTTCTTAAGTAAAGATAAATATTTACTTAATTCAGTCAGTGTATTGCATATGATTTCCTAAAGAGAAGTCATAACATTCAATTTCATTCCCCGAATTTCATTTAGTACTGTTTGAGAGCAGTGCACATTAATGATAACTCGAAGCACACCATATCTTTATTTATGGGTTTGGCTTGGAACTTACACACAGTGAGTACCCAAGGAGGAGCTGTGATGCCCTGAAATGAAGCCTCACCACCCCATGCCAGACCCAGTTCAAGTGTCACCATGGTTAAACTAATGCCAGGGTTTAAAACCTAGATTCTGTATTTGTGGTTGACTAGGGAATTTTGTCTAGAGCATATCTGGAGTAACATGGAGCACTTCCTGGCATTCAGGTGTAGGTGAAGAATCCTGTATGGACACAATGATTATGTCTGAGCACAGCATTACCTTCAGGATCTCTTTGCAGCAATCTTTGGCAGGAGAAAATCTGGTGGGACTAAAAGCAATAGGTCAAAGCTAAAAAGCAACACAAGATAAGCTGGGGACTCTAAGAAATAAACATCAGTCTTCCCATTTCTGCCTGAAAAACAAGTATACCATCAGTAGTATTTCCTAAACAGTTTTACCTGTTTAAACAACAACAAAAAAACACCTTCAAGGGTCTTAAAAATGTTAGCTTCCATATCAGAACTATAGCCTTTTATTTTGCTCCTTTAAACATGATATAACATACAGGAACACATGGACAACCTAGTTAAGCATCTCTTTGACTACTACTTTATCTCCCTCTCCTCATATGCGCATAAGTATTTTTGTTTGTTTTTTTTTTTTTGTTTGTTTGTTTTTAAGTCTAATTTAACCTAGGACAGGAAGTGTTCTCATCTCTACAAAGAAAATAAACTTGGGCCCTGGAGAAGGCATTAGCATTCTGGTAACCAAAGCTGTCAAACACATACAAAATGATAGAATGAAAAGGTGACTTCCTGCAGAATTTCATAAACTTACATGAGACATTTTTGCCACTTGTCTGAACATTAACTGTTACAGATAACTTGTGCTGAGTGATGAAAGGTCAGATACCAGAATGTGTTAGAAATAAGTTTGTTAATACTTGAGTTCAAAAATCAACTACCCTGAAGGATTTTCTCACTCAGTGTCATAACAAATATCTTCTGAAAGCATTAGTCCTGACCACAACACAACAAGGAAAAAAGTGATTAAGTTACATTTGATCCTAACCACATTTCTAAATATTTCTTCTAAATGTTTCCAAGAAGATTTAAGTGGATTAATGTTAGTACTTAAAATGTGTGAAAGCAAAACATTATATCTTACTAAAACTCCTATGGCTTTGCCTGTGATTTCAAGACAGTTTTTCTCTAACTGAAATTTCCCTATATATGAGTCAACTCATATCATGGTTGCTCTCTGGATGCTACCCATTACATTCCTTCCCCCTGCACATTATAGAATATATGACCAGCCCTTCAGCTATGCTATTATTTAGACCAGCAAGCAGAAGACTGCTGTCCTGTGCTGCCAACCTGTATCCCAGATGCTGTCATATACACTTTGCACAACTGCTACTATAATCAAGACCATTTCTGTTCTTGGTGTCTGGTGGATCCTCTTCTCTGGTTTCTGCTTTTAATAAGTGAGCTGTCCTTCTGCTGATCTGTCTTACAAAGTCACTACTTCCATGCTTCCCACATACTCTTGATTTTTCTTTTTATTTGTTTTTCCTTTATTTCATTAGATATTATGCCTAAAGTGTTTTTTTGTTTTGTTTTGTTTTTAATGTACCATACCTTCCATTTGCATTGCTTCTTTTGGGTTTTAGTATGACTACAATCAATGAAACTAGAAAAACAATGAGTAGGAAGATCCCTTTGTACTGTAGAGCTAAATTAAAAATAAAGTAGTACTACATGAATAAGAATCAAATTCAAGCAGAGATACAACAGCAACACAAAGGAAAATTATAAACAATGCTAAAATAAAATGATTAAAATGCTTTAAAAAGGCTCAAAAGAAACAGTATATTCTATTTATCACAGAATTTCTAGGTTGGAAGAGACCTCAAGATCATCGAGTCCAACCTCTGACCTAACAGTCCCCACTAAACCATATCCCTAAGCTCTACATCTAAACGTCTTTTAAAGACTTCCAGGGATGGTGACTCCACCACCTCCCTGGGCAGCCCGTTCGAATGCCTAGCAACCCTTTATTGTATATTTTATACAATAAATCAAATACAGATCAAATTAATGCAGTTGTTCCTATCTGCAAATAATGCATTAGGAGCATAGTATATTCTATATAAACCCTTATATGCATTTCCAGTAATACTAGAAATTGGACACACACACACACACACACCATGTCACATACAGAACTATATGACAAACAGTGCTAGCTTACAATAACCCCCAGTAGTAGTTTTCACTGGTCTGAATAGCAAAGTTCCTCCCTCCTCCCAAACCCCACAGACAGTGCTGGGCTCCTTGCAGTAGCTATGACATACAGATATGCAGCCATTCACACCCCAGCTCCCAGCCAAATATCAAGTTCCAGAACTTTGGTGCGCAAGAGCTTGACAAGGGATAGGCTTTTAAAAATAGTTTAAAGAGAAAAACGTGCTTTATCTAGGTTAAAAGAAAAGAGGCAGAATACAAAAGTTTCTGGCCAAGGAGAAAATCTAGCATGGAAAATTTCATCTTACAGATTTATCATATTTTAGATGCATAAGTAATTGAACAATTATCTTGTTGGAAAATGTTTAGTTATTTTTAGTGTCTAATAAGGGAAAAATTGTTCAATTTTTTAAAATTGATAACATTGCCAGACTGGAGCCTCACTCATGCAGACACACTGGATAACTAGATGAACAGTGAGGTAGCTATTGAATTTAAATCATTTCTTGAATCAGACAGCCATAAGGTTATTTTCAATGAAGATGCCTGAAGTACACAGAAGCCTTACTGCTTGGGGTCTCTGAGTCCATTTTTGGATCTGATCACATCCTCATCTTGTTATCTTTGGAAGATTGAAAAGTGGGAAGCAAATAAGGTCTGAGGCAATGCAACAAAATCACAGGAGATCAAACTGCAAAATATTGCTCTAAGCAAGCACTGCCTGTGGAAAGCTCTGAATGCAGCTGGTAAAGGTGCCCAGTTCTGGCAGTTCCTTATGTTTTGAATATCTTGGTCTACATTAGCTGACATCTCAGTAAATCACACATAAGGGTAAAAAATTCTCATTTGCCTTCCTGTGTCAGAGAAGTGCACGGTTTTAGAGAACTACCTCTGCTTCTTCAGTATTGTGGGAGGAAAGGAGATCCCTCTGCAGTTGTCATCGAAACTAGACATGCATGTCAGCACTACAAAGTTTACCAGGGCATCGGTGCAACCCAACAGCAAGGAGAAACCACTGGAGCACCCAGAGGCTGGCAGCCATGTGGTGGCAGTGAGAGCGGGCTAGGGAAGTGCTGAATATGCCAGAAACACCAAGCTAAGGAAAGAGCACAGCACACCTTTGGAAGGCTGTGTAGTTACATGTTCCTTTTCTTTTACTCAGTATCACAGTCACGATGGCACAGGAAGGAGAGGCACGAGCTCTTCATATCTGCACTTCTGCAGTCGGGCTGTTTGTGCTCTTGATGATAGAAATAACTGCAAGTGAAAGTGACTTGCCAGCAATTTGCAGCTCTAATGCAACAATACTAATCAGAAGAGTAAATCCAAGCAAGTGCTAACTCAGCAGTCCCAGGGCCAGCCTAGTGGGGATGAGAGAGCTGTGCCATCCATTGGACACAGCAACAGCCGCTCCCAGCAACAGCCACCCAGCAGGCACAGGGCTCTGTCATCCAGATGAAGCAGAACACCAGATCAACTCAAAAAAATTCAAAGTGTTGATTCAAAACTCAAAGTGTCAAGAGATAAGTTTATGCAAAGTAATTCCATTAAAAGCAAAACACAACACAACCTAATAGTCCTCCTGCTATAACTTTGCTGCTGTGGAAGATGCATCTGGATACCCAATTCTGTTTATTGCTCCTGGTACTGACTTTCATGCCTTTAATAGTCACTCACATAAAAATCGCACTGATCAACTTCACTGCAGAACTACAGCAACAATCCCAGAAAAGCAGGTTGTGTTTAAAACGGCATCTCATGGATATTTTTAAGCAGTTAGATATTTCCAGCTTCAGTATCACATGCTACTAAAGCATCTCACATCTAAATTAATCTTTTTATATAAGCAAAAATAGACCTTAGTATGACTTGACATATCTATTCTCATAAAATCCACAAAGCTGACAGCAGAAGCAAAACAGAAGGCCATGCAAATTAACTAATTGAATTAGAATCAACAGTCCAAGTTATTCATCTCTAGTTCAGTTATCATTAAAATAAAAACTCTAAGTACCTGATGAAACACTAATTGAAATATTTTCTCTTTATGTTCAGGATGTACTAATTCAGTATTACATCAACTAAGACAATTACTAAGTAATTTGTAAGTGGAAAAATTTCTTTTAACACACACCAAATCCTATCTAAACAAACAGTATATAGGCTTATAAAATAAGTTTCCTAATATTCTTTTCCACTATGTCTTCTCTAGAAACAAACCTTAATTTTTATAGAACGTGAGAAGCTGTAATAGCTTAAGAAACAAAAAACACAAACCTTTTCTTCATTGTTCCAAAAATCTCATAACACTAACAACTGAGCATGTGGAATGAGCTCCAGCCCCCACTTCTAGAAACTGTGATGATGCTGGACACCTTTTCACATCTCACTGGAATGGCCTCTGCTCCCTGCTTACAGTGATTTTCCAAAGCCCACTTCAGAGAGATAAAATGCTTTCAACTGTAAACAGTTGCTGCCAGCCCAAGCAGTTCATAGAGTTTACCACTCAGCGGTTGGGTTTTGTCAGATATTTATGGGATCACACAGAAACAGAGAACATCTTTCTGCTTTTAAGGAAAATTAGTCTCCACATTGCATATTGTTCCAAAACTTCAATTAGATAGAATATTCAGTTCTTCAATTTGTTAGTGAGAAACTTCTTGCCAGCCTGCTGGTTTAACACTTCTGCAGGCAGACTTCAGCTGTTACAAGCCATCTACATCGCCTGCTGCTTTGTCAAGTTTTGAGAACTCCCTGATTCACAGCATTATTCAATGCTGCTTACAAGCAGAGAGATCAGAGTTCACTCAGCTTGCGACTGCACCAAGACTGCAGCTACATTTCAGCTGCTGTGTCCACCCAGTTGAGTAGCAACAGTCTCAGCCATTACTGAGAACGCGAACTTCTGGACATACAGGACCAAATGCTCACAACTTTACTTCTTGAGTTGAAGGAGAAGCCCTGCAAACCCTGCCTATTGCAGATTATAAATCCTTGTGATTCAGGCATGAAAGCACACACATAACCTCCCCACTAACCACTAAACATGTTTTCTAGTGTGTGATAGAAAATGAAAATTCAGATTGTGTTTATGGTGATATCTTGGCAGTCTTCCATCTTTCAAAGCCTCTTTCCCTTAGAGGAAGGAAGCATCATATCTACAACACTTCTGCTCTGTTGGATAAGCTGTAGGGCTACTCCAGCCCTGACTGCAACACCCAGACCTGCTGTCCTGCAGGACATCCTGCTGACGCCAAGGAATATGCATTCATCATACATTCATACACCAATGAAAATGCATTCATCAGTCTTCGCTTACATCAGCAAAAAGAATAAAAAAGGTAACATATCATCACAACACTGATAAAGATGGACAACTTACACTCTGCCCTTTGTCCCTTCACCACGTTACACCACCACCACCACAAATTCATTGAAACCATTACACTGAGGAATTGGCAGCTAGGACACCCTCAGGTCTCAGACCTCTGCAAGTGTCACTGCTCTGCACTTGCTTCCTATTTGGTCCCCACCTCACTGCCCTACATATGGGCCCTATCTGCCACAGCTCCAGGGTATTTCCACTCATCTCTTGGTGGGAATGCATGCCACAACACTGGAGAGCTATTATCATGCCAGAAAGCTATTATCATCGAATTTGTCTTGTAACCATGACACCAGCATTGAAAATTCTGCTAGTCCATTTTTACACAGCAAAAGACTTTTCTTCTCCCAACAAGAAAGAAAAAACAAGATTTGTTTTTATTCATTCAGTGCTACCACACAGACAGAAAATTGCCAGCAAATTAACAGAGGTTAAATTCATGTCAAGTTCAGCCCGAAGACTGTAAGGCTTGAGAGCTGCCAGGATCAACACTTTTTGCTTTGCTAAAAATGTAGAGGGATAAATACTTTAAGTAAAAGGCTTCTCCACAGGCTGACTTGACAAGGTGCTTGCTCACAACTTCCACAAAGCAGCGTTAAATTGAGTGTCCCTAGTGCCCCTGCCAGTATCACTGTGCTGTTCACAGAAAATACCGTTCTAAACACAGTTTGCTTACTCTGTTAGGGGTTACCCAACTGTACTGCATAATTGTCCTGCTGAGATCTGACCACCGCTCGTGATTTCAAACAATGCAGCTTAGTTATCTGTGACACGTGCAACAATGGTCCGACTGAAAAAGTTATCGTAATATTAACTCCATTGTAGCCTTTGGCAGCTAGGCAAGAGCAGTGAAATCATTATATTAATTGGTTAAACTACTTCAACTTTCATATTTCTAGTCAGCTCCACTCTGCAACACATACTCTTGCTGCATAATTATTGTTATCCTTGTTGACTAACTTTCACTGGTGACCTGACACGTTTATTATGCTTTGTTCTAAGGTCTTTTATTAATAACATACTTCCCAACATCCACCACGATTCAGAGAGCTGTGGAATCTTTCATAAGAAGAACAACAGTTTTTGCCAAAATTAACAGTCAGAGCAAAGCAGACCAACCAGGCTGGATGACGAACAAAACCATATTTTATGTTTGTGATGCAGTGGCATCAAAATGCCAGTATGCATTGAAGACTGATAAGAATGCCCAGAACATCATGGAAAAATATGGCACTTTTTTTTCAGGCTAGAGCATGCACAGAAGTGGTTTAAATCTTTCCTGCTTCTCCAGCCAGGGGAAGTGCTGTCACAGCAGACTGAAGGCACTGCCAAGGCCTTGGAGGAGCAGATACTGCTCCTGCCAAAGCAAACAACCCACTGCAGGGACAACTGCTGCTCCAGGTGGAAACTTCACAGCTTTTCAAGGCTGAAGATTCTTAGGGCAAAACAATTGGCATGAAAATGAATAGGGAACAACTCTTCACTGTGTTAACTAAAGCAAAGCAAGAAGGAATAATGTGAACTTAATGAGTCTCAGGTAGGGGTTCCTCACATGATATGCAAGGTGTTCTGAAAGCTAAAAGTTTAACTTGCTTCAAGAAATACCCAACTATACTCCTGAGTGGAAAATGCCTTGGGTAGTAATAAACACAAAAGATACCACACCTGTCCAAGAGGTGCAAATCACAGGAAACCAGTGGAGTAACAGAGAAATACCACCCATGCTTGCCTCATCCAATGCATCTCCTTTGGACAGCTGACAGAAAGGTCACTGGGTTAGTGTCCTTTCACATGAGGCAAATCTTTCCTTATGTTCCTATGAAGGAAGGGGACACAAGTTTTATTCACTTGTAGTGACAGAAATAAAGCAAATTTCCAAATAGATACAACACATTGCTGTATACTCCATGTTGTTGCTTAAATACTCCAACTGCTGGGTCTGCAAGCAGTAGTTTTTCTGGCTAGCAATAACAAAGAGTGGAGGAGCACAGAGTACCCTCTCACATGCAATCAGGAGTTCACCAACTTTAGGCTAGTTACACTTTCACAAACAAGTCATGGACAATAGGGCTGCACAATTTGCACAGAGATGGGAATACATGTATGTAAAGCTGAGACTATTAAGCAGCTGAAGTGCTTACTTTTTGCTTTTTTGTTTTCTGATCAGATCTATCCAGATTAGTGTCTTTGCATAAGAAAAGCATTCAGCAAGACTTCAAAAGCTGTGGCAAAGTTTAATGAGAGGGGAAAATCATTTAATTTTAAGTATTCTTTCTTCATAAAAAGGGAAAAAGAAAAAAAAAAGATAGATATTAAGTATGGAACCACCTAATGCCATTTTTAGCATTAGGTCTCAGAAGAGAGCCTAAGTGATTTGCCCAAGGCCATACCATGAGTCAGTGCCAGAATGACAGAACACTGTTATAATTACAGTTTCTTATGAAGCTTGTCAGAACATGCTGAAGGTCAGAGGTTGATTTAATTTTTAGCAAAAGGATTTGCTAAGCAGTTTTCAATATCTCATCATGTAATCTATAGCTACAGACAGGCCCAGCATCACTATTCCAGGGGGAAATACGTTTGATGGCAGGAAGTGCTGTATGAACATTTCATTCTGCTTCAGGAAAGATAAGCAATTCACAGGAGATGTGAAATGCTATTTTCTAGAAGTATATCAACCTTTAAAGTTATCATGAAGAAAAGCTATTATGGGGAACTGAATAGACTGACAGAAGTTCAGAAAAAGCACCTCACCAGGGACAAGGTCCTCCCATTTGGCCCACAGGGCACATCTCAAGTAATTGTAAGAAATGAAGGATGTACCAGCTGCAGACCAGAAAGGTTCGCTTTGACACGCTTCCATAATTGTGTCCCAACACAAGTTCAACTTCAAGCAAACAAGGTTTTTCTAATGAGTCGCTTGATCAAAAATAATTTAGCTGGTTTAAGGGAGTTTTGCCAGCCAGAAAGAACACGACTGAAGGAAACTGCTTCTAGTGAATTCATTAAGTAGGAAGTATCTAGGAGTTACACTGTAACACACACCATAGCTCTCACATTGTTTGGTGGCAGGCTGAGGGATGAACCAGGCTAAATTCTAACCTGTATTATTGCTGCTTTGGCATTGAAGACATTTTATCAGTTAAAATTCTATTAGTATACTATTTGTTAAGAAAGGCAACGGTCTGTAACAGTCTGTAAATACAATAACTAAAACATTACAAATCCTGGTTACTGAAGTGTCTGAAGGTTACCATCAGAACCACACAACTCTTGGCTTTGGGGTTTGCTGTTAAAAATGTTAGGTCATTCTGCCACTCATTTGAAGAGTGCAGTACAGATGTACAAAGGTAAGGAAGAAGAGTCTATAGTCACTGCATTTAGTTACGTTACTAGTCTTCCACTTGTAAACAGACTTCACAGGAAATCTGGACCCCTTTCTCCATGTCTGCTGCAATTCCCTGCAAGTATCAAAGAAAGGGGAAATGGCACAAGCTCCAGGGCAATTTTATGCTTCAAAATCTACAGGAAGTCTTAGTATGATTTAGAACCAAGATACAACTGAATATTTCACAACTGAAGAAATGTAATGTCTCTAATAGATCTTGTATCCTCATAAATTCTCTGAAGTTTTGCCAAACAGGGACATGGTGAATCAAAATCTTTGCCAAGTGTTATTTTTGATCTAGTGACCTATACTGGCCTAAGAATGAATGAAAGCAATGATCTGTTTATATTATTAAATGTGGTGGTAGACTCAAATATTTAATCTCATCTGAAGAAAAGTGTGGATTTTCTAGGAAATCAGCTAGGCTGCTTCCACAACCTGCCAAACAGAATAAGGAAAAGAACCTTAGACCAGGCCATATACACTGCCTACTACCACCACCAGCCTGTAGGTGACTCAGGGCTCCCTACGGCTCTGCATTTTAAGATAAATGCTTGATCTTCAGTCCTTACACAGTTGTGAATGCTGTTAACATAACCAGTACAACGCTGCCTTGGTAGTTTTCTAATCAGCTTGAAACAATTGTTCTAGGAGAGATCTGAAGATGAACCAACACGTCCACTGGATGGATTTAACATAACTCGCATACAACTTCCAAAGAAAATCAGCAGTTCCTGTACTATCTTGATGTTTGACATGGTTTTTGCAGAGCTGAGGTCCGATGTGGAAAGAAACACATGTCAATGTCAAAACATTCTGTCTTACTGCTCTCTGTGTGGCTCAGTTTCCAGGAGTGACAGCCATTTCTAAATCTGATATATATACTTTTAAATTCAGAGGCATCTTCAGACTCTTGTCCAAGTCTCTGTATTAAGATACAAATACAGGAAATACAGGAAAAGCCAACAGGTTCAAATTCCTGATGGCAATTGCAGGGAAAAAATCTAGAAACCTTCCCCACTCTCACTATGGAGCAAGACAAGATTCACTGAGCTATTCTGTAGAAAAATCCTTCCTGAAGCCAAATCTGACAGCATATTTGTTTGATGACAGCATCTAAAGGTCTTTAGGTGTTAAGGATTTAGTGTACTACTTACCATAAACACATACAGCAAAGTAGCCCAAGCTTAGGGATACACATTTATATTTGAAAATTAAATATTTCACTAAATTATCAGTAACTAAATAATTTCACTAAATTATCAGTAAATGTTTCCTTCCTCAGAAATGAAGATGTCCAAATATTAACTGCCAGTCTCAAAACAAAGACATTGAGACATAAGTTAAAGCACATTTAGAGGTTTTTTTTATATATATATATATATATATATATATATATATATATATATATATAATTAAAAAGAAAAAAAAGCACTCTCCATTAACCTGAAGGTATGGTAATGTACACAAGACAGAGAAGTCCGTTCAAAGTGACTGCAGTCACTTGGTGCTGTTGGTTGCAAACCAGTGATGTGAAGCTGCCCTGATAAAAATCAATATTCTAGTGACAAATTGTTTTAAACTCCCCCAGCAAGAGAATTCAGTTACTGTGATTTATTTTAATTTAGATTTGTGTAGAAAGTACTTTCAAGAACTGTGCCTAATAGACCATTAGAGTTTTCCCAGATAGTTGTAGCGCTCCAGCACCTTCATCCTTCAAATGTCTTTGTTATTTTCTGCCTTCTTTCAGCAAATTCATGTCATACAATGAGATACAGTCCACGTGATGCCTTTGAGAATTATGCCAATTTTAAGTAATAGACTCTGGAGTCTCACTGCCATGCAGATTTATCAGAGAACCAAGGCAGAGGTTAGCAGGAGCACTCAAGGCCAAGATCATCACACACTGAATGTACAAAACAAGCAAAAAGATTCTTCAGCCAATTTGTTTCTTACATTCCTTTATAGTGCATTCAAAATAATTTTTCAGTAATATTCTTCATATTCAGAGTTGGATGCACCATTTTCACAAGTCAGATGTCAGCATGCTCTGAATCACTCCCTCTCCTGGCATTTTTATTTACAGTTGATTACTTCCATAAGGTAAAGAAGCAGTCCTAACTGACTTAGAGATAACTACCTCCCAGCATGACTTTAAGCCCATCATGTAAAAATTCATAGAAGGCAAATTAGCAGGTGGAGCAAAATTTCTGCAAGTCACTCATCATTATAGTAACCCCCGCATAGAATATATTTTGGCCTTAGCTAATACTAACCAAGAACAGCACATTAAATTGGGCAATTTAGACTCACTGGGCTGTTATTAGGAATGTAAGAACTGAAAATGTCAGAGCATGCAAGAACAGTATCTTCAAGGCCCCCCAAACCACAAAGTTAACTAGCTGAATCCTGGAGTTTGGTTATATAGCTCTTACGAAAACTACCCACAGAGCACAGACAGCCAATCTAGTTGTTCTTCTCCCTCCTAGGAAGGATCTTGCTGCATTCAAACTACTGCCTTTCATTAAGTCAAGCAGTATTTAATTCAGACTGGCTGCCCCTGTGTAATTTCCCTGCAGTTGATTCATTTCTTTCAGGCTATGAGGATGCCAGAGCCAGAGAGAAAAAGGACACCAGTTTTAAGGGATGGTGGAGCTGCTGCTTGTTAAACCTCTGATGGAGGATTAGATTTGTTTTGGCACCACATCTCAGAGGGCTCTAAAGGGCATACAATAATCTAAACCACAGACTGTCAAGATCTTGCTAGGTCGAGTTTCTCACCAGTCCTGGAACAAGTATGACTCACCAGCAAACAGCACAAATACTTAATGACTCTTCAGGACAGCACTGAGAACAGATACAGGCTGCACAGTTCTTTTCAAGTTGTTTTTTGTTTTTTTTTTCTCCCCCCAATCTTCCTATATGCAGATGAATCAGGCGTCCCCATTTGTAAAATATACATATATATATATATTTTTTTTTTTGAAGAGTTACTAGTTGCGTAACATAATGTAATAAGGAAATAGCTTCTATTCTATTACTGTCTGTCTCAAAGCAGAAATCTCTACATCAGTCTGGTTAACCAAGCCACTGACACTAGGGAGGCAAAACTCATGGTGAGACAGCAGTTTCTCTCATGCCAGTGCCTGTCAGGTCTACTTTTGTTCTTAAACAAGGAAATGGCTGGAGTATCCCTTATACCAAAAGGGAGAAGAGTTTATTTGGCAATTGAAAACCAATCATTACATGCAGGAAATTAACTTAGTAGTGCTATGTTATTAACACTGTGGTCAAAGATATAAGAAACCCTGAAAGTTTGCCATGAAAAACAAAACTACAAAAGCTTTGAAATCTAATACTCTACCATTCTACATATTGCAAAATACAAACTTGGTTACAGCTTGGGAGCATTAAAATCTCCTCAAACCTTAAATATTTTATTTGCTCTTAACTTCCAGAAAATAACTAAAAAGAATACATAAAGTGATGCTTGTATCTACTGAATTCTAATTGAAAACATAATTCTTTGTTTCCTATTGACTCAAGACACTAGTGCCCCCAAGTGACATTTCATTATACAATAGTCTTGTAGCTTTGTAAAAAACAAACAACAAATTATTTTAATTGCTTCACATAATACTGAGTATAGAAATACACTTCAAGCAGAAGACATACTTATTTAATATTGAGATTTGTTTGAGATGGCTTGGGGGTAGGGAGAGTAAGGGCAGTTTATTATTTTTTCATTTTCTAACTGATGCATGCTACTTGTCAGAAATAATATCAATATAAAGCTGGGATTCTTTCATTTGCTAGCTAAGTTATCACACTTTTTTGCATGAACCACCTCATCACCCAGGCAGATTTTTCCTTCATTGTTTTGGAAGGAATTTCCTTTTTTTTTTTTTCCTTCTAGTTTTCACTTGTCCCCTTTCCTTACAACCACCTTTGCTGATATTATCATTAAATTGGAGTGCTCATTCTGCTAGGCATTCTCCTGGAAATGCTTCCTTTGGCTTCCCAGAGATAAACCATGCATTTCTAGCATGTGTTCTTCCCTCTTAACAGGGAGGGAAGAAGCTTAAAAGCACAGGTTTAAAAAGAACAGCACAGACTGCTGAGCCTCATTAACTCTGAAATCTGTTACAGGGCACAATAGTGTTTACATTCTCATTTATTTTTCCATAAACTCTACATGTAAGAGCTCATTTAATATATTCTTGAAGAGTTTTAATGCACTGGTTTCTAATTATAACAATGGTATAAGTGACTAGTCAAGAATAAAGATGCAATCAAGGTATGGAAAACTTGCTGATTTTGCATATTCTCAGTAGCCAGTGAATGGAAGCAAACACCACCACCTCTGAACTATCATCAAATATTTACATAAACATGTTTATGTAATACACAACTCACTTTTACAATTGTTTTGCTTGTTGAATATATGATAATCAAATGTATTATCAAAGATGATATGTATAGAAGATAAAAGCAACACTTTGAACAAGATACTTTTTTTCTGCACTTTATTAGTATACCTCATGCCTATATAAAGGGTATATTTAGAGAGGGACTCATTTCTTTAATTTGCATTTGACTAGTTATTGTAGCATGCACTGCCAGATTTGTATGTTAATACATCAATATTCCACATTAATATTTTCAAGAATCAAAACCAAATATTTTAAAAGTACGGGTCTTTTCAGATGTCTGAAGTAGCAACTGAAAATTGACAGTTATATTGTGAAGTTATTTGTACGATGCACCATCAATTACACAGACACTTCGTAGAAACAGGAAGAGTTATCTTGACAGAAGAAAAATCTTGTAAGAGAAGTTACCTTTAATATGGTACCTCAATAGTTGATACTGCCAGAGACAGAACTGAATTTCTTCCTTGTTTACTCAATACATAGAGTTAGAAGAAAGTATTAACCAAAGGAGGATGTCAAATACACATACTGCAATTAATATTGCCCATATTTTTCAGTTTTAAAATATTAATATTTGTGTCAATGGTAACCCCAGTTACTTGGCTTTAACAAAATATTTTTTAAAGATTATATATAATACCTCGGAGTAATTGGGGAGTGAGTTGTCTGAATTATTAGTCTGTCATACCACATGCATTCTTGCCCTTTGCCTAACTTATACTTCACTCCTTCTATTTGTTGAATGTGCTTTAAATAAGAACATGATAAATCAGTTACAAGTCTAATCTTTTACCTCCAATTCAAATGGCTAGGTCAACAAGAATCTGAAGCTTAACAAGAAGTTAACAGACAGCTCATGAACACAACAGATCATAATATAACAATGAAAGATTTAGGAAAGACACCAAAAGCATATGAGGATACACAGCAAGCAAGCTGGCTCTTCACACATAAGTAGGTATTGCTAAGAACAACTGCTTGAAGATCTCCACTTGATAGCAGGTATGTGCTATGTTAAATAATTTAAGTAATATAAAGAAATTTGCTCATAACTGTTTCTATTGGAAGAAATCTGATAAGTAATAGGAGGTATAAAATAATCATTAGTCCTCCACTCTCTCAACTTTAGTGTACACACTTAATACTTCACTTGGCAAGGATTTTCCCACCAGGACTGCAAAAAAGTTCCTTCATGTAATGAAATTTCAAAAAAGACAATCAATTTTGAATTATTCCCACTACACAAACCAGATGCTATTAACCGACATTAAGAATATGAATCTTTGTATGACTATTCTCACCAAACCTTTGTTTCCAACAACAATTAAATGGCTCTGGACTATACCCTAAATTTATCACTGTAGATATAACAGGTAAAAATGGAGATGTAATAGCAACTTCAAGAAGTACTTAAAATATAATTAACATTTTCTATGGAAGACAAGTTTGATTTGTGTAATATTTTGCAAGCTGTTTAAAATTTCATAAACTGTTAGTTTAGCTTTATAATGCTTTTCATTAATGTCATACAATCTTGATTCTAAGGATCATCTGCTTAGATGAAACAGTGAGGTAGGATTTTCCTTTCCAAGAGGCATTACAGAACACCTCTTCACGTCATAGCACAGAAATGTCAGCACATACAAAATACACCAACAAGGTCTCTCTATCAAGTATTAACTGTTTTTGAATCAACGTAAGAAGCTTTCGGGGCCAAGTCTGCCTCTACCTAAACTTCCACAAAAAGAAGATTCAATACAATGTTAATATAAACAGAAGTGTGTGGTTTCCCATTACAAGCTTGAAAGGTAATTTATTTCTCTTTCCTGGTCTGATGGAATTGCTATTCTGTTTCTCCACAGCTTGCTGACCTACCTTCCTTTTCCGTAGTCTTCTTAAAAACAAAACAAAAAAAACCCTTTGTTCTCATTTTCTCCTCCCTCTTCTCTGCATTCAGCAGCACCATTTCCTATTTTCCCTACCTTTAAATTCCATCCTTGCTGTTCCCTCTATTCTGATACTTGAGCTCCCTTTACTCGCCAGTTCTAACTTTATGAACACTTATTTTCCCTTTTCTGTCCTCTTTATCCTTTCATAGGCACTTGGAAGCCTTCTGTGTTCTGTGATAACAACAGGGTAAACATATGATCTCCATTAAAGTTTTAGTAAATGCTACAGGCATTTATCCCATGGAGAACACAAAGAGAAGGTGATGATTTTAAGTCAGCAACCTTAGAATTTTCTTTATAATAGTTTTCCCTATAAACTCATTCTTACAGGTAGTTTTACAAAAAAGAAAAGTAAATATTCAGTGATGATAAACATGCTGTGGTTTTCTTTACAAACAGAAAATTGTATTTGTTCTACTAATTTTTTTCACCAAATACTCTATTGAAAGAGTACCTATATAAAAAGAGAAACTATTGCTTAAACAAAAATTAATTCCTTGACAACTCTGAACTCAGAGTCAATTCTGAAGTTTTCCTATTAAAGCTTACTTCATGGAAAGTCCACATGAAACGTATTAAATGGTAAACTGAAGTTTCAGATGCAAGATCCCCTGCATTTATTGAACAGATGCATATTTTATGTTAAGACCTGTACTTTTTATGTTAAGCACTTTAACACAAGGACTACTACCCCCTATCTATTACAACTCCTCAGTGTACCTGATCTTCATAAAATAGTTATAGGATGACAAAAAAGTAATCTGAACCTAAAGCAAGAACTTCTACCAATTTAATTATGAATCAGCACCTAATATCTCATTTATTGGAGGTACAAGTTCTTCCTTATGTCAATTGCTCTCTTCATGTTTCATTTCTTTATGAAGTGAAACTAAAGACAGAAAGCATACAATGTATTATTCTTATAGGGGATGTATATGCATTAACATCTATATAGAATGCCTCTGTACTAAAGTTCTTAGTCTTTCCTTCTAAATATAACTTAAAATCTTAGTTTTCTGAACTATCCCAGAATGACCATATATTTTCCCTGAGCCCTTAAACTTAATTAATAACTTCTAAGTATACTAGAGGATAGGTCTTCGAAACTCTAGCTTCTACACAGCAAGATACTATCTACAAAAACTTAACCTATATGAAACAGGGTACATAGTGAAGGGCTGGCTGATAAAGAAAGACACCCATGCAAATACGTGTTTTCAAACACAGATAAGTAACAAACTCCAAGACACGTAAGGAAGCTAATATTTGGAATGATTAAGATTTAATTTAAGAGGGATGCAAAGTGCTTCTTCAGTGTCAGATCTAGCTTAATCTGAGGTTAGCAGTGCATACTAAAGTGATTCAGCTAACATGGAAGCCAACGTTATTTTTAAACAAGAGATCAGGAAAAAAAGCAATAATAGTACAACACCAAGTTCAGGTCTCCTGAAACAAGAATCTGCTTTTCTGCTTTACAGCTGCAATAACATCTTAAGACATTAGGTCTACTTTTTTTTTTTTTTTTTTTTTTTTTTTTTTTTTTTTTTTGAGAGTTGAAAAAGCATTAAAAACAGATCAGTAGCAGGTTTAAGTAAAGACAGGTAACCTGGAATGATAAAAACATCAAGACACAAGCTGGACATAGAGAATAAGTACTAACATCAGCCCTTCCCTCCCCTTTAATAGGGACAAAAAGAAAGAAAAATTGTACATCAATAAAATGCTGTGGTGACATCATAGCTGAGAAATTAACTAATTACAACCCAATTACGAAGTCTAGAAGATGTACTCGTTATACTCCTAACACCTGCAATAAGTACCTCTGGAAGAGTCTCCCTGCCAAGCTATTAATATTAAAGATAGAAACAAAAAAAGGCAGTCTTACTTTTTCATCATCTTCAGAAAAGGGGGCACCTCCAGGAGTCTTATTTATTGCTTGGGCAACACCAATAATTTCTCCATCACTGTTTCTTATGGGCATGCATAAGAGTGATTTGGTCTTGTATCCAGTGAGCTTGTCAATTTCATCATTAAAGCGTCGATCCTTCAAAAGAAAATAAGGAAGTATTAATGTGCACATTATACATCTGAGTTTTCTTCAAATAGCAAAGTACTTTATTTTCCTCAATGTCTTATATAGTAAAGTTATGCTGTTGCATCTGTGTTTTTACCTTATCCTCTTTTAGCTGTTTTTCTTCAGTTAAGATACTATATATATATATATATATAAATATATAAAAGAATCAGCACTTCTTTCTAAAAGGATCAGTACAACGCATTGTGAGTGCAATTATGTAGTCTCACATTTCTACCTTAATAAGAATTAAATAAATGCTTGCCTCTCATTAAAATGAGACATTAAATTTCAGCACAATCAAATCTATCAAAACTAGCACTGTTTCATACTTTTTGTTGCCACTCCTCTATCATGTGGGATCAGAGCGTTGCACATATTGTACAATATCTGAATGGCTTTGGGGTTAGATGTAGTAGTTCTTGCTATTAAGACTAAGTCTAATACATAAAAAAATATATTAAAAAAATAAGTTGCACATAGATAGTCCTTGCTTCAGGTTTAACACACTGATATGGAGCAACTGACATTTTAAAAAAGTCGTTTTACCCTAAAACACTAGAAGTAGTGCCTCATGCCTCAAACAGGTGCTTTAATACTTGTAGGAATTTCAGAATGTAGTAAATTGTAAACAAGGATGACAAACTACCATCTTTATAACCAGTTAGAAATGGAAAATATACATGTAGGGCAACAACATGACATCTTTAGAACAAATTTTATCACTTCAAAGAAGTGCCATTACTTTTTGGAACACTTATTGTGATGAATGACATCCAGCCAAGACTGGTATCTAGAATTAGTAACGTGATCGTATATACACATACATGTTAGTCCACGCTGCCATTTCACATCTGTATTTTGTAGATGCCTGTGATTTCTCCATCAAGCAGATGGAGACACTTGGTGGCCCTACTTCTCTGCCTGCTGCACTTTAAATTTAGTAAAACAGACGAGGCTTGCTATGATGGCTAATATTACAATTGGGTAAAAATGCTTTTTCACAGAAATGCAATAAAAACCTCATTTTTTTTCTGGAAATCTAAGTATAGGAACATTCAACTTTAAAAAGCCCCCTCACGCCAGTATATTTCTCAGTGTATTGCGTAGCTGAAGACATGGCTATGCATATTCCTTGGATTTACAGTTTAAGCTTCCTCTGCAGGACCCACGCAGCTAGTTGCCACTGGAGAAATATTACCATGTAAACAAAAAAAAAAAAGAAGTGTTTAAAAGATGTATTAAATATCTTTTCATACAACTTTCTATGCTTACCAGAAGAGTAAGGGGAAATTATAGTACTTTCGACCATTAAACAGTCTGTTTTTCTTAACCACAATAATGTTTAAAGTAAGAAAAAAAAAAGGCTCAGAGCAAGACTCAAATCTTAAGAGAAAATGACTTTCATTATAGATTGACAAAAGCAAAGGGAAACTGAACTAAACTTCCTTTAAAAACATGGTGGTATACAGAAATCCATTCTGCTCTGCAACTGTACCACTCAAACTGCAAATCAGTGTCTCAAAGAAGCCTGTGAAGTTCAGAAGAGGTAGTGCTAACAGCATCTCCAGTCCACATGGGAGGGGATCATCTTCAATAACCATCAGCCAGGGAGGGAATTTCTGCCATTTCCAGGCAGCAGCTCCGTTCCTCTTGGGTGAAGTTAGCATTCATATTGCAGACAGTTCTGGCTCCCCTAACATGAGAAAACTGAGCTCTTCCACATGAAGCAAGAGCTTTGTTTCCAAAGATTTAGGCAATATTGTCTTCGAAATATTCATGTACATTTGCATCCACTGGTGAAAGAACTATCCATATAGTCCTTGATCTAAGATAAAACTTGATTGAGATGAGGGAGAGAATTCATTATATCTTTACTGACACTAAAAGTTGTCAGACTTTTCCTGGCGATCTTATTCCTACTTTTATTTCCCTGATTGTTGATGTTATAGAAACATCTGTTTCTACCTGTTCTTTGCAGATGCTATAGAAACATTGTTTTAGCCACCTTAGAAGTGACATGATTTAGAAGTAACTTATAATCTGCACTCACTCAACATAATATACACATTTAGTTTATACCTTTGTGCAAATTTTCAGACCCTTTAAGCGTAAGGGATTAATACCAACCATGATATTCATATATAACATTTTTGCCACAGAACACCAAGCTCTTGATTCTGTTTTATTATACCATTCTTTTTTCCCTGTTTTAATTCTATAATTTCATTAGGGTCTGTTGTTCTTCCTTAGACCTATTTCTGCCTCTAGAGCATATTAACAGCCTTTGCTTCCAAGAAGAGCAGATTACTAATCTGCAGTCTTTGATAAGACAATGAGATTCCCTTGAATTATTTGTGCCTAACAGTTTCCTTAGGAGAACCAGAACCCCCATGATGAATGGTTTTTAATAACGACATCAGGGGCCCAGACCTGGCTGATCTTGTGATCTTTCTGCATGCTGCTTGTGCACTTTGATATCAGCTTCAATAGGGGCTGAACTGTTCTGCACTGTACAGAAACCTGCCTAGAAAGGCACGCTACTTATACACCAGAAGTGAACTGCAGTGCAATTATCACACAGTAGGCTTCACCAATGAATAAATTAAGCTTTTTTTCAACTGCTTCTTGGTAATGTCTGAACTAATATTTAGAATTAGTTATTGTGCCTGAAGTATCGATATGCTTAGTGTTACTGAAGAGACACAGACCCTGCTCCGTTTTACTTTCTACAAACTCAGAAGAGCACATAGAGAACAACTGAACTGAAAAGCAGCCTTGGCTAGTAATAGCATTAATTGTAAGCCTTATAAAAAAGAAATCTTCAAGGAAGAGTTAAACCGAAGAGTGAGTTGGGATTTGTTTTATCTGAGCACACAAAAATACTGTAAGACAAGAGGTCAGATTAAAAATTGAGCAAATTTATGTTTAACTAAAAGTTTAAGTAACAAGGTTCACTACAATGAGGATTTTAATCCAATTGTAATTTACAATCTGTTATTTACTCAGGAAAGGGCACTGTCAAAAGCTTCTCCCTTGCTTACAAGTTCTATAACTAGAATAATTTATGTTTACAATAAAACTAGACTAGAGTGACAAGTTATGCTTTTTCATAGGTATGTAGGAAGTCACATTCCATCCTTATTCTGGATGCTGCATTTGTCCACAAAGTTTGTCACACCTGTGGTCCTTGTCCTGTAAAACAAGGAAGCATTTAGGTTCAGTTCTGCGTTTACGAAGACTAGCAATCACCTTTCAGGCACATACAGTGAGTGTAAGGCACTTGATGCACTTTCACAAAAGGGGCAAACCCACACATTAAAAGCATTTCACTACATAATGGGCTTCTCCCCAACAACAGTCACCCTAAATACAGAAGTTGTCTCCCTCAGCAGTACCGCATAGTATGAGAAAACTTTTCACTGCACACAACAAGAAACACCAACATTCTAATTTCTCTGTAAAAAATCCCCATTGGTCCTCTCGCCATCACAATCAGAACAAGTCTGTCAGCTGTGGTAAGCCTCCTGGGATAGCAAGTTTATTTTTAATGACTCAAATCAAGGCAAGGTCTTTTTTGTTCCTCCTATACTGCATTTTCTTTCAAGTGGATTTTTGAAGCCTCCTGTTTCTGTCTTTTGCTGGGACACCTACAATGAAGAATTGAGGCACGGGGATCCTGGAGCAGACAGCCTCAGTCCCAGATATGCAGTGACCTGCTCTGGTGATATTCTCATTGATATCAAATTGCTCACTTATGCTAGAGAACTGGACTACCTTTTGCAGAAGGACATTACATCTCTGGAACAGAGAGTAAAGGTACAGTAAGCATGCTATAGAAAAGCTAATGCGTTTAGTTAGAAAAAGGAAGAGATTGAGACAAGCCTCATCAAGAACTTGGTAGTAAGTAGATGGGAGTAATCAAGATGTCAGGTGAAACTTCGTCCCTAAACTTTTGTGGAAGAGCAGCCAGGAATTTCATTTTAGTGACTTTTGGGAAAGAGTAATGAGGAAGGAGACATGAACAAAAATACTACTTCTGCCAGCATTAATATTGTTGAAGTAAGCAATACACATATAAGAAAGCTGAATGACTAGATGACCTGCATTATGTCCCAAACCTTCCTTTTACACCCCACGCTCCCCCCTCAGCTTTCTTCCATAGCTTATTATATTGTAATAGGATGTACATGGTAGGATCTAGCTGAGAGGTTTAGCTGGATTTAACAGCATCAATAAAAACTCAAGTGTGACCTGTGAAGGCTGAGGAGCTTGTACAAAATTTACATCCACCCCTACTTACAGGGTAGTAACCTTGAGCAAGGAGGCCTGTTTAGCAGCTGATAACAAAGCTGCTAAATCAGAGAGAAGCCCTCTGTTAGGCTGCAAACGTTTTGTGATACAAACTATTATCCCATTTGTTAGACCAGCCCATGGCACAACAAGGTCTTCATCCGTGCTGGGCTTCTGGCTGCTAAGGAATATTAATGTTGATGATACTAATGCAACATTTGCTTTTAAGTTTTTTTTATGATCAAGGCTTATTCAGAAATCAGGGGCAGACCAGATACAAAATATACATATTTTTCAAAAGCCTTCGCTGTAACTATAATTGTACTGGCAGTATTTTCATGCAAGAACACCCAAGAATTATAAAGTCAAGTTTTCCACTGGCTATTAAAAAAAAAACTGCTAAAATTCACGGGCTTTTTTTTTTTTTAATATCTGTTCTATATAATGAGATTTCTAGATGCTAGACACATTCAAAGCATAATGACTGAGGCACTTTGAACTAGAATTTTGGAAATTCCAAAAAGGAACGTTTATTCTGGAGGATAAATCTCACCTTGTCTAAAGCTGTTTATTGATTGTCATTCTTCTGTGGGGAAATACTGCCCTGTAAAATGCAATGGTCAGTCAAGGAAAGATGAGCGCAGGATTGATTCATCAGTTCAAGCACTTGTGTTTCAGCTGTAGGAGCTGTAATACTGCAGTCTCAGTTCTTCTGTACACTAAAGATGTTTCTTTCCTCACTAGCTGAAAAGTCTCATGTTTTTATTCTGTAAAAGGCTAAACTAGGGTACAGACAGTTACATTCTCGAATCATAAGTGTTATCAACATTTGTTAAGAAACATTAAGTTTCTAGTTCCTGTAACTGTGTGAGTAACATTAAAGGGTAGCCTGAAAGTGATCAAGAACATAAGCATCAGAAATGCAAGGGCCTGGATCAGCAGGACATCTTAGTGATGTAGGACATTCAAATTCACCTTTCTAGATCCCTTACCCTTCATCATACCAGCTGAAAAATCATAATACTGCCCATCCCCATGAGCTATCTCGAGTCCTTTGGTCAGACCTCTGTACTCTCATAAGGTTAATTTGTAAATCTGACTGAGAGCTATAAAAATATTGGGCAAGGACTGAAAAAAGTTGATCAGCTGTATCATTGATAGGATTGGAAGTGCAAAGAAATCTAGTAAGGCCCAATCCTCTTTAGTTAGAGAGCAATGACAAATTGGCCATGGAACTGTAATCGCCAAATAACAGTCTTTGATCATTATGAGAACTGAACTGCTATGCTTAGAGGAACTCTACATAAAAATTAAATGCTGACCACAAAGAGGTGAAAATCTCATTAACAAGTCATTTTTTTTTTTTTTATCACTCACTAAAAGCATCTAGACATTTTCTCATGATTCCCAACTTAAAATAAACTCTTCAAAAAAGCTAGCAAGCAGCACCCTTCCACTGAAGGCCACTGGGAGCCTCCATAACTCCCATGAATCAAACTGACTGCCGTGTTCTTGTTCGTAATCTAACTCCAATGTTGGGGGGGATTTAAAGCTATGGAATAAGTTATGGTAGCAATAAAGAATGTTTTAATTTCTGAGCAAAGGTTAAAGAACTGGATTTCAGTTTGATTTTCAGTCTAAGTAGGAGGTTCACAAATTATTAGCAGAAGTACAGTTCTAAACATAGCCCTTGGAACTTGGAAAAGAAAATGAATCTTTATGTCCTTATTCCTTGACTTTACAGGAAGCCAGGCTGCAGCAGCATTGTCACTTGTAGAAGTAGAAAAACTGAAGTTGAAAGACTGATTCAATTTCTTGATCATGTTTCCTATGAGCATAATAGGAAAAGAACAACCCAAAAGACAGCATATTATCCAGACTTAAAGCATAACAAAGTCAAAATACAAATTAAAAGTAAATAAATGAAGGCATCTGCTCTAGATAATCTTCTCTTTAAGGTAAAAAAAATAAAAATCACAAAAGGTGCAAGGTCTGTAATACATAAGGAACAGAAACCAAGCAATAAAACACTGCGGTGGATATGGGCAAAACCTTGTTGAAAATAGTTACTTGTTTTTGGGGGCAAAAACTAAGTAAACCAATCTCTGAAGAGACTTCCTTGTAAGGACTGCTGCAACCATTCCAGCCATCTCCCCCCAAATCCCTAAGGCCCCAGAGACAAAGGCAGCGGGAGAACAGAAGTGTCATTCTCCAGCACCTAAAACCTAATTCTCCCAAGTAAATAAGCACATAGTCCAGTTATCTACTATTTATATGACAGCAATATTTCTTATAAGATAAAATGAGTAAAACAGATAAGAAAGCACGTAACAGCTCAGCAAACCATTTCTTCACTCCCAAAACAATTCCCCAAAAGAGTAGCGAACATTGGCCCTTAAGGTTCTTAACTTCCAGATATAAAACTAAGTCCATATATAATTTAAGCTGAAAAATACACAAGACTTATTGACTTTCTTGGGGGCAAAAAAGAAGTTCACTTGCAATGTTAAAGTTCATGTTTTATTGTTAAATGCATCAGTTTGGGCCTTTTTTTTTTTTTTTTTTTTAAATTTGGTTGGTGGGGATGCATTATCTGCATCCCCATCTGCATCCTGTCCTGACCACAGTTTCATCTACTAGTTAGACAACAGACAAGTAACAGTACACATTGACTACTTATACAAGCACTGGCACAAAATTAACAGAGAAAATAGTATATGTAATTTTTTTTTCTGAGAAAGGAAAAACTATCTTCATAAGCATTATCAAGTTTGTAGACATGAATATCAAGTTAATAAACATAATCACATTTTATGCTTCCTAGTCTGAGCTGATCAACAGCAGGAATAAGAAAAGATTCCTCTGCAGGACAACATTACCCAGGTCCAATACAATTCTGTTCTTCCTTCAAGACAAACCAACATTAGATTGCTGATAGCACTGCAGAAACTTAAGTTGTAGTCTGATCCTGTACAACAGCTGTGCATTCCTGCTCTGTCTGCATTTTTACCAAAGAAGAAACTTGAGAATATTTTTTTCCTCTAATTTTAAATATTTAGAGATCACACTCACTACTGCTTGCTCTATCACAGTGGCTCTCCATGCTCTTGTATGTAATGGGCATGCTGAAGCCCTGCTGGGAACCAGCCACACCACCATACAAGTTCCCACATCATGCCAGCCTCACTGTCAGCCATTTAGTGCCATTCTCCCCAACATACAGGATGATTTTTTGAATTTTATATTTTATTTTATATTTATTATATTATATTTATTTATATTTTATTTTATATTTTTATATTGATATATATATATATTAAAATTTAAACTAGTAAAATAAGATCTTTGAATAATAAATTTAAAGTGTTATTGTGACAAAACAGTAGTTTTATTAACCTTAGCCACACTCATTTTTAAAGGTGTATTGTAGGGACATTAGACATTAAACACAGATTGTACGCAGTTGCTGTTATCCTCCTAACACAACTCTGCTGATCCATGAGCTCAAGCTGTCTATATTTCAGTTTGTCAATAGGGCTGTTGCAGAAAAGTAAAACAAGTTAACTTGTGTAACAATGTATGTATGCTTGCTTGTTTTAATTCTGCTATTCTATAGAAAAATAGCACAATGACATACAAATGTAAATAATTCAAAGTAATATCCATTTGTTTTGGAAAACTGAAAACCAATCGAATAGAATAGCAAAATCCTTTACCAAGCAAAACTAAGGCTTAATTCAGTCTTGTTCTTGTAATGGGATTTCTGCTAAAATTAGAACTGCAGAATCAGACCCTTCATTTTCACCATCACTGACGTACTGTAATCAAATAGATAATTGAACTGTATTATGCTGCACTGCCACAATGCAGCATGCCCTATAGGTGGAAAATATTTCTCCTCTGTCCTGAGAGATTATGATTTTTTTTTTCCCCAAATAGTGTTCTTAGAGACACACACACACATCATTCAGAACATCTTTCTAGTTAGGTACATGTATAAAATTAACAAAGTAACAAACAATAACAGTGTATGCAGAAGACAGCCATGCACCAAATATACATTAGATACTCATTTTTCTAAATAAGATAAGTACAGAATTTACCTAGACAAATGAGCAATAAAGCAAGAGTGCAACTAAAGTCAGATCTGTCTAATGGAGGGGGGGGGGTAGTGAAGCCAGCTAAATGACTAAAGTATTGACATAAATTTGTCTTTCAGCTAGTTTTATCAGTGACAGCAATAGGAAGCTGTGTTTGAATTCTCACAAGGCTCTAAGCAACAATCTTAAATTGTTTCTGTACTTGACTGGTGGTGTAGCAGTGCTGACTTATCCTCTAAACTCCCATTTCATAGTTATTCTCACTTATTTTAAAAAAGTGATTGCCATTTAACATTTAGTTTATGTATATACTCATTCTTTTTAGTTCTTTTTCTACTCCAACTCTTCTACTGAAATGTTATCTTCTCCTTTTACATGTAGTCATATACATATTTTTATTTTTATTTTTTGTTTTACATATTTAAACAACTCCACAGCACAAGAATGTAAGAATTACAGGGTGGTCTGTGTGTGTGTAGAAAATGAAGCATTTAATTAATAAGTGAGCTGTATTAACAGGAAAGAAATTAAGTCTACTTTTTCCTTTGGCTGGAGTTCTTGCTCATTGCTTCTAAAATGAGATATGAAGACCTGTAATGAAGTTACTAAGAGCAACACCAGAAAAGTGGAAAAACATTAAAAATCTATAATGTCTTTAAGTATCATATGTATACTGTATCATATATTACACCGTAGCATAAAGTTGAGGCTATTAACTGCTTAGACTGCATTTCCATATATTCTACTGTTTCAGTGTTTTAAACTTAGTTAAATTTCCTGCAGCCTATCTATAAAAAAGCATCCCAAACCACCACACTGATTAAAGGACAGCAACTCTAAATTAAGTGATGAGAAGCACAGCCTCACCTGTGCCATCAGTTTCACCAGGGAGAACAGAAACAGAGGGATACATTCTCCTTCCCCCTTTCATAGGCCCTGCCTTTTCCACAGTTTAAGCAGAACCAGGAGAGAACCACCAGAAGATGTATCAGCTGCAGCCAGGTAGAAGCAGACCTTGCAGTTAATTTGCAGAGCAGAATACAGAATGGCAATGAGACAAATCCAGGTCAGCCCTTCCAGGAGTAGGGATTCCAAAAGTGCTCCCCACACAAGTGTTACCTCCTCCCTATTAAAACAGATTTAACACACAAGGAAAAAGAACCACTCACTGAAGGGATTCAGAACTCACCTACAGCTGAGACAGTGAACTTCCCTGAGGAGAAGGCAACATCACAGGAGAGGACGCAAAAAGCCACAGATAGGAGTAATCTGGATTACTATTCCCTCTGCATCATACCAGTATCTCTACTGCACCACTCAAGAAAACTTGTACTTGTCATGCAGAAACCACAGCCTGAGGTAACCCTTTTTGTAGCTGCTGGCTTCCAGAATATATTCCTTAAAAAGTAATGAAGCCTGTACCAAGTGTCTAATGCAAGCTACTTGGAACAGAAGGAAAGCAAGAGGCAACTGTCTCTGCTCCTTTAAGTCACCACAGACTCTAGCAAGATGTGAAGCCAGATGAGCATTCAGAGGTTTTTCCTGGAGCCTCCCTATTCTTATTTTTCCACTATTAAAATCTGTGAGGTTTTTATAGTGAGGTAATACAAGCGGATCAAAAGGCTCCAGACCTGTATTCAAAACCATACCCCTTCTTGCCCTGAAAGTACACCGTCATACAACTCACAGCCTCTTTACCTCATGGCATGCCTGCACTCCTGAGGAGTCACAGGCCAGGGAGGGACCAGTTTCCTGCTTATGCTGTGAGGAAATTTTACCAGGAGCTGAGGAAAATAAACCTAAAAATGTTTATGTCTTCAGATAAATAAGCCAACTAACTGATATGCTAATGAAGTATGTAAGTTTGACAGGAAAAAAAAAAGCCTCACAGAACTAGACAGAACTAGCCCACAGACATTCCCTGGAAAGGAGAGCTAAAAGGCTGTTATGACTACCACACTTCTTTTGGTAACCAAGGGTATCAGGGCACTAAGTACTTACTCTGACAGTAAGAAAACAGGCCACACATTTAATAACAAACGAAAAGGATAAAAAAAGTGCACAAAAAATACCAGCATGCTGATTCCTTGAAGTCTTCCACACGTAGGCTTGCCTGGGAGCCTGCACCCCTCACCACCTGCATCCTCGCACCTCCTCATACCAGCACCAAAATCAGGCAGCACAACATGCTTCAGCACTGACTTTAAGTGCATAAGACCCACACCACCGCTTGTAACTTCCCAGCAACAGCAAATTATTGCAAAACTCTTTACACATGAGTGGGGAGCAGGTTCCAGTCCTAGCTTTTGCCTCAGGACTGTGTGGACTTGCATTAAACAGGCTCCACCTAGGCACCTTGCACCCAGTTGCTGCCAACCCCCTGATTTTTGTCTCTAACCAGCAAGGGATGCATGCCCAGGTGCTGAGCAGCCATGAAGTGATGGCCTAGGTGGGAGCAGCTGGCCCTGTCATGGTGAACAGGCAACCGCCATCCTGGCCTGTGAGGTAACTTGGCCTGCTCCACACAGGTGAGAGGTGGGTTTGCTCCACCACGGTACCTGCAGCCTGTCACCAGCAGCACACAGCATGTTGTGTGGCCCAGGAAGTTTTACATTTCAGTCAGAAACTGCTCCCTGAGAAGGCTCACAGGCCATGGGAAATGAAATAAGGTGCAGGGGCCTCAGAGAGCCTCACATAGGCAGCAGCTATGCCTCCCTACCTCTGCGGCTGCCGCTGTGGCTCTCAGATGTGGATGGCACAAGGCCACTTCCTAGAGACTCATAACTTTAATGTTTCCTAAATTTTGCATGGTGGACTGAGGTGCCCTTTCCTGGAGAGCATGTTTGAGCAATTTAGTTCTTTACTGTTGTAATTATCTCTTCTGTTCCCTGTGGTGCTTCCTAGTAATGTTTAATGCACAGTAGAAGTTGTTCTAACTCATTTTTTTGTGTATTACATGGAGATTGTCTGCTTGCCATGTTTTGTGGTCTCTGAGGGGCAACCTCTGTCCTTGCTGAGAGCTGGTGTGGAAATACATGCAGCAAGGGCTAGCGCCAGCTGCTCCAGCACTGCTGATCAAGGCAGCTCCTAAGTGCTTCTGACCCACAGGACCAAACCCTCACAGGAATTCCGTAGATGCTCTTTAGAATGGAAAGAGATGCACTGATAATTCTGATAGTAAGAAGCAGTTAACCTGTGTGATAAGATGTGGCTCCCATCTGCTCATCACCACCTATGCCAACACCTCTTACTTGGGAAAAGCCAGGCTAAAGAGTTTGCACCTGTAAGCAGTAACTCTGTATAACTGTAATACCATCCAACACAAGCAGAAGAAAATGAATGTTCCTAGGTTCCTAGCTCCTACAAAGTTCCTAGAAAAATGACACAATCTTAACACCTGTGCCCAGGTGATCAGGAATTTTTTAAGATTTCTTCTAACAGAGTGTGTTTGCAGTAGTTGCATGCCATTTGGCCTAAACTTGACAGAGAAAACAGTGAGATCAATGTTTTCTGTTTTGCTTTATTTTAGTTTTTATAGTTAAATGTTTTAGAATAATTAGCTATTGTTCTTGTTAAAGACTTGAGCTGTTCTGAAAATCATTTCTGATTATTTTTACTGACCCTTCTCTAGCCTCCAAGAACCCATGCCTTAGTGTAAATCCTTTTAATACTTCTCTCTTTTTTTCCCCACTTCATTAAGACATCCATCTGGTAAGCCATTTTATCTTTATTTAAAGCTATATTTTAAATTCTAAATTTAACATAAGGTATATTGAAAACTTTTTTTAGCTGACATTGGCAAATGGCCAAACATTTTTCAATGCTTCCTGATGTATGCTTACTAATCTTACTAAAGAGTAGGATTTTTTCACTAGTTAGAAAGATGTGGGACGCTATTATCTCTAAACTTTTACACAGATTAAGTTATAACAATAGCCAAACATTCCTTAAGATTTATTTTTTTATTTATGTGATACTCTAAAAGATGGAACAAAATAGAAGCGATCAGGAGCCTCAGCTGAATGTCACAGAAGATCTGTACGAAGGGATGACATGAAAAATACACAGATTTAATTAGAAAAAAAAAAAAAGTTAAATTTTTGAACAACGCATAAGACCTGCAGATAAAGGTTTAATATTGCCTCTGCCTACATACTTACAATATATTTAATACATTTCATACTCAAGTGCAAAAGCTGTATCTATGCTCTGTTAAAGGAAGTCTCAAAAGGACACTTGGGTCCTAATTTCCTTGACAGTATAATGGTGTTTGATTCTTCAAACACATATGCTCAAGACATACCGCATTATTTGCATAAGAGTAAGGGCTCAGTAACGCTTCCCAAAATTAATACAAGGGAAGGATCCAAGGCCATATTTTAAAGCTTAAATTTACTAGGAGTCCAATCTACAACTAGATTACTTCCAGGATAAAAAGTTTTAGACTGCCTCCAAAATGCAAAGAGAGTATGTATCTCCATTCCTGTTCCAACAAATTCCGTAGTACTAACTCTTACAGATTAAATAAAATATATTACAAGTTGTTATACAGTTATAAAACCTCACCTTCAGCACATGACTTTGCACTGTGGTCAATAAAACTTTGAGTCATGAATGAATCCGGCAATTTCTGAACCAGGTGTTTAACATTCACCTAAACTTTTCCATAAATTAAATATTTGTCAAATTATCTGATGCTGTGGACCTCCAAAACGTTTGGTCAATTACTTCACATAAACTTCATAGATCAAATTACCATGAGGCATCCAAAGTTGTATATTATTAAAAAAAATCCAAACTGTGATACAGTCCTCAATACATAATATTGATTCCAAATCTTGTATCTAGCTATGCACATTCAATTAATTCAGTTTACGTGAGCAGGGTTGTAAAGACAGACCCACTGACAGTAATAATCACAGAAAAGCCACAGCCTATTATTTCAAATATGTTTTCTTTTTTGAAAAATATGTGTAATTGAAAATCTTATGCTATCTTTGAAAATGACACTGCAAATCATTTACAAACTTCCTAAGCCTATTGAACTCTGTATGGGGGTACAGGTAACTGCCTGCATGAAGCACACTGTAGGAAATGACAGGATTTAAATGTGTATGTTATTCCCATGAAGTCTCATTAATGCCAGTAGTAGCTGGCAATAATCTGTGCACAAACTGGCCACCCAGTCCATACTAGTTGATAGGACTTCCAGTCACTTCAACTAGTATCTGATCGGACTCTGAGAAAATAAAGATGTCTACACAATAATAAGACAAATTTCCCAATATTGTAAATGAGGTAATTAATGATATGGAAGTATTTTTACTTTTTTTTTTTTATTTAAAAAACAAGCAAAGAGACTTTACTCTAGAGGTGCTAGTCTGACCTATTACAAAAAAGACCTTTTCTTACCAAATAAGTATCATCAACATAAACATTCTCTTCAGTGGACAAAATGGTGCTGCTCTCTTGCTTCTTTTTCTCCAACTTCATCTGTCAGCCTGACAAAGTTTCCTGGTAGTGCTTTTTTTTTTTTTACCTGATGGTTGATTAAAAACTTCCATCATCAGTGGCAATGCTGACAAAAATCATATAATCACATCTGTTAATTTTTAAAGAGCTGTATTGTGAGCACTACAATGATCTGAGGTGGAACAGCTTCTTTGCGTACACATAACTAGCCTTCCTTAGGGCTCTTTATGCTATTAAATTAGAAAGGTCTCCTTTTAATGATGCACAATGGTTATATACATGCCAGGTAAGAGAAGATAAACTGTACTAACTAGGGAACATAACAGAAAGCATATCCCTCATTTTATTAGCAAGAAAAACTTTCATTAATGTTACAAGGTCTGAAGTTTCTGATGTACTGGAATTGTTCAGAAGTAACTCCATGGGAAGTGGTGAAGTTGCAACTGATAATTACAGGAGAAACTTAGCTCAGAACTTTCCCTTCTACAGTAACTAATGTACATAGGGCTTAGACATACAACAAAGTGTATTATTTATTATAATTGATTATAAAGAATACAAGCCAGGCAAAAGTACAATATAAATAGTACTGGGAATGGCAACTGCGTGGATTGTTTTCCACTGTTCTCTGCGAACCAGCCAAATAGACAAGCTGCTGGGCTTCTTCATAGGGAAGGGAATACAAAATGAACACACACTTAAGGAAAGTAACAGTCCCTTAGGACTAGAAAAACACCCTGCCTTTCCAGTGGCTTTCTCACCTCCAAAAGAAAAGGTGTTTGGATCTATCCAGAGTTAAGAGACACAGAGCTCTTTCCCAGCCAAACTCAGATATCCTTAATCTGTTTATTCACCTGAGACTATTGAGAATATCTTCTGCTTGCCCCCCAAGAGCAGAAATTTTGGGAAGTGTACAGTTTTAGAAAGTTATAAAAAAAAAAAAATCAAATGGTAAGAGAAAGTGGATAATGGGTAAAAAGGAAAAAAGAAACTAAGAAAGCAAGCTTAGATTTTTTCAAAGGTGATCCAACAGTCAGTCATTTTAGGCTGACTATTACAGCCTTTTTGCCAAGCTCTAGTCTTTCCTTTTTCTGTGGGCTGGAAACCTCTCAGTCCATATCTGTGATGAGCTTAGTATTTTTCACTGGTTGATAAATACATAAATATTCAGCCAAAAAAAAAAATAGCCCAGCTCTTCTGTATTTCAAACAAAAAGTATCCAATCTTATTTTCAAGTTTCTTCCTTGTATGGTTTGTTATTAAGCATCATCCCATTTTTTTAAATGTTTGTGTTTGGAATTATTCTAGAGCAAAGTTAGACATCGAACGTTTTTTACCTGAATTATTAAGGACACGCATCTCCCACCTTTCTAAGATTTTCCAAGATCCTCATTTATAAAATGGGTGGTTCTGTGGTTCTTAATTTTCTACAGAATCTTAAATTGCTGGTAGTGTCTCACGCTAGTACCTAGCAGAAACAATCCCTAGGACTGAGACAGAAGGTGGTAAATCTGACGCTAGTAAACTGAATGCACTGTTTTGCATTAACACTCTCGGGACAGGGCACTTCTGTCCCTGCCAGAATTTTTGCCCTGAAGCCAGGACTGCATTTTCACAACTCAAGCTGAAGCCTCTGTAAAAATACAAGGTGGGGGAACTCCTCGCAATGGGATTAACGGAGATGGTTTTATCACTCCAAGAAAGCGGTTTGAAAATACACGCCATGCGGTCTGAGTGGGCACATGCACCGGTGAAAACATACGCTCTTTAGGAAGCCGTGGAGATGACTTCGGCAGCGAGCAGGCAGGGAACGGTAGGCGACACCGAGCCTTACGGCTACAAACATTGGCAGTGTCGCGAGCATCTTTTTAAACTTTTCTCCGGCGGATCCCAGAGGACTTTCTGAAAAGGCGTGAAGCCGCCGAGCGCTCCCGGGGAACCCAGCGGGCGGCTAAACGCGACCCCTGCCGCCCCGAGGCAGGCAAGGAGGGAGGGAAGGAGACCGTGGGGCGGCAGGAGGGACCCCGAGGGGCCCCGACGGGGCAGGAGGGGCCGCGGGGAGCCGGGGACCCGCCCGGCTCCTACCTGGTAGGCGTCGGGGATGTTGACGGTCTCTCCGTGCTCCGCCACGTAGCCGATGATGCCCTTGCCCCAGGGCACCTGCACCTCGTTGCTGTTCTCGGTGGAGCCGCAGGGCAGCAGCGGGGTGCCGGCGTGCACGTCGAAGAACTTGGAGACCAGGCTCTTCTTGCCGGCGGCCGCCCCCTCCACCAGGAAGAGGGACCCCCGGTCGGCGTCCACCATGAGGCAGACGAAGATGAGGATCTTGTAGCTGAGGCTGGTGAGGTCCAGGTCGTTGGAGATGTCCTTGACCAGCTCCAGGAAGAACTGCCGCTCGTTGTGCTCCTTGAGGTAGCGCTTGTAGTCCAGGGCGGGCGGGGGGTACTGGGGCAGGCTGACGCGGGACTCCAGCAGGGCGCTGAGGATGTGCGCGGTGGTGGGGGGCAAGGAGCTGGCCTTCCGCAGCAGGGCCCGCCGCCGCACGCTGCTCAGCGGCTCCTGCGCCCGGGCGTGCACATGCTCGTCGTAGGTGAGGTTGACGTGGATGGCCTTGGAGCGGGCGAAGCTCTTCCGCAGCTCCTTGTGGGACGCCCGCCGCTGCAGCCCCCCGCCGCCGGGGCCGCCCGCGCTGCCCCAGCCGCCGCCGCCGCCGCCTCCCTGCCGCTCCTCCGACGGGCCGCCCGCGGGCGCCTTGGGCACCGAGTTTCTCCTCTTCAGCCACTTCTCCACCAGCTCCGGGTGCCTGTCGAGGAAACTTTCCACCGCCGCCACGTCGAGGCCGGCGTCCGCCGCCATGGTGCCGGCGGCGGGGGCGGCTCAGGCCATGCCCCGACGGGCGCCCGGGCGCAGGGATGGGAAGGGAAGGGAAGGGGGGATGGAGGGAGGGAGGGACGGAGGCTGCCGGCGAGCGCCGCCCCTGGCTCTTGCCCGGGGGCGAGGGCTCCTCCTCGGGGGCGCGCCTCCTCCTCGCCCCCCTCTTTACTAGTGGTAGTATCGTGCGTGTCAGCCTGGGCGCTTCTGCTGCTGCCCGGCTCCCGGCCCTCCTCCGCTTCTGCCCCCTCCGTCCGGGGCCGGCTCCCCGGCGGGCGCTGCCTCCGGAGATGCTCCGGGAGCGGCGGGGCGAAGCCCTCCTGCCAAGTGCTGCCAGCGCTGGCGGCGGCTGCTGCGTAACCCAGCCGGCGGAGCGCCGGGGAGGGAGGCTGGGGAGGGCGGGGGGAGGACGCGGGGGGGCGGCGGGCGGAGGGGGCGACGCGGAGCCCGGCTGCCGAGGGAGGCACCGCGGGGCGAGGCGGGGCTGCACCGGGGGGACACGGAGCGAGGTGGGGGGGGGGGGGGGGGGGGGAGGCTCCGCAGCTCGTTCGGGAATTCGGGAGCGGGGAACGGGGGGGAGCTTTTGTCTGCCCACGCGTGTGCGGGGAAGGGGCAGCCTCCCGCGGGGTTGCGGGAGAGGCGGCGCGGGTGCTCCCGTTACAGCGGGTTAATTTATGGCAGCGTTTGCGCCACTTGAGCACTTCAGAGGACGGGCGGAACGAGCGGAGCCCTTGGGGAGAGACCGGCTGAATTCCCGCTCCGTGCGGGGCTGGGTGCCGGGGGGCCGGCAGCGGGGTCCCGCGGGGAAGCCGCCCCCCGTCGGGGCCGGGGGCTCTGCGGCAGCGGCTGCCAGACGGAGAGCGGCCCCATGCACCGAGCAGCCGGAGCGGGGTTATTTTTATGCGCACGTGGAGCACGTTTCAGTGTTAAATCGATGCCTACGCACAGGCGATTGAAAAAAAAACACAACCAACACACCGCGGAGTCATGGATCCTAACACGTGAAAAATGTCTTTCATGCGCTAAGCACAGACTGAATGAAGGCGGCTTCACAGAAATTCATGAATGGGAGCTCGGGCGGCCGGGGAAACGCACGGGCAAACCCGCGATCAGCGGGGATCCCGAGCTGCCGGGGTCCTTGCCCCTGCTGCAGCCCCTCCGAGGCAGGAGCAGCGGGGCTGGGGGGCACACGCGTGCCGGGGGGCTCCGTGCGCAGGCACCGCGGCTCGGAGGCTGCTCGGGGAGCGGCGGACAAAGGCGGCCGCCTCCCGCTGCAGCTCGCCGGCTTCGGCCGTCCCCCGGCCCCGCTCCGCGCCCGGCTCCCCCCGCGCAGGGGCGGCTGCAGCAGGCGGCCGCCGCCCCGCTACCGGCCCGCGGCGAGGCGGGGGCGCGCAGGCGCGCCGGGTTGGGGGGCGCCCCCCTCCGAGCACCCCCCGCCGCTGTTTTTTGGGGGAGAAAGAGCGGGGACGCCGCTTGGGGAAACGCCGCCCGCGCAGGGCACCGCCGGCCCCTGCCTGGCCTTTCCTGTGGCATTTGCTTTGTGGCAGCGCTGGCACAGACGCGCCGCTCGCACAAAGAAATAGCTCGAGCTGCCTGGCAGGCACACCTCCGTCTCTCAAGCAAGGCCCTCTGGCAGCTACGTACAGTTGAAATAATTGTGCGTAAATAATTTTTACCATCTCAGTGTAGTGAGGTTTGGCTTGAGCGCTCACACCAGGGTTTTAGTACAAAATGGTTACTGTGCAGCAGTGCTGCACGCAGACACTTGAATCAATTCAGTGTTTCTGTGAGGTTAGGGATAGACAAGCCTTAATTCTTCACACAGTCTTGTGGTGTCTTTAGTTTACTTCTGTATTTATTTTTATTTTTTTATTGTGTGCTTTGATTAAAGCAAAAATCTGCATGTTGGCAATTTCTCAAAAAGAATCAAGACTGCAGGAAATAATGAATGAAGAATACAGACAACAATTTACTGTAATACCTTAATTGTATAGAACTCTGCAACCCCAAATTTGTGTGCAAATTATACTCATCTCTTTTAAAGACAAAATGTGACAAATATTATCACGGTGGTTTGCCTGTTCTGTAAACTGAGCAGGCTTCATGCTGTCACTCTAAAACCTGTCACTGAAACACACCTGGCCTGGTGTGCTTTAGTGACTGTAGGAGAGAACCCGTGTCTCTGCATCCTGGCACACATCAAAGCATGCCTCCCTTTGCAGGATGAGTACACCAAGCTCACTGTATTCTGGGCTGCAGCTTCATGTGTGGGCCTGGGATAGATGAGCTACAGCTTTTTTGTGGGAGGGACAAAAAACAAATGGATTTTGTTGGCTCCACAATTTCGCTGTGCTGCTGTCGTAGTTCTGCAGGTATGCTGCAGTGAGGTCCGGGTGGTGTGTATCCGATGCGCCTTACGCATGATGCACCCACCTATTATCGGTGTGGATGTGTAACGCCAACTCTGACAGCAAGGCAGGCTTTAGCCAGCCTCACCCGGTCTGCTAAGGCACAAGGCATACAGATGCTCTAAACGAAGGACAAGCAGAGGTGTCAGTGCATTTCTCAGGCAGAGTCTGTTTCTCTGTTGAGAAAGGCAGGGGCACAGCACTCTTCAAAATGCAATTGAGGAAAGCACTTGAGAAAACTTTTGTCATTCAGGCAGGTGCTTTACTTTAATTGTCTAAACAGTCAATAGAACAAGTCCTAACTATTAAATTGAAAGTGGAAGGTATCTTATAGCTAGAGTACAGAAGAAAAGAAAAGCAGGTACTCATTCACTTGTGTCACAGAACTTTTTACCCCACTCTCACTTACTCCCTTAGTTAAAAACAGAATTCACCTCTATGGAGCACTGTAAGGCAACTAGTTAAAGCCTGTAGTTGGCAAGCATTGGAACAATACTGGTAAAATGAGTACCTGGGAACAGATACGATTAGTTTTGTAATAATGCTCCCTCCTGTGATCACATAAGGAAAACTTGCTTGAGTGGAGTTTGTTTTAATCATTTAAAAAACATTTGCATAAACAAATAATTAATTACATTGTAAATCCCAATTCAAGTCATAGAGAAGAGATTCAGGAGGAGGTTTTAGGAGGACTGTAATCACCTTCATCAATCCTCCAGTTCGTGAAAATACCTATCACTAATCTCAATTGCTTGAGCTAGTCAGCCCTCATTCATTCTACATGTTTGAGCATATCTTCATATATTAGCATCAAGCGGAGAAAAAAAATCCACATCTCTGCAGAAGACTGGTAGATGATTTTGCTGTTTTAAAATTTGAAGGAACACTAACAACACATTGAACAGGGTTATATTTTAAAAACAAGAAGATATACATACAGTGTTCTTTTAATGTAAGATCATATTCTCCTGTCTATTGCATACAGTACCTTTCTTCCCAGATGGTAATGCTGAGGGCTTTTCTCCAAAAGAAAAACTTAATTTAGTCATCAGTTCTAATACTTAGAGGAGTTTTCCTATTTATGTCGCCACAACCAGATAATAATAGTTTTAGTGAGCATTTGAATAACTAGTTGCAGAATTGGGCTCCCAGACCTCCGTAGAGAAAAGAACAGTATTTTCCTGTATTGCAGTCCACAAAGGTCTATGAACTACTAAATGACACAATATAAGTAATGCTCACCTCTCAGTGTTATTTATTAGGATGCAGCATCTTAAAACATACATTTCTTTGGTTTTGCTAAGGCCAGTCCCTAATGAACAATAAACATCAAAATGCTAAAACCGGACATAGCAGCTACTCAAAATTAAAAGCATTTTCACTTTTACTACAGCTGCTGCAGCCATGTTTCATGAAGAAGTTGCTTTTTTCAAGTATGCAATAAGATCAGCTCTTTCATTCTGCTTTTTAATTCCAGCAAAAATCATTTTTGTACCAGGAATGTATTTCTTAGGGTTTTCCAAATACTCCATCAGTGTACTCTCATTCCAGGTAACTCCTGAAAAACAAACAAAAAAAAAAACACAGTAAACTGCAAGGCTAGCCCAACATCATATGTTTACAACAATTACCAAGGGTCTCAAGTCTAAGGTGCGGTGGTGCTCCTGAACATAACGTACCCACAATCCAAGAGAAATGTGAACGTGAGTGTAGCATAATATAAAATGCACAAGGTATAGATCGTGTTTGAGTCACTTTAAGTAACTCAAATATTTTTTAGCATCATCAGGAGTTGCAAGTTATTGAGCCAATTAGCATAAAACTACTTACTGCTTTTAAAGTATGTATCTTTGTAATTCCAGTATCCAGAAGATACAACTGTCATTTTATTTAACTGTTGAAAATGAGTGTCTGCAGATCGACATTAAATTCATTGAAGTTGTGTTCCACTGAAGGGCCTTAGAAAAAGAGTAATCAATGGCAACTTCCTGGAATATCTTCACAGAAGCTAAAAAAGCATTAGTGTTTTCTTCCAGCATGGCTAAATTCTGTCTCTGTCAACTGAAGCCTACTGTTGTGCTGATACTATCAAAATACCTCATCGTAATGACATGTTCAGTTTTATCTTCTGTCCTCCAAAGTTGACTTTTCCCATTACCTCAAGTGGATTTAGGTATCACTTTGTTAGCTTTCTTTCAAAAATTACTACTAACATCTGTATTATTTGTTTACTAATTTTTCAATGAAAAAACATAATTAACATGTTGAAGTACATGATGTTTTGCACCAAGGAATTACCATTATAAAGTGAATGTCAAAAAATAGCTCCCAGAAATCAAAGAAAATAAAAAGTGAGTAAATTCTACAATACCATAGTAACCAGAAAAAAAAAAACAACAAGACTGCATTTGTAATTAATAGCTTGATTCAAATATAATTTATATTCAAACAGTATCTATAAAACAACAACCCCTCAAAATTAATACACAGACTTATTTTCCACTTTTTGGTGCTCCATTGCCTTTCAAGACTGACTGTACTAAATACACAAGGCAAGTCATTGCTTACTAGTAGGTGATGGTATTTAGTAAAGCGTTGCTGAATGAAACAACTGCAGCACGCCACAATGCCAGTAGAGGGTAGTGACCAGCAAACAAAATCTAGCAGCATTCTTAAGGAACAGAAATGAAAATCTGCCCATTGACACTACAGAGCTCCGGGAAGCTATATACATTCTGACTTGGCATGCTAAATGTTGCAAGAATTTCTTTTTAATTTAGGGGATGAATAGTTTTGTTTCTGAAACTATAGTTCAGACTCATGTATAGTAATGTAAAGTAGATGGTTGTGAGAGTAACTCAATGTGATTTAGCCTTGGTATCGTACCTCTAATTTTTTCTTTCCCATCTATGTTCTCTCCAGCACTGCACCTCATCCATGTCATCTGTTAGTTTTACCTTTGTTCTTGTTTGCATCTGAGTAAGAAAATCCTGCAGCTTGTCCTGTTCTGCGGCCAAATAAACCCCAAAGATTTGGTCCTGTCTTGTGCTTTCCACCTTTTTCAACTGTGTGGCACTGAGAACATTTCTGAATAAAGATCTTCTTGCCTTTTTCAACATCACCCATTTTGAGCTCTGCCGAAAAAAAAAATGCACGATGTTATAGAAATGTTTGCTGTTGTTATATTTGTCATCTTCTACAGTTTTAGAGAATATCTTCTTCTTGCACAGTAATAAAAGATAACATGCCTCAAACTAATGAAAATATGACCTGACTTACTTACGGATGTAAGTTTCAATAAGGCTTTGTTAAGGTGCAAAGTTTCTTAACATGATCTGGTTGTTGATGGTCATTATTATTTATTTTTTTAAGTGATCTAACTTACAATTAGAGAAAAGCATCATGAGTTTTTTGCAGCATCTCGGAGGGAGACTGAATTTTCCACTCACATCTTTGGAAGTTATGGTAGCTTTGAGTTACTTCCATGGTAAGAGTAAAGGTCAATGTACTTCTGTCTAGAAGACCTATTTAAAACACAGCAGCACCTCAGGATTTCCCTGTGGGTTACAGTGATACTTAGAATGTCTCCAGAACTGTAGAATTCAACTCCCATCACCTATCCAAAACATCCCTCACTCTGGTCTATCCTCCTGTACCCAGGAAATCTCTTGAAAGCAGGAGGGAAGCTGCCACCACAGTAGAGATGTGAAGATTCACAAGGATTATTCCTGGCTAGAAACCAAACTTCTAGGAGCCCTTCCAGGTGCCTCTAGGAGCACCTCACCCTGACCTCACAGGAAAAAGCCACAGGGAGATGCAAAGCTTAATGTTTTCTAATACAACATATTAATGTAACCATTAATATATTTGATGAATAACCTTAATATTTATTGATTAAACGTTATTTTCTATGATAATTTATGTAGAAGGACTTCTCAAAAATGTTCCCTAATCTGACATCAAAATAACCAAGCATTTGCTTTTCTAGTATAGGAAAATGAAAAGTTGTAATTACTTTCCCTTTACTTAGGAATAAGTTTTGTTAGGATTTATTAAAACGATGCAATTATTTTATAACAATCTGAATATAAGCATGTTTTCAGTTAAACAATACAAAGAGTACTCTTGAGAACCAAATACAGCAATATGCTGAAATTGTGATTTAGACAGGAAAGCATTGTAATGAAAAATTCAGAACTTGTTGAAGACTGTTTTCACAAATATTTGTTTTAAATATGTTCCCTTACAGATCCTATAAATAACATCTGTAGACAGTATGAATTCAAAATCAGAGGGCTGGACAGGAAAGCTGATAAATTAAAAGAAGAAAAAAAAAAAAAGCAAAACTGAATGCAAGCAATAACAAACAATGACAAACAAGAGTTTCAATGTGTTATTATACAACAACTTGGTCTTTACTAGAAGGGACACTTTTGTGCACAAGTATAAAATGTGTTGTAACACCTTTTCCAAACAAAACCAAATAGAAGGAATTAAAAGGATGACTTCAATGTATAAAGGCCTGAAAAATGAAGTCTGGTCATTGTAGATATACCACTTCAGTAATGGGGCACTTGAGAATGCAATCAATAAAACTGCTAAACAATGCAATCAGAGGCAAGCTATCTGTAGTCTAATAAAGCAAGTATGGAACAATGTTTGCTGTATCCAAGACAACTTAGTATTGTATTGATGATGAGATGCCAATTGGGAAATGTTCAAACACAGTATTCAAAGACATATAATCAACCTGATCAAACAATGACAGAAATTCACTGCAGTACAGATACAATGATCAGCCAATTAACAATCACTCAACAGATGCATGTTAGACAATGTTAACTAAACCAACAATGTGTAATAAATAGCTAATATAAAGTGATTAATTATATATAAAAGGGAGCTGTCGATTCTTTGTATTTGCCCAAGAAGATATTCATGCTTCACACTGCATTTGACTTACAGAACAATGTTAGGTTTACTTTTTACCATTTGGTTCTAACTTTTAAAAAATTTAATAGTCTACACAATATATTCAAAAACAGCCTTCATCAACCACTACAGGGTTTTGACATTTATTCTAGTAAATGTCTAGCCTTTTAAAAAATCTCTTCTGGGGTGAATGTTTCTTTCTGAAAAAAAAGTACTGGACAGAAGCTCAGAGAACCTGAGCTTTATATGCAGTTTTGGTCAGGTACTATGTTGCAGAGATGGAAACTGACATACTATTACTCATATGTCAGTTTCCATCTCTGCAAAAGCAATCTGGACCTTTAGAAAGCTATTTGAGATCTAGATAAAGAACAGAACTATTTAAGAACCAGCACGGTCCGGTCCGTATCACAGGAGACCCTTCCTTTCCTCATTTTTCTAGAATAGTTACCGATGATAACCATGCTGTGCATTAGAATCGCTGAAGTGCAAACAAAAGCAGTTTTCCTCATCCATTCATAAAACAGCAGCTAGAAATCACTTGATAGAACTGCTGGTGGTGAACAGGCACCGATTATCTAGAAACACTGAAGTGTTTTATTTTAGGTTGGTTGTGTTTTTCTTCCGCATGCAGTCTGCAGGGTTGACTAGCCGATAAAGCAGTGCTTCAGCACGCAGTGTGAACCAGCCAGGAACTGGCATAGTTAAGGAAACAACACAGAATTCCACAGCCTGTTTGCAGAAGTTTTTCACATAATCAGAGGAAAAAAAAAAAAAAAGCTGTGTTTTTCCTCATAAAAAGTCAAATTGCATCAGCCACATAGGCCAGGGTGAGCAGTTACACTGGATCCAAACTCCACGTCCAAACTCCACGTCACTCGAAGTGAGGCCGCGCCAGGGAGGGCAGAAGCCTCAGTGGGACAACAGCACAGCGCAGAACTAGCCACAGCCAGCCACAGGATCGTGCTTCCCTACTTCAGTTACTATGCACGAATCACCCTTTAAAAAAATAAAAATAAATTCGATGTACAATTAGAAAGGGAAGTGCCCAGTGCGCTATTACAGCCCATGGACTGTGCTTCTTCTAGTGCCTTATCAAGAATGAGGAAGAAAATTTTTTCATTACCCCCAAACAGGTTTTTAAGTTATCCCCAAACAGGTTTTCAACTTGAAACTTCAGAAAAAATAAAAAAGAAAAGTTCTGTTCAGGCCGCGTCCCTTCAGAGACTCCCTCTTACTCTGTCGCCTGCCAATCGCCCAGCGCCCAAGGGGCCCGCCGCAGGCCGCCCCCGGCAGCCGCCTCTCCCGCTTCTTCTGGCGGGAGCGGGCAGGGGTGGGCGTCGCGCGATGTGGCAGCGGTCCCAACGCTCCCAACGGTCCCAACGGCAGGGCCCCGCGGGGGGGGCCGTGGCCGGTACCGAGCTGGGGCTGCCCCCGGGCTCCGCAGCAGGCAGCAGCAGGCTGGGGCCGGCCGGCAGCCGGAGGCCCCGTGTGCGGCAAGGCAGAGGGCTGGGAGCCGCCAGCAAATGGCGTCCTCGGGTCACTGCCACGACGGCGTGGAGAGCTGCTTGCGTTTGGAGCCAGCTGTGGGAGATGTGGTGAACTCTCTTTGTAGGAAGGGACCTGGTGGACGCTGAAACTGACCATGAGCCAGTGCCCTGGCTGTGGAGAAAGTGGATGGCACCTTGGGCTGTGCAGGGAGAAGGGTGACTGCAGGACGAGGGAGGGGTGCTGCCTCGGAGCGCCTGCACTGCTGCGCCCAGGTCGGGGCTCCCCGGGGAGCGGGAGACATGGAGCGGCTGGAGGGAGTCCGGGAAGGGCTACGGAGATGGTTATGGGACAGGGGCACGTCTGAGAGCAGCTGGGGCTGATCAGCCTGGAGAAGGCTGCCTCAGGACTTTTATATGTATTATATATATAATATAAATATAAATATATATATATAAATATATATATATATAAATATATATATATAAATATATATTATTTAATGTAATATATATATTTGATATCATATATTTATATTTTTTACTTTATATATATTATGTGTTACAAATTCGCTCAGTCCTCAAATAGGATTATAATCAAAGTTTACAATTTATTAAAAGAATAGAGGTAAGCAAACAGCGCTGGGTGCGTCGCGAGTCTCCACTCCACCTAGACACACACCAGTTACCTCAAGTAGCTGATTTTTATGCTCCTAGGCTAATACATATTCATTACTACTTTTTTAAAAAAACGGGTTATTATAATTAGCTTCTGGGATCCAAACCCTCCTACTGGAGCATGCTCATCAGTCTCTGGTGGTCCCCCTAGGGGTCTCTGGGGGTCTTTCATGCTGAAGGCTCGTAGTCTTCCTCTCATTTTTTTTTTCTTGTCCTTCCCCTTTGTACTCCTTGGCAGCATGTCAAAAGCTTACACAGCGTCCCCTGCAAGTTTTGTCTTCCAGCCGTCCTTCAGCTTCTTTCTTTCTTCTCCTTAATCTCCTGGCCACCTGGCCAGATATCAGGGGCTTGCATAGTGTCCCATTCAGAAGCCATAACAGTTACTAGTTGTTAGCAGTTGTTCCGAAACCCCCAGACATCAGAGACTTCAAAGAAAGAACATACAAATACAAATAGCTCTCTATTGACACTTCAGGTGTTGTTAAAACATTCCTCACAGGCCATTCACAGGGACACTCCAGTCACATCTATAGCAGTGCTAAATCAACCACAAAGGCAAAAAGGCTGCAACTGTTAGGAATAAGAGTTCAGAATAACAAAAGCAAATAGGCTCATGGATTTGAGGAATATTTCTGAAGATTTGATAATTTGACTATAATGAGGGGGAGACTGGGACACTGGGAGGAAAGGGAAGAAACCACATCTGTGGAAGAGTTAAATTGCCAGTGCAGGACCCAGAGACAGACAGAACTGCTCTCTATTGACACGAATTGTTAAAATATGCCTTTGCAAGGTACAAGAACTATATACATTAACCATTCTGTTTTTCTTAGACTTGTGGTTATACAAGGGTAAGAGAGAAGGTCACATTCATCATACCATGCGGCCCTAGCACCGTTCCATACTGACACGAATCAGATGAACACATTTCACATTATTTGTATATATAAATAATATATATCATAGTATATATGCATTATACATATATATGTATATATTATATATAAAAATCATTTATATATATTATATATAAACTAAATATATATTTATATTTATTTTATGCATATTATTTTTATATACAAATACATTTTATATATATTTTATTTATGTATATATGTGTATATATATATATATATATATGTCTGAAGGGAAGGTGCCGAGGAGCCAGGCCCTTTTCCATGGCGCCCCGTGACAGGACAAGGGGCAAACACCACAGGCTCGGGTGACCGAGCGCTGGCACGGGCAGCCCGCAGAGGCTGCGGAGCCTCCTCCCTCCTTGGAGACGCTTCAAAGCTGTCGCGATGGCGGCCAGCCTGCCCTAGGCGGCCCGCCTGGACCAGGGCCGCGCACGGTGCCCCCGCAGGGTGCCGCCGCCCCCGCCCCGCGGCGCTGTGCCGCTGTGACACCGCCCCTGCGGCAGCGCCCCCCAGCTGGTGCCGGTGTCGGGGCGGTGCGGGGAGCCGAGCTCCGCCCGCCGGCGGCGGGGCCTGTGCGCCGAGTGGTTCGGGGAGGCGGGCGGAGGACATGTTGTCTCCGCGGCGGAAAGGGCGCTGCGGCCGCTCCCCGCCGGCCCCCGAGAAGCGAGCCCCGGCGGCCCGGGAGCCCGGCGGCGGCGGCCACGCCATGGAGGAGAGCGGCGGCTTTCGGCTGTCGGCCGAGTGCCTGGACGAGCCGCCCAACAGCCGCGTGTTCGTGGTGCTGGGCAAGGACGCCGGGGAGGCGCTGATCCGGGAGCGCTTCTCCCCGTTCGGGGACATCCAGAACATCTGGCTGCTGCGGGACAAGCGCACCAACGAGTCCCGCGGCATCGCCTTCATCAAGTTCGCCCGCAGCTCGCAGGCCTGCCGGGCCATGGAGGAGATGCACGGCCGCAGCCTGGTCCCCGACACCAAGCCCATCAAGGTACCGCGCCTCCTCCCCCTCCCTGTTGGCATCGGGGCTGCAGCAGCCACCGCTTCCCTTGCCCGGCCGCCCCCGGCCTCCCTCCCTCCCTGCCTTCCCAGCACGGCGGCAGGAGGGCGGCAGGCCTCAGCCGCCGGGCCCGGGCTTGCCGGCTTCGAGGAGCGGTGGCCTCCACGTACAGAGGTGAAGCCGCCCCGTGGGGCCGCCTGAGGCGGGGGCCGGCCGGGAGCAGCCCCCCCAGCGCCCTCTGCCCTCCTTGTGGGGAAGCGGGCAGCCAGGTGCGAGAGCGAAGCGCTGCTGGGAGCTTAAACCAGGGAGCTTTTAATCGTAGGCACTGGTTTTATTGAAACTTTTTTGTTTGTTTGTTTTTGATCAGTGGCTGGTAGGTTTCAATCTCTCGAACTGTTTTCATAGTCCCCAGATAAACATAGAATCAGAATGGCTTGGGTTGGAAGAGACCTTAAAGACCCCCTGCCATGGGCATGGATTTTTCCTACTAGATCATTTTATCCAGGGCCTCATCCATTCTGATCTTGAATGCCTCCAGGTGAACTGCAGGAGCAAAGTTTAACTAATTATTTTTTGTCGTTTTTAAGACTGGTATACCAGGGCTGGCCTGTTGCAGAGATGCATTTGTTGCTACCTCAGATGCCCCCTGTATCATTGATAGTGCTGGACAGAGTTTTGCTTTTCCTGACTGTTCTTTGGTATCTCAAGTCAGAACTTCTACTGGCCACTGTCGTGCTTGAGAAACCAGTGTGGGTGTACCATAGTTGTAGGTCTCTTGTTGCAGGTGCATCTATGATCAGAGATGTCCTTGTTCACATTAGGAAAGCTACATCATGTGAAAGATAAATATAAAGATTTGTTTGAAAACAAACTTGATATGTTACTAAGCCCTTTTTTTCCATTAATTAATGTTTATGTAATTTTCTTGTTAGGTATTTATTGCACAGTCAAGGGCTTCTGGAAGCCACCGAGATGTTGAAGATGAGGAGCTTACACGTATCTTTGTTATGATACCAAAGTCCTATACAGAGGAAGATCTGAGAGAGAAGTTTAAGGTACTAATTTGCTACTATTAGAAAATAATTAGTTAAAAAAAAAATAAAAAATATTAGTTATTATTTTAAACTAGCTTTTTTTCTTAATTTATCAGAAGGGCTTTTTCAATTTGTTCTAATTAATGCACTTTTTATTTGTTCTAGACGTATGGAGACATTGAATATTGCAGCATTATTAAAAACAAGACTACTGGAGAAAGTAAAGGGTTGGGTTATGTGAGATACTTAAAACCATCACAAGCTGCCCGAGCAATTGAAGAGTGTGATCGAAGTAAGAATCTTACTGAATTCTTTAAAGTTTCTCACAATGAGTGTGTACCATCATTTGTATACCTTTTAATTTTCAGTGTTGTTTGCAGGCAAATTATTTTGCGAGTAAAAATAATATTACTATTGTTCACCTGATTACATTCTTGCATTACCAAACTTTGTAAGTAAGATCAGTGAAAAGAGTTTGGAAATGAGTGCAGTGCTTTTCTTACATGAATTATCATCGGTCTGTAATGTAGCCTCCATACACGGGAGAATCTGATTTTTATGTATCCCTGAGAATTTGTTTTCCAGCTAACACATATTGCTATATTTGACATAAAACTTTATTTGATAATCCTTAGGGATTCTGTTGTGATTACATTTACTTAAGAACAAAATTAGGCTAATTGAAGTTTTAATTTATTTTTTAAACTTAATTCAAGGATTAATCTTTTACAGAAAGTAAGACTTTGCCCCGTTTCATAATCAACAATTGTCATTTACATCCTAGCACCAAATCTTAGCAGCAGCCTTCCGGTCTAGCCTCCTGTTCAGTGTTCACTTAATCACAAATTTTAAGCACCTTGGCATGTAGGTGTGGTTTTTTTTTTTTTTGTTTGCTTGTTTCTGGTTTAAGTAGTATACCTGGTATATCAGAAGTAGTTCTACATGAATGTTTTATGCCTTTGCAGGAATTGTCACAAATATGAGCCTGAGATTGCTTAACTGTTAAATTTTATTTCTTAGTTAGTAATACGTAAATTATTGATAAGCAGAACCTAGATCAGTACAAAACATGAATGAGCAGTTCCAGGTCTGTGGCAGCTGACTGCCTCTGCAACATCTCTGGGTCCTGCAAAATATCTCAGGATGACTGAGACAGGAAGGGACCTCTGGAGGTCTTGTCTTCCCTGCTGCTTAAGCAGGGCTGCCTAGGGTAGGCTGTAAGGAACCATATCCAGGCAGCTTTGAATATCTCTAAGGATGGAGATGCCACAGCTTTCATGGGTAACTTGTTCCAATGCTTGGTCACCCCTAGAATAAGTAGGCTCTGTTGCACTTAACATGTGAATGTTTTACGTGGAGTATGTTAACTTTATGTGTTTAACATAACACTTTATGTGTTATGTTAACACATTAAAAGATAGCACTTAAATGGGTTTTCTGAATAATATATTGCTAAATACAGTACTTGGAGAATGCAGATCTGATCATGGAAATTTGGGGTACATAGAGGTGTTCTTATATGTGATCGTTTCTTCTAGGCTACCGGGCCATTTTGGCTGAACCTAAAAATAAGTCATCAGAGTCTTTTGAACATGAATACTACAGTAATAACACAAGACAAGAACCAAGAGGAAATGCATTTCCATTTTGTAAGTCACAGCTTTTCATAGTAAAAATGATTTGTAGTCTCAATCGCAATGTAAGAGTGTGGTTTGGTAGAAGGGAGGCTAATGGAGGTTTAGTTTGACTACTAATAGATTGAGTTAGAAAATGAGTCAGGCATTTCATCTCAATATTTTCATGGTTTGCTTTGCTCTTGTTGCCTGATTATTTCAAGATCTGCACTGATGAAATAAACATGTTACCTTTAGTGTTTAATTCACTTAGAATAATTTAAAAAGTTGAATGAAAAATATGTTTGAAATGAAGGCTTGCTAGTGCGATGACTTTGGTTTATTTATTTTTATGTTGATTCTTGAGGTGGGCAGCCAGAGTTTTGTAGTTTTGAAAAAAACGAGAGCCGAATTCAGGAGTCAGTCTCCAAACGTCTGTCAGTGGTATCACGACTTCCTTTTGTCCAAGAGCAGCTGTTTGCCCTCTTTGATCTAGTCCCAGGACTAGAGTATTGTGATGTTCAGCGAGATCCTCATACTAATAATGGTAAGTAGAAGTACAAAAAAAAAATCTTCACTTTTTTTTTTTTTTCCTATGAAGAGAACACCACCTTTTAGTTGTATTTCAGTACATTCAGATTGCAAAATCAAGTAGTTGTGGGAAATAATTAATGGTCTTACGTACCAATGCTGGCTGCTATTACCGATGCATAAGCCCAAAAATTCAGTTTTGTTTGAACACCTCTTTACAGATAACTAACAATAAATATAAATAAGGTTAATAAAATCTCAAGAAGGGCAGAATCAAAACCATGAGAATTAACTTTTTGGTCAAGTGAAGTTAATAGTTTGGGGTATAATAGAAGACGAAAATTTTTGAAAATTAAACATCTATCTTGAATGTTCTGCAAACAGATAATTTGAGTTTTCATCTTGAAATAACTGTGTGTATTTGTCTGAGAGCAGATATGAGTAAACAGGATAAAATAGTTCCAAACAAAATTTGTTTTGTATCGGAAGGATTGTTTTTGTTTCAGTCTTGTTGTTTTGCTATAGGTGAGAAAAGCATGAGAGTGAAGCTTGAAATGGAAACAATTCAGAGTGTTATGTTGTAACTTTACAGTACTTGAGACTCATTTGTTTATGGAATAATTGCATTTTAAGCTGAAATATGTAACTTTTTCTTCTAGTTTTGTCTTGGAGAAGAAGACATGTTTTGTTATGTTGCTTTATTACTAGATTTTCAAATTAATACGAATAAAGGTGATTTGTCACTAGTTAATTTCACAGAAGTTCTATTCCCAAACACTAATGTTGCTAGTAAGGAATGTGCTGTTTGGTAAAGAGACCTAGGAATTTTGTAGCATCCATGACAGACTAATATGTAGCTTGATCCTACTGCTTGCTTTAAGTGAGTGTAGTTTGTTAGGATGTACTTGTATTGTGCTTAAACCATGTGCACTGTATTTGTAGGGTACGCTGTGATTCAGTACAGTACTGCAGCATCAGCTATATATGCCAAGTATAAACTACATGGTTTTGAGTATCCTCCTGGAAACCGATTAACTGTCATTTTTTTGGAAGATGGGAACGATAGTTCAGAGTAAGTACTAATACATAGAGAAGCATGTAACCTGTTTTCTAGAGAGCAAAACTATTATTACTCTTATTTAAATATGAAAAGGAAGAGCCATGTCACTAATCTAGTTTCGTATTTGGACGTAATATTTTCTGAAATCTAGGTGTGTTTTTTTTTTTTTAAATAGTTTAGAATGAATCTCTTGACACTTCTTAGCCTGGTAGAAAAAGAAAACCTCATCTAAAACCTCATCTGGCCTTGTTACACAACACGGGGACCCTTACAAAGATTCTCAATAAATTCAAGTTTTTCTAACATACCCTAGAAATATGTATTTTAGTCTTTTTCTATTTAAAAATACGTATCACCTACTTGATCTCTTGGCAGTGTTAGCAATATACAAACACTGCCAATAGATCCTGTAGGTAGAATAAAACTGTTATAGCTGAGGCTCTGATACCTGCATTGTATGAGGATTGTCAGGTTTTACTTTAAATCATCTCTTGTTTGTTCCTGTGATTCAAATGCTCATTAGAAATTGGCATGGCTTAGGTGCATTCCAGTATTGAAAACTTCAGCTTAGTTTCATCCTAAATGAATCTAGTTCGTCATCAAAGCTATTCCGGGATATGAATGAAAAGTCTGTACGGAGGGACAACTTGGAGATACACTTCAGAAGTGCATGCCTGCTTTAAACTAAAATAATTAATTGTAACCATGCTTCTTGCAAATGTTTTTCTTTACTCTTTGGTACTTCCTGTTATATCATGGTCTTGTAGCAATGGGCTACAAAGATGGTGAAGTGCTTAGAAGGGAAGATGTATGAGGAACGGCTGAGGTAACTTGGCCTGTTCATCCTGGAAAAGAGGAGGCTAAGGGGAGACCTCCATCGCAGCCTACAGCTTCCTTACAAGAGGGAGTGGAAGGGCAGGTTCCGATCTGTTCTCTTTAGTGACCAGCGATAGGATGCGAGGGAATGGTGTCAAACTGAGGCAGGGGAGGTTTAGGCTAGACATCAAGAAGCGGTTCTTCACTGAGAGGGTTGTTGCGCACTGGAACAGGCTCCCCGGGGAAGTAGTCATCGCACCAAGCCTGCTGGAGTTTAAGAAGTATTTGGACTGTCTGGACAGTCATGTGGTCTGAATTTTTGGATAGACCTGTGTGGTGCCAGGAGTTGGGTTCGATGATCCTTATGGGTCCCTTCTAGCTCGGGATATTCTATGATAGGCTATGAATTCATGCAAATGTGCAATTGCTTTTCTTATTCCCCAACAGAACAAAGGAAAAAATACTGGAGAATGACAGCTGGAAATGAACTTCCTGTGATTAATGTTCTGGTTTCTGAATTGTTTTTCTGTGCTCTTTATTGAAAGAAACAGGTGAAATTTGTCCCTTTGTTCATCTAGGCACCCTTCACAAAAAGTTGTGGGCTCTGTAGTTAGTTTTCTTTTTTACGATAGTACTGGAAAAAGTAGAGGAAAGTTTTGTATCTCTGTATGTAGAAATGCAAGTGTTGTCAGTGAGTTCCAGGTAGTGTATGTACTTTCAGATCATGCTTAGTATGAAAGCCTGACTTTTTCATTATCTACTTGAGTTTACAGATATTTTTTTTTTTCAAATTTTAATGGACATCTTAAAAAAAAAAAATCTTTTTCTCTTGCTGAAGTTAACTGTTACTTAGCTCTTTATCTAAAGTAGTTTATTATCACTTCTTGCAGCCTCATCAGAAAAATGGCAACACAACTGGTAACAGCACACGTGTCCTCAGTGTTGCGGAATAACAATCCAATTGTTCAGCAGTATAGGACACCTCCTGTAAGTTAATATAATGTATACTGTTAATATCTGGAGTTTTTAAAGATAATAAGAGTATGTCAGTACAGAACGTAGCTCACTGCTTTAGATACTACATCTTTAAAAGAAATACCTCTGGTTGGTTTGTGTATTTCTGTTTTCTTTAAATGTCTGGCTTTATTTGTATTTGTTTTCCAATTTAACAAAATAACCAAAATAAATGGACTAAGATTAGAATTAGCTGTTAGAGTCTATCTATGCCCAGTGGTAAGAACAAAAATTGTAAACTGAATAACAAAGTGTCAGTTTTTATCAATTATTTTATGTTTGCATTTTTTCTTTTCTTCCTGTCTCAGCAGGCTTTTGGAGGAAACTCTGGATCACAATTACTTCAACCACAAACTGATGCCATACTTCCACCACACAAAAAAAAAGTTCCACCTGACACTTCTGTAAAAGAAAGGCTTTTCATACTTTTTCATCCTCATCCTTTACCTGTGAATGTATTGGAGGATGTTTTCTGGTAAGGCCCATAAGCAAATAAGTATTTTCTAACCATGAGATATTTAAAATAAATCCTGAAAATAAAAAAGGTTGCTGTCAGGGAAACTCTTTTTCAGAAAAGAACATGCACAGCAAAAGCAAGTGATAAATAACTAATAGCTTTTGAAACAGGCGTGTAATGGAATTTGTCTGGAAACAGATTGTAACATTACCAGTGCAACTGGCTAATTAATGATTTATGTAATCAGAAAGAGAATGTCTAGTTTCATAACATTTATAAACAAATTTTAGTTTTAATTTAAAAAAAATTGGGGGGTTTTAAAGCAGGGTGGCACAAAACTATATTCTCGTATGTATGCTATGTTGAATTCACAACTACGAAATCACATATAGTTGAGATTGGATAATAAGTATCAGTGCTGCAGCAAAACCTCTGACCTAACTATCTTTCTTACTACTTTTTCAGTCGTTTTGGCCACTTGATAAAAGTTTACCTTGTGTCTGGAAAAAATGTGGGCTATGCGAAATTTGCAGACAGAGCAAGTGCCAGTGATGCCATAACTGCGTTACACGGCAAGATTGTGAATGGTGTCAGGCTTAAAGTAAGGTTGGCAGACTCGCCTACGGAGGAATCTAACAAACGTCAGAGAACTTACTAAGTAGGTGAGTACCCACTCTGAGCTGTTACTTAAGTTCAAGTTAATCTATGTCAGATAGAGGCAAAGCATTTTCAAGTTAGTTGTGCATGTCATGTTAATTTGAAATTTATAGTTTAGTTGTTAGCTAGAAATATATATGCGCACACAAATTATATCTAATATATATAGCTGTGTGTATGCTTATGTATACACACTTATTTTAGTAAAGAAATCTTTATTTTTGTAACATTTGAACAAATACAAACCAGTTGATTAATAGAAATAATTTTATATACATAAAGTGAGTATCAGATCTTACTGAAAAGAGAATTGAAAAATAAACAATATAAACAAAGATCAGCTTGTACGTGTCTTTCTTTCACTACAAACATATGCCCCGAGAATGGTGTTGGATAAGGGTACAGAGTTTAACCTTGAAAGACAGATGAAGGAAGGGATAAATAAAGTGGACGTGTGAAGAACAGGGAATGTTGTCAGGTGAAACCAAAGGCCTTGACTTGGTTAATCTGGACGCTCAGAAATTGGGTGTAGCTGGAACGTGTTATGGTGAAGAAGATACTGTGGAGCCTGTTGTGGTGGGGTTGAGGTGTATGTTTATGTCCAATAAAAACTGGCAAAGCTCATATAGAGAGGTTTTATAGACTTCGGGAGCCAAAATTCACTTGTTCTTTTAAAATACTGACTTGAATTAAATTATAAAAATCTATATAAATTTTACATATATTTTTTTATACTCAGGCCTCTACTGGAATAGGACTATAGTCCCAGATAATTTCAGTAGCCATATTACTAGTGTAGTGTGATACAAGTTTCCACCCCCCCTTGACCCAGTCAAAAAACATTACTTTAAATCTTAACTCTCTTCACATCAATATTTTACTTGATTTCATTCCTTGTACCTGTCTTTATGTAGATACTTCCTATGATCAAGGAGTTATAAAGACCAAGAGCAACTTTACCCGCAGTGTTCTTCTCCCTTTTTTTCCTAAGGACTTTTATGTTCTTCTTTTGTTAAGCAGAAGTTATTAAAAGCCTTCCTAGTCTTTATATACAACTTACTTGAAAACAAACATTTTTTGCTTTCTTTCTGCATGCAATTGGTGCTAACACTCTTTAGAAAGTTTTTTTTTTTTTTTTTTTTTTAAAATCGGTAGCTCTGGTGAATGTAACTTCAAGTAATTTTTACCCATGCTTTTATCTACCCAATTTTTGTTATTAAAGGTACTTTTTTAAACTTCCAATAATAGAGGACCAACCTCTTTGTCACTAGTGGAAAAATGATGATGTAAAGTATAATGAAATACCAGGTCTGTCTTCATAGTAGGAAAAGACTACTTTTTACTAGAAAAGTAAATAATACACATCCAAAGTTAGTAAGAGAATCTGTACTTGTATCTTCTCGCTCATCTTTTTCTTTCATTTTTTGATTGTCAAGCTAGAAGTGATTTTTTCCCCCCAAATTGCTTATGTAGCCATCTTTTAGAAATAAAGCTTTTATTCTTCTGCTCTTTTGTAATACACCTCAGGAAAATACTAATTTCTCCAAAACTGGTAACAGGCTACAGTCATGTCCTGAGTGAGGATGATGTTGCATATGAATTGCAAGATTTTCTTTCTAGAAATGGAGTGACTCCGAAAGGTATTAGAGCTTACAGATAATTAACTATTCCCTTTGTAATGAAGTAAGTGGAAGAGTTGAGAATTCTTGGGTTTATTGAGGAATTCCTGAATGTAATATGAGGGAATATTGGCACTGGAGAGAAAGTATTACTGTCCATACTGGAAGGGTTGTCTAACAGTCTGAAGGATGCTAAGATGACAGAAAAATTATTCAATTATTCAGAGACAAAAAACTGAGTTCAGAACTTTGGAAACTGAAGAGATGGCTTAAACTTCATCTATAAATATGCTTAAGTAAGCAAAGAGTTCAGTGGGTGGTGCTTTTTTTTTTTTTTTTTTTTTTTTTTTTTTTTTTTTACCTAAACAAAGGCTAGTTTAGGATCCTAAAACTGTAGGATCCTATGGTAGGAAGCTGATGCCAGGCATATTCACAAGGTAGACATAACAAATAAGCTTTTTAAGATGATAATTACCAATTTGATGACTTTACATTGGAAGAATAATGTGTTTTGCAAGGCACAGATAAGTAAAGATTGTATCTTGATTCCAGACTAAGACTTTTTTTTTTTTTCCTATGGCTTGAGATATTTAAGAAATTAAACTGAATGTGTGATAGTGCTTTCTGTTTTAATATTTCAAAAACGTGTATTATGGCGCTCTAAGCTGTAGTATGAACAACTGGGAATGTCATAGATGATGCCATAGAGAATATACGCAGATGGGATAAGCAGAAGAGCAGGTATAGGAGGGAAGGTATTGGTTAGCATACCAAAACAGAAGACTTCCATTGACTGCAGAAACTACTTTTTCTATTACACTAATGCGAAAAAATCGGGAGAGGATTAGCCTTATGTGTCTGTTTAGATTTTTTTTCTTTGTTATTAAAATTGTCTTTCTTACCTTCTAATTTTCATAATACCACTAACATCAAAAGAGTGGAAAAAATGATTGTGTTGGACTTCCAAATTCACAGTAAGGATTTGGGTACTGGTAGCGGTTACTGAGATATCTAAAAGGAATATTTGCTAATATTTTAGAAATGTTTTTCCATTATAGCAAGAACTTTAGAAGTTACCCTGTGTGCACCCATACATACATTTTTCCATAGTGACTTTTGAGAAGTTTGAAAGTCCTACATCACTGATTTGATTTGCATTTTTTGTGTGTTAGGGCTTTATTAAAAGCACCAAGTTTAATATGTATTTATAATGATTTATTACTGTGCAGAAATACTCTTAAATAGCAGTTGTATCATCATTGAAATAGATATTAAAAATAATATATATATTTTAAAAATAACTTTATTATCAACAGTGTACTGCAGAAAAATTCTGGCTTTCACACGCTGCTCAGAAAAAGAGGTACTTCTCTAAAAGATAAAGAAGCACATATATGATAATATGATTCTCCAAATATGTTAATTTTTCTTTCACTTATGTTATTGTAACAATTATGTTTTAAAACACAAATAGGTATGTTGCTTTTTGATACTATTTTTATACTTGTGTTTTTTTCTACAGAAACTAAATAATGACATGACCCTCAGATGACTGACTGACTGACTGAAAACGTGACTAGACATGGTTCCTGTGGACAGTGACTCCTTTTTTGTTAAGAAAATTGATCTTTATATATATATATTTACACATGGTACTTTGTTTTCAAAAACATAGCCATGCACCTATTTAAAAACAAACAAAAAAACCCTATTAAGCCATCTAAAATTGTATGTTGATGGTTGTTCTTGTAGTAGCCTGTCATCCTGTATTATGGAAATATATCTCTTGTGCTTAACTGAATTCCTTCTCTAACAGGGAAAGTACAATGATGGGAGGGGGGATAAAGGAGTCAGCATTTTGGGGCTTGACTTGATAATGATTCAGATTATGACTGCTAAAATAGAAGGCACTTCCAGTGGCCAGAATTTCATTGAAGTACATCAGTAAATTAAAATTAAATAACTTTCAAAATGTACTAGCAAGTCTATCAGTATTAAGTCAAATTCAAGAGAACAGCTGTACTCATAAAAATGATTCAAGTATGCTCTTAAATATTTCATTGATTTGGGCCAAAAGTATTCATTAAGCTTTATGTGCTGTTTAGTGCAAAGGACATTTGACTATGGGTCAGACTATCAGAGCTGCTTATGTTGCCCTTTACCATCTTGAGTCACTTTCATTACAACTATGGGGAAAACATGGAGTCCGGGGACTTTTTTTTTCCCATCTTTCATTTTTGAGTGCTTGAGTGCTATTTTTTTTTTTTTTTTTTTTCAGAATCTTTCAATGAATATGTTGTTTAAGAATCAGATAATCGAACAATTCGGTGTTTTGACAGGACAAAGAGAATTGAGCATTGATGAAGAGTAAACAAACTTAATTTGGATAAGTATTAGCACAGATAACTTTCAAACACCAAATACTTTCCTGTGTACCCTGAGTACTATTTGTTGAATTGAATAAATGCTTGTTATTAAAATAATTCTTACAGATAAAATTGATAAATTCTAGTTGTATGCACACTAGTGTACAAGCATGCTCTCCTGGAAACATGTACCTGGTTTCCAATTTTTCCATTTGCAGTCCCTTGATCATCAAATGGGGGGAGACAAGTGAGCAGCCACAACTTGCTCTCTTTTTGAGCACCTTTGGAAAGATATCCCTCCAAAAATTCCCCAATCCACAGGAAAATAGGTGAGAATGCAGTCCTACTATCTAATATTCCTAGGAAGGCTTTGGCATTTGTTTCTATGCAGCTCTCTGTGCTGCAGAATCATACTACTTTGTTACAGTCTTTGCCTTCTTCATCTTCTTAGGCCCCCTTACTCTTTTCAAGACAACTATTTCTTATTGGGGGAATCTTTGCAGCCTCATTTCTAGTGTTCCACATTTCTAGTGTTCCAGGCTCTTGACTTTCCCAGTCCTAATGGTCAACGTGCAGGAGCACAATGCCTTTTAATTAGTGATTTGTCTCTTGTCTCTTAATTTAAGCTATGCATTTAAGTACAAAAGATGACCTCCTTTTCTTGCGTTGTTTACTCTTCAAGGAGAAGGAGGAAATAAGGTTTTGGTATTTTCCAACTGTAAGTAGCTAAGAACTGAGGATGAAACCATTTAAGAATTTTTCTGTGGTGTTTTACAGAGTCAAAAGGCATGTACCCATCAAAGTAACTTGGCGGAGGGTGGGGAGGGGAAGGTAGGGAAGAGGAGCAAGCGGAAGAGCAGAGCTTGATACAATCTTTTTAACTGGAAAACATGCTTACTCAAAACTTACACCTTTACCATTCAGTGCTTCACAGTCAGCTGTCTCAAACTACTTCTGTAATAAAAAAAAACCTAGGCTAGCCTTTCAGCAATGTAATGTGAGTGCACCTACTACTGAATTCATACAATTAGAATAATAGTTACAGGCAGAGTGCAGAACTCTTCTAGCGCTGCGATTATTTTAAAGTATTTAGTGAATTGTTCTCTGATGCAAGATACAGGCACATCAAGCTTTTTTAATAGAGAGGCATTGCTAAGAGTATTTTTACATAAGAGAAGGTAGGTGAGAATGAGCTGCTGTTGCAATGGTTCAGAAGTTTAGATTTGAAGTGACAGAAGTTGTACTTAATGCAGAACAGCATTATTTCTTAAGCTAAAAGAGTATTAAAATTCAAATGCGCAAGCATTGGGAACTTGCAGAATGAAGGTTGCCTAAGAAACCTCTCTTGCTCCTCTCCATTCCCCTCATGTCTGTTATGATGCAGTCCTTGATGAATCACCATCAGCTTTTTTCCCCAAGAGCAATTGTTTCGTTCAGCACAAAGACTGAAAATGAATTGAGGTTGCATGGTTAAAGGAGACTATAAAATTCCTGCTTAACTTGTTGCACATTTTAGAAATTATATAGTGAACTAAAGTGCTTTATGGTTAAGCCTGGAGAATTGGATCTTACCTTTGACTGTAACACTAAAGTTTGTGAGGATTGTTGCCATTTCTCTGAAGCTCCTCTGGAAAAATCCTGTCTGTCCATCACTGTTTCCCTTTTTCCCCATAAATTTTAGGTAAACCTGGGGCTTTCTTGTGTTTGATTAGGGGAAACAGTTCTGACGAGTGTGCCATAGATCCAAAACTCCAGAATCATCAAGCAGCATCTTTGCAGACTTAACTGTATTGTGTATGTATGCACGCATGTGTGCAGTGAGTCCAATATTTTTAGAAAGCTTTGGTTCTGCTGTGCAAATGTGACAGTCACCCTGCTTGTATAGTGGGTCTGGCATGCTGCTGAGTGTGCATGATGCAGTGTATCTGTGTGTCAGGAGTAAGCTAAAACACAGCCTACAAGTGGTGGTATGCTGTGCCAGTGCAAACATCTTTGCAGTGTATGTGTAGGAGATCTGATGGTTTTTCTTTTTTTACAAATCTGAGGCAACTATATGCATCATGCTACACAAGCACTTCAACTAAACTTTTCCTTTAGGTTCAGGGGACTTGTGTTTGTACTTATTTTCTGTTACTTGAATACAAGGCCTGGACATAAAATGCAGAAGTGTTCGCTCAAAGCAGACAGTTTGGAGCAGAGTTATCTTTGCTCAAGATGGTGCTCTAAAGTATAGGATAATATGGGGCTTGTGATGTAGGTGCCAGGTGAAATACTGAGAGTCTGCACAGTCAATTGGGGAGGGGAAAAAAAACAAACAACAAAACAAGCAAAAAACCCTGTTAATTTGTGTCCTCTAATTGCCCTTTTTGTCCTATGTCAGGATCTGGAGTTCTAATGTGACCCTGAAGATGCCTGTTTGTTTAGGTGATATTAACAGTCCCTGGGAGTGTCAGTGCTCTGAAAAACCTTAAGTGATGGGTGTCTGAGTTTGCTCATCTAAGATGTGAAAGAAGAATCAACTGAATGACTTGAACAGCTACTCAGGAGAGCATTAGTTAGATGTACTGGTCTTCCCCGGCTAAATACTAGTTTGTGTTAGTTGCTTTAAACTCACACAACAATTCTGGTTGGATGTGGTGTTCATCCCACCACTTAAATTGTACTATAGCACTACAGCTAAGTAGCTGTCACACTGCTTTTCCAGGTCTTTTCATGAGCAAGTGCTAACGCTGTCTGCTCTGGGGAGGAGCATTAGGTTCCTGTACTGGGGGAGAAAAAAATCGTCATCTATATTGCTCTTTTTGGTGGCTAGTGAACTGGCAAGAACTGCACAGATTACTCTGTGTGCACGCACATGCTCTGTTGTAGTAATAGCACTTTAATGGTTGTAAGTAGAATTTCGTATGCTTATCTGTAAGTGATTTGGATTTCAGCTGTGTTCATCAGCTGTAGTTTCTGTTGGCATTGAACAGGGCTTTTGAACCTTCTGAAAATGAGATAATACAGACTTCATAAATTATGCTAAATAATGTCCCATAGAAATTATTTTATCCATTTAGTGAATCATATCCGCATGGTCAGCAGAACAGCCTTTTGTTAGTGTAACTGTAGAAAGATACTAATTTGCTTATGTTGCCTGAATGTCTACATTAAAGTATTTCTGATCGTTAAGTGCAACGAGGCCATTCTCAAGAGGGCTGTGTATCCAGAATGTGATCTGCAAGTCTGATTGCAATTAGCTGTCCGCAATGGGTCTCGTGGCTCCTAGTTGAGACCTTTTCCTTTAGTGGTACAAGCTGCTACTGGAGTACCTGAAGTGGGGCAGAGCCCAGGCTTGTAATGCACAGTGGAGTTCAGTTTCCCTTGCATGCTTCCTCTCCCTTCCTGTTAATAGTCCATTTTCTGACGCAAGGTATTTCATCTTGTTATGTCTGCTCAGTCTACAGAGATATCTCATGTCTGCAATGCCAGGCACCTCCACTCTTCTGATTACTATATCAATGCATGAGAGACAGGAGGAATAACCATATGGAAGTGGAAGCAGTTGAAGGTGAAAACAGCATGTGATTTTTGTGCAGAGGTCCAGTTAAGGAATTCAGGTTCTCAGCATACCATTTTTCTAAACTTTCTATCTTTGTTTATTAAACATATTTGACAAAGATTCTGTGGGAGTTCTTCACAGAATGTGATATTTGAACTGCAGGTGCACTGCTAAACTTTTCTCCAGAACAAACCGGAGACCTTACAAATAAATGAAGGAGGGTCAAAGTTCATTGACAGTCATTGTAGCAAAGGCACAAAGGGTGATCCTGGAGCCTACAGTATTACTAGGTAATCCCCCCTACTCCAGCAGAGGTTACTGGTCTTCTGGATGTATATGTGTAGGATGTAACTCAAAATTGATACTGCTTTTTAAAATATCTAACTTGCTTCTAAGATAATCAATCTGAATATAGAATTAAAAAATGTTAGGATTTATTTTCAGATTGATAGATGACGATTCTCATCTGCAAAAACAATTCAAAATACTGTTCTGGTATTTTGAAGTACTTAAGAGAAGACAGAATCCTAGTTTTTTTTTTCTATCTTTTCCCTGATTTGTTTTTTAACCATTTATTTCTACACAGCCTCTTATTTTTGAAATATAAATAATCTAGTTTTGCTTGCACAGTCCCACTTGTGTAACTTGTTTCTACTTGCTGTTCTAGAGGCTTTTTATAGTTTCACAAGAGCAGAATTAGTCAAATAGTTTTAAAATAACACCAATTATGAAAATTTTCTAGTGGACACCTGAGAACAGCACATACAGAACACTTCTTTCTACCATTACTTGACATTTTTGTCATTTTTCAGTAACAGGTTGAGTGAGAGAATGAGCAGGAACTAGGAAGAGAACCAGAAGAAAGAGACAGAATATGGAGGGGAAAAAAAAAAAAAGATAATTAAAAAATGGGTTTCTGATTTTGAGGCAACAAAATAGAAAATAGTTGAAGAGGTAAGGCATGGAGGGTTTCCAGGGGAAAGTCAAATCTGATACTGGGAAAATTAGGATAATATAAATTACTTCTGTCATGAGACAGACAAGATAGAACTGTGGTGATCTGGAAGCCATTCGCTACCAGGTGTTGGGTTTAAGGACTGGAAGTCTTTTGGGTGGCTGTCTCTCGTGAATGAACCACATAAGCTCATAAGTTGATTTGTAGTAGCTTTATTTTTTTTTGTCTTACCTTACTTTTAAAATACACAGCATGAGAACTGTACTCACCATGTCATGCACCATGTATTTTCATATGCACATAATACCACCGCACAAAGATTACTTTTAAAGCTGTATCTGTTATTCCAAAACATGTGCTTTCTCTTGAGCCTTTTTATCTTGTTGGGTAACCTCATTCTTTGCCTGTGTGGTGCTTCTGTTCCTTCTTGCATTCACAGCCCGCCCTGTGGCTGTAGTTGCTTTAAGTTCATTGAAAAGCTTGCAGCACAAATTCACATCAGGCAGCTCATCCACAGCCTGTACTTTTGGCAGGAACAAATACAACAACAGCAGCTTGAGTTAGGCAGGATCAGGTCTCCTGGGGCCAGACTGATTCTGTACTGCACATGAAACAGTAAAGGTGTTTCCAGACAGCTCTGCCAGCTGAAATTGTGGAAGATAAAAATGAAACAGCTCTGTGCTGGGTGGCTGTAAGAGCAGTGCTCACCTGTGCACTCTGCTTGGTTACAAATCCTTTGTAGGAAGCTGAAAGAAGCAGCTGCTTGTAGGGATGATGGCCTTCATGGCCTTGGGGCCTTATAAACACCATAAATCACAGCTTTTAAGTAACTTTTCAGTACTGTACAATCCCTGTATCTCAGAGCTCAAATCCACAGCCCTACCACCCATGCGTGGCACTGCCAGATTTTCTCTTGAATAGAAACAGCTAAACTGAAGGGTAAAAAGTTACACAGTTTACGCATATGACTGTAAACCAGATAACTTTCCTGTATTTGTGTCTCCATTAACATGGAAGCGGGAGCTTTACATTGATGAAGACTTAAAAACAAACAAACTTGAAATGCCATAAACAAATAATGGAGGGTGTTAAGAGACAAAATGGCATAGCACAGATTGTAGTCTGCTACCAGTAGTACTGTAAAATTCTGATAAATACTGCTTCTAGATGTAGAAACTTTTAATGATTGCTCTGAAAACAGAAAAGTCAATGAGGAGAAAAAAAAAATAATGGAAACAGTGCAATTTGTGGTTAAGGGGAAAAAAACAGTTTTAAAGGAATGGGAGAGTTTAGACCTTCTCATGCTGGCTAGTAATATGGTTACAAAATTGAAATATATTGTCTCTTTTAAAGTTGTACTATTTAGCCCTTCTCTTTGGCAATTCAAATTGATTTTCAAGAAACGTAATTACATTTTGATATTAAAATTGAGCTTAAAAATCCTAATTGTGAAGAGTTTATTTAATAAATTCTAAACAGAAAATCAATGAAATATGTGACACATAATGAAGATACAGCTTATAAGAAATGCAATTTACTTATTACAATAATGCTTTACATGGCAATCTGAGTATTAGCTCATATTGGGCCCTATCACTGGTTGCAAAAGAAGGGGACCTGCTCTATTCTTGCTGTACAACAAGGCTTTTAGCTCAGGGAACAAAGCTAAACAATGGTTTCATTCAAAGCATGTTTATAGCTGGAATCTTCTGAGATTTTTGTCTGTCAAAATTGGGTAGAATACATATACCCTAAAGCAATCCTCTCTCATGGATCCATGTAGGTTGGAAGTTCCTGAGCTAAAATCTATCGTGGGTCACGTGGTAGCTGAGGTACCTCTTTCTATGTAGTAGTTAGGAAGAATGCAGCAGGTACTCACACTGATTTGATTGCAAGTGATTACCAAGTCAATAGGATGTTTGTTATCTGATTGTTGTTGATGCGTGTGGTTCTTGGCAATTTTTGACATAATAGCCCCATCACTTCCTTTTAACACCTCTGAAATGCTAAATAGAGGATGAAAGAAAATCTTGGCATGCAAACCTGGTGCAGCATATTGACATACTACCTTAATGGAGGAGTAAATCAACATAGCGTGATCTCAAAGTCAAATTCAGCCAACAGAAAATTCTCATGAAAACTTATTAGACATAGGCAAGGAATTAAGAGTAACATTAACAGGGGAATATATTTGAAATGGTGAATGAGCCATTATGATACTTTTTTATAAGTTGCTTCCTTTGTACTCTAGGGTAAATTGGTCTGCAATAAGGTAGTAGATATAAGGTAATAGATATTGATGTGAGGCTATTGTCATCAACTTTAGCACCATGCATCTGGCTACTCAATTCTCTTACTGTGACATTTTTTCTTTAAAGTCTACAGACTTGGGCTTAGGAAAAAATCTACGAATTTCACTTCTTAGCTGAGTTGTTAGCTCCTATCTTGCATAATAGCATAATGACCCCAGCGTTTCTTGGGGTCTGTTTCCTTGGCACGCCAGACAATATAAGAAACACAGATCTATTTATTTTTGCATAGGCTATTTGCGGCAATTTCAAGATGCCTTAGATTAGGTTCTCAGCTTTCCTGAGGTTGTAAGAGGGGGTGATCCAACAACCCATAAATATTTTGCAGAAGACTGAAAGCAGATAGGGTAATACTTTGAAGCAGCTCTTTTAGCTGTGATGCCACTAAACCACTGCAAATGATAGCTTTCCTAGGAGATAACTCTGGGATAAACTCTCTCGTTGTTTTGTCGACTCATTGTGCTCTTTCTTTGTAGCAAGTTCTTTGGTGAGTCTTTAAAACAGATCTAAATAGCATAAGGCTAAGAATAAATGTGGCTTACCTGCTGACATATGGGAGTTAGTACCACCCACAGTGTAAAGTATTCAAATACAAGGTGAGACCTGAAGAATGTAAAAATAAGAAAATGAACTGAGTCTGAATAGGCTAACTGGTCACCTAACTGGAAACTATAGGTAACAGATGAAAGGACTGCAGTTTGAAAAAATAAAAAGTAGCTGTTGAAGAGGAGATCTAGAACAATGAGAAAGAGAGCTCTATTAAAATTACCTCCAGTGATCTTTGACCAGAGATGCAATAACAGAGGAGCAGCCTTTTGATAATACATCTGCAGGACCTTGCTAAGACTGAAAGAGTTAATTGCTAACCAGACACTACTCTATGTTTAGAGAAAGCATTTACAAATCTTGACATGAGAGTAAAGAAGATACAGATATCCTGGGAAATCTTCCAGCTGTTCTGATGGAGTTCTCTTTTCTGGAAGTGCAAATGAGTAACTTTTTCAGCTGTCATTTTAAGAAATCCAGGACATTGTTAACAGATCATATTTAGTCATGGGGACATAAAAACTCTATTTGGAAATGCAAATATATACTGGAAATATCTTCTGAAAGTGAAATGATAAGCAACTTCACAAAGCAGGAAAACTGGAAGTTACTTTAAGTATCAGAACTTTGTCCTTATCCTGGGCACACTAAATCCCCCACTAAATCTCTCTCCCAATGTGTCTGTTACATATAAGGACAGCAAGTGTGGAGTGGTTATATTTAACCAGTGAAACAAAATCAAAGGCAATGGCATATTAACAACAACAAAACAACAACAACAAAAAAACCACCACCAACAAAAAATTATGCACTGTATATCTTGAACAAGTGACTTTTTAAAGCTTTTAATCGAGTCCACAGATTTCTAAAAGCATACACATGCTTTACAAAATGGTAAGAACACTTTTAATAAGTTGTATCAATTTAAAAATATTCCTCAGATTTCTTCTGCAGTCAATACCTTTTCAGTTTTACCAAGTAAGACTTGATTTACTTAGGTGAAGATTTCTTATGCTTCTTATATACACATAAGTACCTAGGTTTTTTCCTTAAAGATTTTATACTGTTTTGGTTTTGTAGTCTGAACAGTAAAAGAAATCATGTATTCTGCTGAAGATGAAGCCTATGAAGATTAAGCACTACTATCCATTGCTGAAATCAAGTATGAAACAAACTCTTTTCCTTATCTCTGGGTGCAGATAACTAGCTATACAGATTATCTACAGTACAGATTTTGTTTATAGGAGATTTAACCGCTCCAGATGATTTATCATATGTTTGTCTTCAAAGATTCTTGGAATTCTGTCAAACGTCATTTTAGATTTGCTTTTCAGATTTCTAGTTTCTTCTATTTAATAGGGGTATCCTTAATACAATTCTTAGAAACTATATTTGTAGGATATTTACGTATTGTTTGAGTTTTAAAGAATCTCTGTGTGTTTCTACTTCACTTTCCAGCTTCTTCAATGAGAAGAAATTACTATCCCTTTCTCTTCCAGAATGCTGAAGAATGCTTTAGGTCTTATTCCTATGCTGATCGACAACTGCAGAAAGTATTTTTAATATATTCTATACATGTCTTATGTTATTCCACTTTATGATTTCTCATGCTCTGTAGTACATTTTGTGTAAAGGAGAGAGAAAAATAGTACTGATATGGATAGGCCAGTGCATGTGGATTGTCACTACTGAATGGCTCTAACCACCAGAGAGCAAATGGGTAAGAACTGGGGAAAACATGTTTTTTCCAAATTCTTTTTAGGGGAATAGAAAAACACACAAACAAGAAGATAAAGGACTAAGATTCTGATTTTACTCCCAGGGAGGATGGGGGAAAAGTAGAAGAATGTTTTCATACCTAGAGATGCTGTTTGTCCTTCCTTTCTCACACCTAACCGATCAGGAAGAAAAGAATAAAAAATCTGATGCCTGAGAGTGTCGACACAAGGCACAGAGAGTGTCCTTCCTTGGGCAACTTTCTGGAGGCAACAGGCAGGCACTTTTAAGCAGGATCTGAAAAGGAAACCACTGTGCTTAATAGCTACAGCTATCCTTCATTCTGTCATATAATCCCTGCTTAGAAGTATCTGTCTTCAGCTCCATACTGTCATGTCACAGCAAGCCATCCAATTTAATAATGCTTTGTATGGAAAGGTTCTTCCCAGTCATTGTTTTAAACCTGCTGCCTGATCATTTACTGCGTCTCCCTTAGGTATTGTGTAATGAAAAATAGCAAATGATTATTTCCTGTTGGGCTCCTACATCTCGCTCATGATTTCATGAATCTGAAGACAATCCGTACTCCCTCCGTTTCCCAGTTAGAAGTTATCTCATCACACAAATTTCTGTACATTTCCATACACTGAACATTTAGCCTTGTATGTTTTCTAGATCCCCCCCTTTCCCATGAAAGAGACAAACCTGTAAACACTATTCAAGTACACAAGAGATTTACACAGCAGCGTAATGAGCTCTTCTGCTTTGTTCTCAGATGCTTTTGGAGTCATTTCTAACATTGTTTGCCTTCTTGACTGCTGCTGAGTAGCAGGCTTATGTTTGCAGAAAACTATTCACAATGACTCCCAATGATAAAAGCTAATTTAGAGTCCATTATTGTGTGTGTTTAGTTAGGGTTATTTTCATTGCTATTTACATTAGTTACTGTCGTATAATTTCATCTGCCATCTTGCTGCCTGATCACTTGCTATTGTGAGATCCTTCTACAACTGCTCACAGTCAGCTTCAGTTTTGTTTGTCATGAATAATTTTGTGTCATTAGGAAACTTCAGAGACTCCTGGTCCTTGCAGAAGGAATTTTAGGCTATTCAAGTACAATGCTTTTCAGCCAGAAGTACTCTAATCCATTCAGTCCTAAGGAGAACTCAAAGAAGAAAGTCAGTAATGTAGTGTTGGGTAGTCAGTATCTGGGAAAGAAACTGGAGGTTGATCTGGTTTTCTACTTGGGAGAGAGGTACCTGATGTCAGTTGTGATGTCCGCTGTGCTTTCTGACACTTGGAGATGATTTTTCAGCCTTGTGCACTCCTATAACTCGAGGACGCATCCTTTCCATCACTGGTGCTTGCCTTTTGCATTGTTCACTGCACTGCTGCGATCCTCCCAGCACATCCTGAATTTTCGTTCTGCCTAATTTATTGCCTGCCACTCCTCAGTGCTCTTTGGTGCTCTGCTTTGTGCTCATTCTTCAAAGCATTTCCATTTCACTAGCTACTGCTGCTGTACTCTCTCAGTTTTGCATAATTCGAATTAATCTGCAGAAAGGCAAGGTGTAGCTTGCAAATATCTTAAAAAAACACGTCTGGGATCTGTTCCTTGCCTGCAGGTACGGGTTTTCCAAACACATGTACAAATCCTAACAATAAACAGCAACAAAGAAGAACAATACTTTCACTACAGGAGAAGATACATATTGCTTTAGGGTTTCTTCAAGTAAATATTTTAATGCCCATAGATCTACTTACCCTCATCATAGGGATGGTAGAAAAGTGTTTAATATACTTAGTAAATTTCCCCCATTAAAGAATGGGATATTTGAAAGACATTTGTGTCCTGCTAACAATTATGGAAAAAATTATCTGATTTAACCTGTGAAAGTTTTATCTTTGTAGTTCAGCAACTTTAGAATTTGGTATTGAGATGGTCAGAGAATATTTAAGAGCGTGTTGTTCTGAAACAAGACAACTAACTACCAAGTACAGTTTTCTGAAGTTTCTTTCTGTCCGTGTCCTCTTTTTTAGGTTAGTAATGTTGAGTGCCCACCTGACTTAGCTTACTTTGATGCCTCCTAAAATCCTGCTTCATGTTTTTACACTATTGGAAACTGCATCTAGAAAGAAAAACACACACACACACACAATGTTACTTAATGAATTCCCTTACTTACTTTCACTGCATTTAAAATGAGACTTGCAAAATCAGCTGAGAGAATAATGGATTTTTTTTTTTATTTTCTGAGAAGCTTGTTGTAGACTAAGGGGGCTGTGTCAAGAGAACCTCCTCTGATGGTCTCTGCTTCAACAGGAAAACAGACAGAGCTCTTCATCCGCCACAGTCCCCCAAACGATCTGCTGTACAATGACGGTACCAAAGCTGGAACCTCCAGTTTGAGAAATGGGGGAAAACACCCCAGCGGCATGCACCCTGTCTATCTTAGCTTATTGAATTGTCTAGGCCCTGTCATTATCTTGCTGGGCTCCTGTAACTCTCGCTACTTTCATGAACTTGCCATCGCCACTCTTCCCCACCTTGTACCCCTGAAGCTTGCCCCCAGCGGCATCCTGTCCTCCCGGCCTTTCGGTCCCTCTCTCCAGCGGGTGCCGTAGGAGGCCTCGGGGCAGCGCCGGAGCCTGCAGCCTGCCCGCGGCCACCCCTGACAGCCGGGGGCGGCCCCGCGGGAGCAGCGCAGCCTCCAGAGGTGTGTCTGGGCTGTCACGGCAGCTGTCACGGAGCATCTACAGAGGCTAAAAAATAATAATAATAAAGCACGCTCATCAAACTAAGGAAGCGATTTCTCCTGCGCTGAGCGACAGCACCTAGCAGCTGCCGTTATCAGGGGACAAAGAGCGCGGGGCCGGGCACGGCGCTGGCTGCACCGGGGCGCAGCCACGCCGCTGCCCCCCTCACTGCTCCGGGCTCCGGTCCCCTCCGGTCCCTTCCCTTCCCGTCCCCTGCCCTCCGCCCGGCCCCGCCGAGCCCCCCGGCGCCCTGCCCTGCCCTGCCCTGCCCTGCCCTGCCCTGCCCTGTCCCCGCCGCCTGTCGCCGGCGGGTGCCATGCGGCGCCGAGGGCACCTTGTGCGGGCGGGGCGGGGGGCGGCGCGGCGGGGCTGCGGCGGCGGCGTGGCGGAGCGGCGGAGCGGCTGCCCGCCCCCTGCTTCCCTGCCTGCCTCCCTCCCTCTTTCCGTCAGACGGGCGGGGAGCTGCGGCGGGCGGGAGCGGGAGCGAGAGCGGCGGCGGCGGCGGGGCGCAGCCGCCCGGGCCGCAGCGGGGATGCGCCGCGGATCCCAGCGACGAGGTGGGGGCGCCGAGCGGCTGGGCGGTGGTGTGAGGGGGGGGGGGGCGCGGCGCCGGGCCCGGCGGGGTGCGGAGGGGTGCGGAGCGGTGCGGGGTGCGGTGCGGGGTGCGGTGCGGGGTGCGGTGCGGTGCCGCCATCAGGGTGGGAGCGAGGCGGCGGCGGCGGCTGCGGGGCCCGGTGCGGGAGCCGGGGCCTGATCCGGCAGCGGGCGCCGCGGCGGGGCCGGGGCGAAGCCGGCGTTACGTAACCGGCGGCCGAGAGCCCCCGGCCCCGCGGCTCCCCCCGCGCGTTGGAGACCCCCCCCGGCAGCCCCCGGCCCCCCGAGGCGGGCGGTGGGACGCGGCCCCGCCAGGTCCGTGCGCCGCCGGGGCGCTGCGCGGAGCCGGTGCTGGCGCTGGGTACCGCCGTGTGCCCGTTCTCCCAATCGCTGTCAGAAATAGGGGCAGGGATGGCCGGCGTTCCCGCTGTCCTGGCATTGCTGCAAAACCCGTGCGAGCGCTCGGGCTACGTATGAATTCATTAAAGCAGCGGCTTGGAGAGCATCCTCTTCCCAGAAGTGCTGATGCTTAAAGCGAGCATCTGACGTGGGCTTTGCCCGTCGTTTCGGCCCATCGCTTAATTTTATTCTGCAACCGCTTTAGCGTGCTGCACGACTACATCGCTGATGCTCTTCCCCAAAGCTTCGGCAATGCAGATGCAAAGGACTAACATAACAGTACGTGAAACAAAAGACCTTGCTGCACTTCTCGGGGCGAGCTGGGAGTCCAAGGTCGAACCGCGAGCTGCAGTGCAACTTGCGAGGGGAGCCCAACCGAGCAAAGTGTCCGCGGGTCCTAGCCGAGGGCTGAAGGGACAGGCAGCGTCGGCAGCAGACGCTCACGGAGTAGGTGAAGAAAACTCCTTGGTGAAGGTGTGAGGAAATAGCTATTTTGGGAGTACAATCAACTGTATCAACTCAATTTTAATGGAACTAGTACGTTTAATTGCATGCCTAACAGATTTTCTGTTCTCCAGATGATTAACTTGCGGAATGACACCAGCTCAAAGATTAAAATCTCATCAAATATCTAATGGTTTCTGTATAATATAATTGTGTTTGGTTTATAATAGATCTTTTCTAATAACTGGTCTTTGTCCATGTAGCTGGAGATACTGTAATTAGACTTTTTTTTATCTTGGTGTGAATGACATGACCTTGACCTCTAGAGGTTAAGCAGATTTGGTTGTATGGATGACAAGATCTTAAAAGTTTAATAGGACATCTATTTTTATGTATATATAGTATATAGGGTTTTCTTTTAATTTGGGTTAAGAAGTTGGCAGAAGAGGGATACCATCTCTTCTCTCTCCATTCCAGATAAATTAAGAGATGCAAACAACCTAAACACTTATTATTTAAAATATCCAAATGATGTTTATATTTGAACTACTTTTTCTGTACAAGTAAGTAATATGATGTATACCTGGAAAAACAAAATATCGCAGGATTTGTGAATTTTCCTCAAGCTCACTTCTTCCACTGCCTTTTGGTTTCCTGTATGCTCCCAGATGCTTCACAGGGCTTTTGAGCCCTGTAGCATTAGGGCTATTGTCAGCAGCCTTTCTTGTCACTTGCCCTTCTTAGTTCTTAGCCCATTCATAGCTTACTCACACATGTCCATGATGCTCCAAGTTTCTGTTGCCATTTTTCTAATCTTTATTTTGCTTTGGTTCCACCCAGGGATAAGCAAACATTGATTTGTGTATCTCTATGACTGAGTTTTTTTGTTGTTGTTGTTTGTTTGTTTTTTCCAAGTGCTGGTGTTGAGAGGCTGTACCATATTTACATTTAGATGTTTGGATGTGTTGTTTATACAACCATCAAAAATGTAACATTGCTTGCAGGTGTTACTCTGCAACTGAGCAGCCCATTCGGGCCTTGCTGCAAAGGCGCTGTGGCTGTGGAAAGGTAAAGCATTGCAGCTTCTTCAGCAGGTCCATCCCCGCCTCTTGCTCTCTTGTGTGTGCTGCTGGAGATGTGACTTCTTCCTTCAGCCCAGGCTGGAGATGGAGGCAGGGGATATTCATATTACTGCTTCATTTTCCTTCACTTCTTCGGCATGCGTGTGAATAGGATGTGCATGTGTATCTACCCCGTGGTGCCTTGCGTTTCTTCTGAAGTACGATCTGCCACCAGATTTCTTAGTGTGACAGATGTGAATGGCTTAGCTGTTGTGCTGCCTAATACATGAGATACTACCATGGGTTATCTCTGTGTTTTGTTGTTGTTGTTTGCTTACTTTTCATATTTCTTAAGATTTCTGAGAGTTTAGGCTTCTGGTATCACGTGTTTCTGTCTCAGGAGAGCTGTATTTCCCAAAGAACATTAGCCCTGCAGGTCAGTCCTGCCACGTCCCACTGGAGAACCTGCTGTCACTGCTCCTGGCATTGCAGTGGGAGGTAGGAAGGGCTACTGAAGTTGTATGTCTGCATTTTTACTGTGTGCACATATATACAGTAAGTCTGTGATGATGGTTTAATTAACTTTTAAGTCTTATATACAGGATAGAAAATAATTGTCTGTTTCTCCTGTCTTTTCTAACATATTTTTTTAAACACTGAACAATTCAAACAGTTCCCAGAGATTTCTGGTGTATATGATGATTAAAACCTGTGAAGCTCATTTATTTATTTATTTGACTGGTAACTAAATGTTTTTGAAGTTTTTGACTATACTGGCATGGGAAAAGGCAGCAGTTTCTGTAGATAATTTTCATGGGGAATGTTACTCTGGGCAATTGCACTTTTAAAAGGAATTTATTCAAGAATTTCCTTCAGGCTTGTGTTTTTTTCTTAAGATGGGTTTTAATGAGATTAATAAAAAGTCCTTCCCAGTGGAATAATAAAGTAAATGCTTACTCTTTTTTTTTTTTTTTTTTTTTTGATTGAATTTGCAACATCAAGGTTCTAAATGTCAAAGGAAGTGGCAACAGGTAATATATACAAATGTGAGTAATTTTACTTAGGCCATGTGAAGGGTGTTGGATTTTTGACCGATTCAAAACATAGCTGTGGTGATAGATGGGGAAACTCCAACTGTAAGAGGTGTAATGGGGAGGAGGTTGTGTAATGACGGGGTGGCTGAGGCTAGCCAAATTTGGCTGAAATATTATGAAACATTAAGAATATTAAACTATAGTAGTGTTTGTGCTATAAATAATGTTATCTACGTATGTTTGTAATTAGTTTAACTGCTTGCATACCTAGGTTTTCCAAGCTGTGAATACAAACCTGTAGCTTTCAGCTGTTTCTGCTAAGTAAATAGACATACATGTATATACACATAAAGGCAGAATGTAGACATAAGGGCAGTTAAGAGCTTTCTTTAAATGCTGCTGTGTTTGTCCTGTTGAACAGTGTTCTTAGCACTTCGCTCTGCAGGGTTGTTCCTTTCAAAAGAGCTGAAAAATAATGGAAGAGCTTTTCAGTGCAGGCAGCTGATAAGTCGGTCACAGTGAGGTTAGCTAAAGCGTGAAATATAGTAGATAGGAGAAGAACATGAGGGTCATGATGTACAGGCAGTCAAACCAGTGTCTTTTAAGGAAACTTTTAGGCTGAATAGACCAGTTTAGTTATTGAGGTAGGGAAAAAAAAGGTGAACAATGCTAAAATAGTGGAGACAACTGCTGAAAGAAAACAGAGTTGAAGTGTGTACGTGTGCGTGTGTGTCTGTTTTAAAAGGGGATCTGGATGGAGTGGCATCCAGAGATTCCTTCCAACCTGACTTATTCTGACTGCTTTGGCATAACCCAGACACTACTGCTTGCTCCTTACAATGGAAAATAGATGGACCTTAGTAACTCTGAATTACTTTCTCTGTGTATTAACCCCAGAGAACCCGCAACTAGTTTGGGTGCTGGCTCCAAGTAAAGTGTGTCAGTATGTGCTTGAGAGGTATACATGGTTAGGGAGGGTGGCAGCAGGGAGTGAGATGCTGCATTCCCAAGCCTGTCTTTGAGAAGGTGCAGAATTTCCAAGCCTGTCTTTCTGAGAAAGCTGCAGACTGGTTGTTCAAATGATTTCAATGCAAGTGCCTCCATCACCAGGTTGGAAACTGGTGAATGTTGTATCTTATTTCTTGTATGGATTCACGGCTTGAAGAAGTGAATCTTTGAAGGAGGAGGAGGAGGAAGCTGGAGATTAAAAAAAGACTGAGAGGAAGGGTCTGGAAAATTACAGAATCCTAGAACAACCCGAGTGGCAGTGACTGTCAAGGATCATTGAGTTCTACACCTGGCTTCGTACAGTACCATCCCAAAATTAATCCACATGTCTGAGAGCATTTTCCAAATGCTTCTTGAACTCTGGCAGGCTTGGAGCTGTAACTGCTTCCCTGGGAATGTATTACAGCTGTAACGGCCTAACAAGAGCTTGTACAGCGATCCTTTGAAATGCATCACTGCAGCAGGGAGAACAGTTGCATTCTGGAACAAAATTAAATATTTTTGTTGTGTGTGTTCCTTAAAGGTGAATATAGTTTAATACTAGTTGAGAATGCTTTTCTTGAAGAAAATAATGGATTCATTAACTTGGGGTGTAAAGGAATCTCTAGTAGATTATGAGCTTTGTATGGAGCTGCAGGGACTTCAAGTAACAGGTGTCGTGGTGCATTAGGTTCCAAGAGTAAGTTTTCTGGCAAAAAATCATTTTATTTCTGGGAAACTTATTTTTCTTGATGTATCCTTGTTTGGGGGATGGTATTTCTGTTTCTAGCAGAGTGCTGTCCCTAAGCATCTCTTGAAGGTTCTATGTCCCTCAGTTAAATATTTCACATTTATGAAATTTAAGTCCATTCCAATGGAAAAATCAATAGAAGAACTTTACTTCACACTTTCTGTAACATAATTGGGGTGGGAGACCAAACAGTTGTAGAAACTGTGGTGGTGACTGCTAGTTGGACGGACTATGGAGTTGGAGCTCTCTTTGGTGGTTCATGCTGACAGTTTAAATGAGAAAGCAATAAATAATTAAAACATTAACACTGAGGGTGGGAGGTGGAGGGAGCATGACACAGGACATGAGCACATGACACTTAGAAGACTGAGCTGGAGGGAGAGCAGCCTGTTACAAGGCCCAGGCCACCAGCCAGGACTTGGACACATCAAGTCACAGGGGGTGAGTGTCATTTTCCCCTGGTTCTCTGGTGCCAGTCTCACCTGGACCTTGATTTGAGTGCATGCTTCACGGGGTAGGCAATCCTGAACAGAAATCTCTGGTCACATGTCATGTTTAATAAAGCAATACTAGATTGCATGACACTGAGCAGAGTTTCTGTTCTTGCAACCAGCCCACCCCATTCACCTGTGACAATCCCAGCATGGGTAAGGTGATGATAAAGAGGATTTTGGTCAAGAGAAGTTTCTGTGAACGCATCACAGGAATGATTTTAAGCTGGTAATTTGACTTGAGGTTTTACCTCTTCTGTGTTTAAAGTTCATGTTTGCATGAACATGGTTTTAATATGTTTCTGGAAAGCAAACTTTGTGCAGAAGATAGTTGCAGAAAACAGGATGGGATTGATATAAAATGGAGTATATGTTATTTAGAGAATGAGTCTGGATACGAAGTGTCAGCATGCCTCTGATACTGGAAGGTTAGTTTTGTAGCCAGACAAATTCTCTGACTTTCCTTGTAATAATTCTTCATGCGTAAAACCTTTTTTTTTTTTTCTCTTCCTGTCAGCTAATTGAATTTTATCTTTCTGAGTTCATGTACACTTGACAACTGTGCTTTTTTTCTTCTTTTTGTATATGTAACTCATGTTAACTATGTCCAGGTCATAGTTGCACCTGGCTTAATGTTCTTGGATGAAAAAATCACAAGCAAAAATATTCAATTACCTGGGGAAAAAAAAAAAAGTTCTTTAACTTTCCCTGTGACCTGTATTTTTGCACGTACACTACGGGAAGCTAAATATAAAGCCAGTCCACTGAGCCGGCTTCTTGTTCTCTTCTATGACTGGCAGTGCACCCTACACATAAAACCAGTGGTCAGTTTGCAGTATACAATGCAGAGTGACATGCAATGCATTTTTTTTTTTAAAGTAGCTGCATGTTGCAGTTTCAGGAAGAAATATGTCCCTGCCCAGGCACCATAAATACTGCTGTGTGACAGAACTTACAAAGAAAATCAAATGGGTGGTTTCTGCCTCTAATTGACACAATCCTGGTTGTGTATTTTGCGAAATGTGCGTTCAGGATTAATAGGGTAGGCCTCAGATCAGAATTTGAGGATTAGAATTAGTCAAGCTGACTAACCCTTAAGCTTTTACATGACTCTTCAGTAATTCAACATGCTTTTGCAATGCCTGGGAGTTTAAGGAATAGAAGTAGGTTCAGAATTAATCTGTAATATTACAACAGTTGAAGGGGTTTAAAGCTTGGTAAGCTTGGTAAGGCAGCAATGTTTAAGTTGAGGTTGATGCAAGGTAGGCTCACAGCACTCTCGAGAAAAGGAGCAGCATCTCATGACAAAGAAGTTTCATTTCTCAATGCCACCATGTGTGTTCATTGACAAGCTGTATGGGTTTATTTTTCTTTCTTCTGTTCTTCTGTTTCATCCGGCTGTGGACACCACGTACTGTGCTGAGAAATGCAGAAATGCTTGAGAAGGGCATGGCAGCTTTATTCGTTTTATACTTTAGCATCTCTGGCAATAGCATCTCTGGCAATATTCCCATGTTGAAAGCTGATCGAAACAAACTGCTCTTAGGCCACAGATATCTTGGGGAACGTGCAGTTCTTCTGCCTTCCTGGCTGCCTCTTGGATAGTTGGGAGTGAAAAATGTGTCATAGCTGTGTGATATAACACTGGAGAAAACACAAACGTTAGATAAATCTGTTTAGTTTCTCAGAAATATGCAAATTATTTTTTGAAACTTTTTTTTTTTTTTTTTTTAAATGCAGCAGGAGTGTGTTCTTGCCCTGTCTTTCATTAGTCATCCAGGTTTCCAGCACCAAGATGTGCTTCTCCAGCTTTTGTCCTCTGATTTATGATGTGTTGGATCTTAACCAGAATCCAGTTGACCAGTTCAATTTTTTTTTCCATTCTTACCTACTGATTTATGATAATATGGAAACACAGCTCACTCTCTAGGGAAAAAGTGAAATGAAGTGTAAACAAAATGCTTTGAAATTTTCAGTGTGAGCATATCAAGGAAAATCAGTTCTTTTCCTGATGGACTTTTTACCTAGTAGCAGTGTCAGGTGCTGTTTCTTAATGACAGTGAGTGAAATATTTTTGCAGTTTATGTTGGTCACTCTGTCAAGGTGGGCTGTACATTTAAACAATTCAGAAGCAGATTTAAAAGCAATGGTACAACTTCCAAATATTTTTTATTTGGAAGGACAAGTCTGAACAGACATAAATGTATTTGTATTGTGAGATCCAGAAAGTAGTTCAAGCAGACCTCTCTGAAGTTTTTCTTTTTAAACAATCTCAGTATGCTGCAAAAAATGACTTTAAATTTTTCAGTTTCCCACAGATTGCAGCACAGAAAATCAATACTTTTTCAGCTAATGTCAATTTTTTCCATTAAAGGATAAATGAGGAAGTGTGAGGATTCCAGTCTTCTCTGGCTTCTGTGCATTTCCCAGACAGCTAATCTTTATTTATCTTTATATTTTGTATAATGCATACTTAGTGCTTGTCATTTAATTCTCTTTGCCAACCATAGCTTGTGTTTAAGAGTTAAATACTTAAGGTGTGATGGAATTGTGGCAAGTTTTTAAAGCCTTTGTTCAAGTACTTCGAGTTAGGAGCGTGTTTTATTTGAGCCATGACCAAGCCAGATGTATTTCATTTTTATTACATTCTTTGTTGCTTTAATGATCTTTTAGATCTCCCTATAAACATATTTTGAACATACCTTAGGTCTGAATTAGAGAAAATACTTTTTCTCTTATCTGAAGCAAATATGCACTTTGCATTTCTGTTTCTATAGGTTTATCAAGAGTAGCAGGGAACAGCATGATCAAAGGTAGCATGGCAGGTCAAAAGTGAAAGATAGCATTATGTCAATGTTTGGATTTTGCTCGTTATTTTTGTTTTGCTAATAAGAGCATATATGCATATAAGCAGAACGCACCAGCTTGCATCTTGCTCTGCTAGATGTAAGTAGAGAAACAAAATACTTCAGGTCAACAGTGCTCCATTCTAGGAGGAGATGGATTTTGCAATGATACTAGAATATTGCTAAAGTTTCTCCCGTAATATTTGCTGCAATGTTTGCCTGAACATAAGAGTAATATTACATTGTAGCAGTGGCTTATAGGGACTGTGTGGTATGAAGTTTCACCCAATGAGCTACAAAGACCTACATAAATGTAGATGGAGAATGTGGGATCTCTGAAAAAAAGGCTATGTGGGTAACAGCTGAACTCCATGTATTCAGCAAAGTGGCTCTGTTGTTGGGAATGCAGTACCAGAAAATTTAAGCAGGGAGAGCATATTTTCCACTTTAGGGCATGCATGAGTTTATGAAGCTGCCTTCCTTGTTCATCTGCAGCCCAGGATTGTGCTGGGCAGTGAAGCATCACCCAGCAGCAGCTCAGAAGTATTTATGGCCCCAAGAAATGTGCTTGTATCTGCAAATCTCCGTAGTTGTATACTTTGGTTAGTAATGCTGCAGCAAGTTGAGAACATATTTCAGTATTTTTCATTATAATAAACATTGTACATGCTTCAGTACAGTTAGTACCATGTTCCAGTTCTTTCTGCACACAAAAACATTTTTCCATCTTTGTTATTAAACAGTCTAGCTGTAAGGACAAAGCCATTCTCAAAGAAAAGAGCATAAAGGATAAAGTAAATGACAAAGAAAAAAATAAGCACATCATTCCCAGTGCTATTACTATATTAAAGAGAGAACGTAACATTTTGCAAGTAGTTCAAAGACTAAAACCTAAAAATGTAAAAGGAATTAATAACAGACTTCAAATTCATACCAGCCATTTGGCACAGTTGCCTACTGACTTGCTGAGGCTCTATTTGGAGTTGCATGGAACTGAAGACTGGTGCATTTCCTTGCTGTAGAGAGAGTTTAAAAAAAGTTCATACATCTGGATGAATATGAGATTTTTCTTTTGAGAACACTGCTGTTTCCAACTGAGTATCTAAACTGCTTTTTATTTTTTTATTTTTTATTTTTATTTTTATTATTTTTCTTTTTTTCCTCTCTTCTTATTAATCCTCCTTTTGGAATGTGGATATTTAGGAAGCTGTCCCAAAACACTTACTTGTCAGGTGTCGCTATGTAGCACTAAGACAATTAGCTTTACAAGCCCTTCTTTTTAGCCTGTCTGTTTGGTGGTGTTTCAAGAATTATTTTACTGCTATTTTCTGATGTTGACTAATTTTGGAACAGGTATTGCATACAGCATGGGAGTTTCTCTTCTGTACAAATGGCTATGGGCATCTTGGCTGAGGTTTCTGACACATATCTGGATACATGCTGACTTAGGACTAGGGAATGTGGCAAAAATAAATTGAGTTACTTAAAAAGAATGACTTACATTTGGAGTGATTTCTCCTTCAAAGGAAGAAAGAATTCTATAACAGAACTTGATATTTGATATTGAGATTAAATAAGTGGTGAGGTTAACAAAATATTTTATGATGTTTGGGTATGAAGTTGTCCTGAAGAGCTCTTTAGAAAAAAAAAAGGGGGATAAATGAAATATTTTTGTCTGTCTGTTGAGTGGAAATATGCACATTCATGAAGAGCTTCAACTGAAAAACATGGAATAGGGCCTAATTTTGAGAAGAACATGGATACTTCTTTGCAACTCAGTCCTCTGATGCAAATATATTTATTTGTAAATGTGCCTGAATTATAACTTCATAATATGTAATAATGCACAATAATTTTTTGAGATAACATCTATGTATAAATAGATATATCATAGTGTATTTTCACTGTTTAGATGGTAGATAGCTCACAGTCAATGCAGCCAAACAGTTTTATTCTTGTGAATTGACAAATACTGAGTTGCCTTGCCTATAACCAGAGGTCGTAACTTGTGAATGGAAACAAGGAGCAAAGGGAGAAAATTTTAGCTGTATTTCCATTTTTGCTGTGCCTTTATGTTTTTTAATATATTAGCGTTTTTAATATAGTAGTGTATTTAATACTTTTGGTGTTACTCTTGTGTATAATATATTTTTCAGGAGTATTCTTATGCCTGGATGTTGCTGTCAGGTAACATTACAAGATTTCTCAGTAGCTATGAAATCAGTAGGCAGCAGTAAGAGAAGCTTAAAAACGAGATGCTGAACTTCAAACCAGGAGTTGTATGGCACTAGAAGTACAGGAAAAACTGATGGTTTGAGTTAAAATTTCAGACTCAAGATGTTTAAGTCTTCATGGCAAACAAAATGTGAAATAAACCACTCTATTCTGTTGTGTTTTATAAATCTGTGCCCTTCCTCTGGAACAGGGAAGAGGATGCTTGTGTTTTGGCCACCAGTTTTATTCATACAAATTTATCATTAGATCCTGTCAATATTTTGTTGAACCTTGTGGTGGAATATTTAAATTGCTCACCATCTCAAGTGAGAGTAGGAAGCTCTCTCTGTGATTTGTCAAGGTCATTGAACAAGGAGAGGAGCAATACTTGCTGGACCTGCTTTGATCAGAGGAGGCGATGGCCAGCATGGTGTCTTGGCTCTGTCGGAGACCTCAAATGAAGTCGTGCAGTGGTTGTTACCAGCAGAGGTGGAGGTGTGGGTTGGATCCTGGCAGCTGTGGAATTCAGTGATAAAAGAGTGTAGAAGCTGTAGAAAAGAGTGTAGATGTCATGGAAGAAAATGCTTAGTATCCTGGCTTCCTCTTCAGGTTGAGATTCAGTCATGCTAGAATTGCAGGTATATTTAATACTTCATCAAAATAGTAGCTGAAACAACCAGATTTTTATTCAGGTGTTTACTGCTGGAGGTCTTTTTGTTGGCTTAAATGCAGTGTAATTTAGATCATTTTTTCATCTAAGTGATAGAAATCATACATATTACTTTTCTTGCCAGTATGTCAGTACAGAATGTCAACAGAATGTTGTTCATTTTGCTGCTAGTGTATTTTATTAAATTTCAACATATAGTCTTTGATATGAAAACACTATGGCATTTGTTTGGTAGTTTATATTGTGTTTTGATTTATTTTATTTTGAACTGGGGAGGGGTGTCCTGTCTTCCTGCCTCTAAATATTATACAAAGTCCCTAAAAATGATTTGGTTCAAGTGAAGATGAGTGTGGATGCCCAAGAATAGCACAAGTCTGTTATTCTGTAGAGTCTCTGTCCTGCAATTGGAAGCACTTGAACACTGTCCCTTTGGAGTCCCACTGGAGTAGATGAAGGGCTGTGTATGCTGGAAACTCCATGCTCTGCATGTAAATATCTGTACCAGCAAAAAACGTCTTCCCCAAATTAGCTCAGAACTGAAAACAAAATAAAAATGCATGAAAACATTGTTAATGTTTTTGTTTTTCACTCCTCCCTTTCAGAATGCCAAATAATGCAAGGAGTGTTTTAACTCCTCAGTTACATATACAGGTCCTCAGAAAATTAATATACTGTCAGTAGTAGTAATTTTAAGGAAAATTCTTACTTTAATTTTCTTGTTATTTATCTCCTGAATGCATTCACCACCGTCACTTGTTTTATTAACGTTCCAGAATGCACAATAATATGTAATAGAGCATTATGGCTCCATTTTTCCCTTCCTCCAGACTTAAATGAGAAAATGTCTTTTCCTATCTGTTTATATTCTGTATGTGAAAGTGTCATTATTAAATTGAAAATGCCTCTGCATATGTTTTGTGAAAGTTGAAAGCCATTGAGTGATAAGCCAGGCTATCGCTGACCTTGTTGGTGTAGTAAGTACTGGAGTCAGCGTTTCAGGATGCGCAAAACCTCAATAGTCAGTTTTCTACAACATGGGGTTCTTTAGAGGGTCTTGCTCAAGTGTTCTCAATGGTAGAATCTTCTTTCTCATTTTAAAGAACTGTATGCTTTCCTTGGACAGTGAAAATTATCTGAAAAGGTAAAACTATTGTAAGAAGCAATCCCCATTCTGGAATAAGAGAGGTCAAGAAAATTTTGGCCAAAATGGTTGCAAGTGCTTGCAAATCCAGCCAAGCAAAGGTTTTACAGGAGCTTCACAACCAGTATTGTCTAAATAAATCCATCAGAAATCACTAAATTTGTACCTCTTACTATATTGAGTGAGAGCTATTCTTAGGTTTTGGGAACTAGAATGATCCATGGGAAAAAACTTGAGTTATACTTAAGACAGCTTCCTCAGAAAAGTACTGTGAATGGTTCTGAGAATATTTTTCTCTTCCATGTGGAAGTTGAGCACATGCTGGCTGTGGCACCTTAATTCTGCTGAGCCCTGTGTCGCTGGCATCCCTGCACTGCACACTTCTTGTGGTGCTTCCCCAGGGGCTTTCGGCTGCTGGCGGGGTGGGACTGGGAGGCGTCTCAGCTTGAAGCACCTCTTGCCCTCACTAGGTGGTCCCATCACTTCCTAGACCTTATATTTCGTATGTATATGTGCTTATTATACAGTGCTACGGTGTGTGTATGTTTGAAGAAAGTCAGGGAAGATAGATATTACACAAAGGAATGTGGGCTGGAGAATTCTCTGTGTGTTACAGAGCAGAGATTAAAGTGAAAATGGAGTAAGTGCAGATAAAAAATAATTACGTGTTCTATATTTGTGGTAACATCTAAAAGTATCCATTGGAAGTTTCTGCCTGGCATCTGTCACACGGTTCTCCAGTGTAAGTGAGAACCAGAGACATAGAGGCAGATCTGAACCTGTTGTGGATCAGGCAAAAAATGCAGAGGCAGGACTCGCATCCACATATGATCTTTAATTCTGTTAGATTAAAAAGCAGTTTATGGGTTCAGTGTGTTGAACCCCTTAAAAAGTTGAAGTTTTGTACCTTTTTGTACCTTTGTTAGTAAATTCAGATTAAATTTAGCAAACAGATTCTATTTCTAAGCAAAAATGGAGAAAAAAATAAAGTTTCATTTGAGTAAGTTTGCAATGGAATGCTCACATTGGTATGTTTTAATGTTGAAATGGACTTTTCTTCCGTGATACTTGAAACTTCATCTTTATTCCTTCTGTTGGTCCCTGAACTAAAAATATGCACTGTTGATACAGCCAAAGTAGGTTCTTTTTTCAGTTAAGGGTTTGAGGTTTATGAAATATGTTAATAAACATGCCTGAGGAAAAACTTGCCTGTTCCAAAAATGTAAGGCAGACTTTTCTAGTTAAGAAAAGCCATCCTAGCATATGGTGCATTTCTTTTAAGATGCAAAATATTCATATACTGAGATGAACCTTCTGGAGGAACTTTGAAGCAATAGCTACTGCTCTCAAAGCTTCTGTCTTTATATGTTTCAACAGAGACTGACTTTCTGAAAAAAATTTTTTCCTAATCTCTAAAAGATGTTAATAGTGCCCTGCCAAACTGTTGTTGACAATCTATTTCTTGTAGGATGCTGTTGTATATAAACAGGTTTTTAATTTATTTTTTTTTCAAGCCATGAGAAACATTCAGATTTGTGTTCAGCTTGTGTCTAGAATAGCATTAATGTTTCTGGCATGGTAGTTGTTTTAGTTCTGTATGACAACTGTGTTGTACACATTATCTTAGATGGCTGTAGTGGCAGAATAGATTGAGTTTTATACATGATCAACATGTTCCTGCATTCAGGGCTGCCTCATCTATTTTTTTCCAGTGCCTCACTTGCTGTAGCACTGACCTGTGTTCGGTTCCACCATGATAGGGTGACCTTCACACAGCCCAGGAAAAAACGTCTTGTTTGCTCAGCATCCCAAAAGACAATTAAGAGTGGTTGCCTGAGCAACATAACATCCTTGTCGAATACCACAGGGATTGCTGTGATGCCAGTTGGAACCTTTCATCAGAAGTGGCACGCTTCCATGCTCAAAACCGTGGAGCATCGAAGGAATGTTGTTGCTTCCCATTTGCTTTTTGTCTTTGCTTGGACTCCTCTCTGATGAAGCGGTGGAAAATAATCAGAGGCATGGAGTAAACAGATGAGTAGAAAAAAATGTAAAAAGTGACATGAAGAAGGAAAGGAGTCCCCTGGGAAGGAGTGGGGAGATGCCCCTCATTGTGGATGAAGGAGCAAAACAGCGGAAAAAATCAAACATGGGAGAGCATAGAAAACCATTTAGAAAAGGAGAATAAGAAAAACATGGGAAATATTAAAGAGCAATAGGTTTAAAAAAAAAAAAAAGCATCTTTTTCCAAGCATCTTGCAACTGTTATGCTAAAACTGCATTTCTTCACAGGAGTCTTTTGTCATTGCTGAAAAATCTCTATTTCAGTTTTGTTTTCTTTTGTTTGTTATTAAAAAGAAATCAACAGCCTTATCGGTGCTTTGATATTTGCTTTTGTTTCCCTAATACAAAACCTGCCAAAGATCCCTTCTGGGTGCAGGTGGCTTATCAGTTCTGTGTGGTTAAGGCACTCTTGTATTTTGTAGCCAACAGCACACAAGGGAGCAATATGGCTAGTACCACATCTGTCTGCCTTTTTTGCTTCCCAGCTTGAATGAAGAGCTGCCTACTTACAGCGAGGATAACCGCGGGCAGGCCCTGGCATCAGGCCAGGCAAAGGCTCACGTCTCTGCATCCGGAGCGGGATGCTGTAGCTGCTGTAATGCTGCTAACCCAGCTTATTTTCCTGGTTTTATACACAAACTGTCTGTGACCGCTTGGATAGCTCATGTGTTGTTCAAAGTATTTGTTGAATATATCTGTTGAGAGCATTTGAACTTTTTAATACATTTTGAGCAACTCACCATTGACTGTTTTCTTCAGCCAGTAAAGAATTATACAACATGGAAGTCCTTCAGAATAAAAGAACCCATGAGAAGAGCACAACAGAAAAATAGTTAAATAGGAAATAACTTTTTTCAGTGGTTTTCCTGAGAAAGGTATGTTTATTTTTTTTTTTTAGTTTATCAGCTGAGGTGTCACTAAGAGTGACTTCATTCTATCATTTGGATGCCAGTTCAGTTCTTGTACAGAGGCACTGCTTATTAGTCCAGAACTGGCTGCATTCTCCTTTAACTGCTTTTCTGCTGTGTAATTTCATTACCGATGATGTCATCTTAAGGCTTTTTGCTCCAGTAGTGTGGTTTGATGTGATCGACAAAACCTGTTACATTGATGTACATCCTAATTTATTAAAATCTAATTTTCACTGGTCTTCTGTAGTATTCTGCTCTGTCAGCTGCTTTTAGTGTGGCTGCCATTGCAGACAATCACAGGTATTTATGGGGGAGCCATGCATATGGGAGCCATGGAAATGGGGTTAGAAATTGGGGTGCACTGGCTTACGAGTGACAGGGCTCTAGCGCAAGCTACAGCAAAAATCACCCCCCTTCTCCAGACTGCTAAATAGGTGGTATGAACTTATTTGATGTTTTTATAGGGCACTCCTGTTCATGTCCTGTTTTATTATGATTTGACTAGTGTCTGTGTTATTGCATGATGTTTTGATATCAATGTGAAGTTTTGATTGCCTGTTCATCTACTTACAAGAACATCAATTGCCACGGTAGCAGAACATAACAAATCTGCTACATAAAAGTGCTGATGAAGTTTGCCCTGTCCCTATACAACTCAGTCTTCAAAGTGCCCCATTTCAAAGGATCTGTTTTCATCTTTTGGAGAGTCTGGGCTTGATTTTGTTTCCATTTTTGCTAACATGTTTATAAACCTGAAGCAATTGAAGTAGCTAGGCATATAAACTATTCATCCTGCTGTACGAATTGGAGCAGATTTTTCTCAAGAGCCTTGTGCAGCCAGCTTTCTGGCCAGGCTGTCTACTGCTGGGAATTACTGTTTTGTTTAGATTTCAGGTCTAAATACAGATTTAGGAGGTTATTATTAGGATATATAATTTTTTCCCAATATGGACTTTAATCTCTAAAACATAACTAACTAAAATGAAAAGATGATACATTTGGGTGCACTGTCCACAGTATAAAGCATCTCTATGTAAAAGAGATTTTATTTATTTATTTTAGAGAATAAAGAATTATATATTTTTACAGTGTGGCTGTAGATAACATTCTTCCTATCATTTCTTATGTGTTATAAATAAGAAACAGAGAGGCCCAGCTTAATTTTCCCAGTGCTTAGAATACATTCTATGAAGTGTTTCTTCCTTCTACCTTCTCTGTTATGTGTATGTAAAAAATCATTATTTTTGTCCATTGACTAGAAAGAAAATAAAGAAGATAGAGAAAAAATTATTTACTGTTACTGCAGGTTACTTTATCTTTTGCAAAGCTGTGTATTTCATAGTTTGTTCAGTAAATTCTGCCTGGTGTACCTAGATTACCTCCTATTTTAAACACTACATTCATTATAATATTCAAAATAGTTTTAATTTCCTTTAAAAAAAAAAAGACCATTCTATAATTGTATAACATTTTTTCTTTCCTCTTCCATTTATCTCCTTCACTTGCAGCATGATTAATCTTCTTAGTTTCTATTCTTCCGATCCCATATTTCCCAGGAGATTTCTATGCATTATTATTTTTATTAGATTAAAATAGAATTCCTGAAACCATTTCTGTATGTCCGCTATTAATGTAATTGGGAAGGGACTCTCTGGGCTGTTTAATTTATTTATTTATTTGCTTGTATCCATACGCTAGAGTGCATTGTCATATATTGTTATGCAAGTCAAGTGGATTGGTGAGTCACTGTGGTGTTAGTTAGATTAGACTCAAAAACCACCTCATTTTACTTAACTCTTCAAAGGTATATGGTCATTGGTAATGAATCATCTCTTGACTTCAATGATACATTTTTACTATTTCTTAAAACATTACTGTGGCATATGTAGTACATGTACAGAACAGAATAAGGAGAAGTATTTACTGGCACGCAGGTGGTAGGCAAAGGGTGCAAACTAAATGCCAGTAACAAAGTTCTTGCATGCACTTCAAGATCTGTCGCTAGCATTGATACTTCCAGAATTAGTTTTTTAGTAACTACATAGTGAGTTTTGATGTCAGAAGCCGACCAAGTAGTATAAAACATTTTTTTTTATCAGGCAACTTTCAGAACAGAACTGCACTTTTATATATGTCAGGGAATTAAGAATATAGAAAGAGATGATAGCTGTCTTCTGATGATCGGCTGCTACATAACACAAGTTAGAAACCTTCACTTCCTGCAACAATCCTGTGATATCCAATTGAGCTGCACTATATTTATTTTCAGCAATAATTCTGCTCTTTGTTTTTACCAACTTTATTTAGAAACATAACACTATGGAAGTAGAAGAAACCACCTGAGGTGCTGATTTCAGCCTGCAGTGTCATATGCAGTTTTGTAGTGGACATTAAGTCCAGAAGGTCTATCTATACAAGCCCTTGCTCTACCAGAAGTCAGAAATATGCCCATCATCGTAAGTCTTCTTGCATCAGAATCCTAGAAATGGAAGTGCAATGCACTACCAAGAGAGCAAGACTATCTTCGTTGTCTTGAGGTACTGCACTGACTTGGAAGTGTTGATACATCTCCAGCAGTGTTCATACTCACCTGTCACATGCCATGCTGCTTTCTTTCTTGCAATCTCTGTGTAAGTCCTGGCAATTTGAGCAAGAGGAAAAACTTATGCTTGGTCCTAGGAAACTGTACCAGTCTTGATCTGGTAATCAGATCAGCCCTGAAAGTGTGCAAGTTCTTGATACAACTGACCTGTATCTTCTGATGGTTCACAATTGCTCCAGAAATGTGGGGGGGGGGGGGGGGGGAGAAAAAGGCCACTTTCTTGTGTATGCAGACTGCTGGCACCAAGGGTGGAACATGATCCTGTTCAATTAAGGAAAAAGAAAGAGCAAATCCATTGTTGTTCAACATACCTTTCAGCAGTGTCTGTTGTCTTTCCTGTGCTGTTATTTTTTGTAGCACTTGTTTATGATACAATGGATAATTGATTTTGTCATAATTTTAGCTCATTGTATTTTCTGGGATAACAGTAATTAATAAGCAAAGTTATGTTCAAATAGGAAGAAAACAAAGGGAGGATTTTATGCTTTACAAAATCTACTCAAAATAATTGTTTTAAAGATTCAGCTGTGGATTCTCACAATACTGCAGCTGATCTAATTTCTGAGAGAATTTATTTTTAGAGTATTAGTTTTATTGATAGCCTAATAAGATATGTGTGTCTTATTCAAATCTTTGCATTTCAGTTTGTATGCTGCAGGCAAATTTACTTGTTAAAGGACTGATTTTTTTGTAATTGAAAATTTACAATCTTTGTTTCTTTCTGAATGACAAATGACAGTAAATAATGCAACAAAGTCTATCAACAGATATGAGCACAATATGAGATATTGAAGAATGCTTAATTATCTATACTTACGGAAAGCCATCTCTTAGATGTATATATTCTGTTTTTCATTCTGGTACATGCATACATTTAATTGGAATGCTTTCAATATAGTACTGGGCTCACAGTTTTGACTTCTTTTTCTTTTGATATTTTTATTTGCGTGACAAGTTTCAGGATACTCTTTTATAAGTGATTTGTACTTTTCCTTAGTCAGGGACTGGTGCACATTTACCTTGTGTGGCTTCAAGGAGTGGGTGGCATTGTCAGGTGTAAAGGAGCTGCAGGTAAACACTGGTGACCCAACCATGCTGCTAATGATAATGATGGATATACATGTACACCACCGCATGAGACACTGTGCTCATCTTAAGTTATTGGTGGTTGTTTTTGTCCCATTGTTTTTAAGGATGATATATTTGGCCATTGTGTGCTGTATCTGCCGAGGCTCTCATAGCAGTTCTTCTGGCTCAAGAAAGACAGCATGAGCAGCACCTGCTGCTTTGCAGCAGCTTTGTAGTGCTGTCAATCTTCACAAGCGTGTTAGCTCTTTCAAAGAGCAAGTATTTAATGACACTGTTTTCTTCTTGGTGGGTTTGCTTTGCAAGTGATGTGTTCCTTAGGAATGGATCTGTTTATTTTGTGGGGCAGATCACAGTGACAAAAGGATTTGTGTTCCTTACATGTACCTCTTGGAGTAAGAAATGAGGCCTGTTAAATGACAGTGTCAATTTCATTCATGCTGTTCTGGTGACAAATATGTGTGTCATACCTTTGAACTGGCTGTACCAATGCATAGACATTTTATTTTTGTCTGTCAACATTTCTACTTTAAAGTATTTATTAAATCATCTCAGCTAGGATGCTGCTTTTAATATTACTAGGTCTTAAGCCTGGTGCCGTGGTAAATTTGAACAAAGGTATTTCTCTAATAATTGGTTCTTGCTAAATTCTTTCAGCCCACTAGATGTGTGAACGGTCAAAATCTAAACCATTAATATTTCAGGATAAATAAGACACTTCAAAGTAGAATGGTGCCATTGTGAGTAAAATGTCTGATTTGTATGTGTGCTTAGGGCACTGCAGACCACTGCTGGTTTCGGCAGTGTGGAGCACGGGCCATGAGTCACAGACACGTTACTGTCCTAGCTGACTTCGTAGGAGGGAGAATAATGCAAATCCTGCATTCCTCAGCTCTGGCTGCTCTCCAGGGGCTTTCAGGCAAGATTGTGCCAATTGCTCTGGTGTGTTTTATGATGGCAAAGCATTTCTTGATTGTATTGGTGACTCCTGTGACTTTTTTGGATGTAGTAGACCAGTAGCTGGTGACTACCTCTGACTTACTGGTCTCTGACTCTTCCTGAGCTTTGAATTACAGCTCTGATTTGAGATGGGTGTGCCAGCTTAGCTGAATAGGAAATAACTGGGATTCCTTTTATAAATAAAATGATGAATCTTGGGTTTTTTCTAATACGGAAGCACAGTAAAATGCACAAATTTAGGTATTTGTATAAAACATCCCTCATTCCTCTAATTTCTGCCTTTTATTTCTCTTTTATTTTTAAACATATGAAGAAAAAAAAGGGCTTTTTTTTTTTTTTTGGTAGAAATTACATGCATAGATGCATAGTATTGTACCATTTTCTCCACATCACAGAGAAGTGCTGTTTGAGTATTTGCAGATTTACAAACAGCTGCCTTTATATGGCTAAACAACAGTTGGAAGAGAGGTAGCTTGAAATTCACCTGCTATTAAAAGACAATGAAATAGATACAGGTCTGTAGGGCAAATACAGCAAAACGTAGGTATCATTTATTTCTGTCCATTTCCTTAAGCTGTAGAATGTCATTGTGGTATTTACATTTTATGTTTTAATAACCTTCCATGTTCAGTAACTCTGTCAGCAGAGTTGCATGCAATTTTTATTTCCCTTGGAGTAGCAGTTAGTATCTTGGAGTGTGGTTTACTTTAAGGGACAACTGTTCAGTTAATTTCTCAATTGCAGAGAACTGTTTGAAGGTGTTAGCTTGATGACTGCTATCCTGTGCTCTCTGTTCTTTAATTTCTCCATGCTGCTTGGAGCTCCCTGATTTCCTGAAACCCGTTCTGAATGAAAGTAGTAGTTGCACTCTCCAGTTCCCAACCACATAGAAAAAGGAGAGATTCTTTGATGACAGGCATTTTAAATACCACTTCTTGTGCCATCTTGTTCAGACAGGTCTTTATGGTGGCTGAATAGTTAAGGGTTATGAAGTATATGCTGTATGACATGCACAGTAGTTAGATCAAAAAGAGTTGAACTGACATGCAAATAGGTGTGGACTATCTGGATAATTCTGTTTATAACCTATCTTCTTCAGAGTGAAGTACAATCAATTTTGCTTAAAGTTTGTGAATACTGTTTGGTGGGGTGTATTGTGCTCAGGACAACATAAGGAATTGTATGTATTTATGTATTTATTTATTTATTTATTATTATTTTTTGCAGCCCTCTTTGTTTTATGTTAATAGGTGCTTCAAAATTGTAGGAAGAAATATCCAGGTAATTGATCATACATTGGAGCTTCTATTTGTAGCAGACTTTTACATGGCCTTAGTCAAGGTAGCATTCTCTTTTTGATTTCTAAATCATAATTGCATCCTGATGTCATGCAGCAAAAAGTTAGGAGTGTTTTAGCTGGGGTAGGACTAGAACATTCAGTGAAGGCAGGTTGGTTTTCTCCCCTTCCTCCATTTTATCTAGTAGGGTCATGATTAGAAGTTTTTTAAGAGAAAGAGTACTAACTTTAGTTTATGTCCATGTGGAACAGATAATGTGTTTGTCACTGGAAGATGTTTGAAAGAAAGGGTACAAAAAGCCTTTGGCTCTAGTCCATTCGCTTGAATGTACCATCTTTTTGAACATTTCATCATAACTTATGTGATGAGTCATTTCTGACTCAGGCAAAGGAAAAAAAAATCTATGAAGAAGCCTGGCTTTGAAATGATAATGACAGCCAGGACAGAATAAAAATATAGAATGTTGGAAATCCGAGTATCAAATTCTCTTAGCGTTTCCATTCTGTATGCTTTTATTTGTCTAGTGGATGAAGTCATGAAGAAAGTCTTGCTCAAAAAATATCTCCAGTTACCAGAAACTGCTGTTGATCTGATAATACAATAAGCGATTTAATTGAATGTTCTTGAAATAATTCTTGTTGTATAACCAACCAAATGTAGTTGACTTAATGAAGTCAACCTACATATAGCAGGTTACTCTTCTGAACTAAAAATCTGTGAACTGCTAGCTTTCAGTTAATGTTCCTCAGGATGATAAGGGGGTAATTGGTTACCATGTGAATGAATAAAGGTGGTGGAAGGGAAAGAGAAAGGCAACAGAAATGTGACAATGCTTTTGCTCTGATGCATGGAACATACAAAAATGCAGTCCTTGTCTTTTTGATGTAGAAGTGGCAGAACAAGGTCATTCTCCTGTCCTTGTCCCTCCCTATCATGTTTTGAGTGAGCTTTTACAGAAAAACCCCAGTGCTTGTGTCACTGTTTGTGTGCTAGATAGGTTTATGTTCTGCATTTACTGCTGATTTAGTCTTGCATGTAGTAACAAGCCATTCACAAGTCAGTGCTTTTTCTCTTTGAAAAGAGAAAACCTCTTAACTGCCAGGTCTACCTTGATGAAGTCAGTGCAATAGGAGAAACAGGAGGAGAGACAAGTAAGAAGATACATGTTTGTGGTGGACAAACTATAAAGTAGTTTCATAAAGGTTTTGAGAAAACATGCAAACATTTTAAGAAAATGAAACATTAATATTAGACTTTATATTGTTTGCTAGCTATTTGCTTTAGCTTTGCATTTTGAAGTCAAGGGAAATAACTGAGTATCTGCTAGACAAACATGGAAAAATGTAAACTCAGAATATTTTACTTGACGTTTCTCTCGCTAATGTTTTCCTATGCAATGTCCCCATTTAGAGGATAGGTTGTATTAATCATTGTATTTGGCTGAATCAAATTTCAAAGACAATGTAAAGGTAGTTTGTAATGCATCCTTCTCTTACTATCTGCTGAATCATCCTGCAATTGTGGGTATTGCAGTCTTAATCTTATGTTACGCTTGCTTGGTAATCCTTCTATTATTTGCACTTCATCATTCAGTTTTTCTATGCTGAGACTGTAAAGGAGGCCTCAAAACAAATTCGAACCTATGGGTATTGCAGGCTTTGATCATAAATTGACTTTCCTTGAGCATTTACTATCCCTGATGGTGCTGGATTAAAATTTCTGTGTATTTTGTAAAGTTCTCTTACCAAAATATTAATGCATGCTCTTGTATACTTGCTGCAGCTCTCAAACTTTTTTCTGTTCCATTTATTTGTACTTTAAATCTAATGGACATGACTATAAAAGTTGACAATCAACATCAGCAGGTAAAATGAATGATGTGGTCTCTGTGACATTCTTAGTCTTTGAATTTTTGGCATGTAGATTAATGTGGTTTATAGCAAATAACCGTGGTATTGGCACTCAGCTGCCACAGGAAGATTGGGTTTCTAAGGGTAACCACTGTAGGCTGAAATGGCTTGTTTAAGCAAAAAAACACAACGTATAATTACTTTGTTAATTAATATAAAAGCTCTTTAGTTTTCTATAGCTTCCTTTTCATATTCATTATAATGAGTTAGAAAATGATAGGGCATAATCATTATAAATAATGAAATAGGATTTTTATTTGAGCCTCTATGTGAAAATATAGTCTGGGAAAACAAGCTTGTCCTCTACATAAAAATGGTTTGGGTGTCTAACTCCTGCTAAGACGTTCTCTGGAGGTTGGTGGTAGAGTTCAGCTTAATGTTCTGTGCCAGGAACAGAATTTCAGGTGGGACAGTGTTTATTGTGGAGTATGAGGTGGGGGGAAGCATGTTTTATGGATCAGGTTGACAAAACACAACCTCAACACTTAAAAGGCAGGGAAGAAAAGGTACTAGAAGAAGAGAAGGCAGAGGAAACTTGAGAAAGAAAAACATGTGTTGGGTTTTGTCAGTAATGAGACTACTTTTGAAGATTGGGCTGTCAAATGATAGATGTATGTGATATAGAGCCCCTGTGTGCTTGAGGAAATAGGTAGTGGGATTTTGTTCAGGTAATGGAAGCACAAATGCTAGTGATGTACGTGGTCATTTTGAAATCAGATGTGTATCAGCACTGGATAAAAACACAGAAGGGTATTTTTAATAACAAATTCTCAGCAGTTGCTATAGAGCTGTAGAAAATTGCTTTTTTTGTTTCTGTCTCTATTTAACGCAAATTGGAAATGCTTCACGTTGTTGCAAGGAATTTGTGTACCTGAGTGCAAAGCTGCTACCTTATATTGTCCATAAACACTTCCTGGTTGTAAAAGCTTATGATGGGTTGCTGCAAAACTGAGAAAATGAATTAGGGCCATATTCTATTACGTTTTGTTTAGGACAAAATGCTGGAAGCTGCTTGGTGCTGCACTGAGAGTACTTGGCACTTTTATAGCCGTGTCTTTGGGTACCGGCGTACAAACTATCCTGTGTATACAGTATAGCAAACATTTCACTCAAACTATTTGAGACAGCAGATACATGTTAATTTGGTGATTTTCTTTGGTACTTTCTCCAGCACTTAAAAATTGTACACCCTGAATCTCAGTATATCTTTTAATTACAATTACAAAAGAACCAGCCATTCTCCCTTTAAGCAGAATGCCCCGAATCTTGGGAACTGCAGAACAAGGTTAAAATACTGCGAAGTCATATTGCCTTTGTTGTATCTGCAGATGCAGCTTGGTTTGCAGTCACATACTGGCCCTAATGCAATGGTCTAATTTATGGTTGTTTGTTACTTGATAAATTTAGACTGGGCTGCTTTGCTTACCTGTATTGTGAAACAAAGGTGAGGCATCATACAATTCACTTCGTGTTTGAAACACATTTTTTTTCTAAATTACTCATTAAGTTGCATTTTAAAAATGCAATCCTCTGAATTACATTTAGGAAGTGAACTTTGCTTCCTTCTCATGGTGAGTTTATAGGCTCGTTCCAGAAAACTATTCTCAGTATTAGAAAGGTTGTGTTTCCAGTCTGTCTGTTTAGTGTGGACATCATATAACCTATGAGAGTAAAAATTTCCAGGTGAATGCTTTCTGTGAGCCCTCATGCTGATGTGTATGATGCAATGCAGAAATCACGTGTGACATTGCCATCAGAGGCAGGGGTAACCTGAAGAAGCTAGGAAGCAACAGACACATGATACCTGTGCCTAATTCTGCAGTCTGTCTGGGATTCGTGGACTGCAGGAGACCTGGAGCAGCTCCCTGTTTGGTTATTCATCCTGCTTGGGAAACAGGCTGTATTTAGGTTTATTTTGTTTAATTAAAAGTATGTAAGAATTGTTTTGCAATTATGTTTTCTATTTCAAGTATGGTAAAACGTGTTAGTAATGGAAAGATAAATAGAAAAATTGTTTTACGTGCCATTTATAGCAAACGGACATATGGGAATTTACACTGAGAGGAAAAATAATGCCATTGTGTCTGGAAGTGATGCTGTCAGCCAAGAAGTATGTGTGGAAATGTTCCTAAAATCTTACTCAAGATGGTGTGGTCATTCAAGGACAATGCTTTTGCTGAAATGCTTCTTTTTTAGGGTGGTCGTCTGGATAGTTACCTTGCAGATGAGGAGACTGTAAGTTAATAATTGCTCAGTTAAATAAATATTTAATTGCAATTCAACTTTAATGAAAAATTAAAACAAACAAACAAAAACACCACCAAACATTTGGAATACTTCAATACTTTTTTTTCCTTGCTGTAAAGTGTATAAAAACTTAATTATGAGAAATTAGACATAATCCTTGTTCTACCAGTGATGATTTCTTTTGATATCTTCTAAATTCCCACTGCTATTTTTTTGATAAAGATATAGTAGTACTTCCATCACAAAAGTCCAAAAAAAAAAAAATCAGCTTTTTTGAGTAGTTGCAGTAGCACTATAGTAGCACTGTAGCTCCTGTAGTAGACAAGAGCAATGCCAACTGGTTTTCTGATTCCTTTTTCAAGCTCAATCCTGCCATGTTGATTGTTCCATGAGCCAAAATGGCAACAGTTTTAGACCTCCATTGCAGTTATTGGTCAGTCCTCTGTTACCCTCACACACACAAAAGATTGTATTTTCTGAGTTAGTAGAAAGCTTTGTAGTTCATAATACATGGCTTTTTACACGTCTCACATGCATGTGATATAAAAGTAACTGTCTTATAAAATTGGAAACAGAGAAGAGGTTCAACTGTCAACTTTCTCTGTTACTTGACTGATGTTCATGATCATCAGAGGGCAAGATGTTATTTTAGATGACATGAAGTTTTCATTTGTAGGGTTATAGACAGAAAAGATTTCATCTAAATTCATCCTTAACTGATGTTACTTCAACCTTGAAAGTGTTGGAAAAAAATCTTTAATTTCCTTTATGCATTAGGCAAGATCATGGTTGATGAAAAGATGTGACTTGGCTCGTGACTGATGATTCATTCTGGCCATCTGACCTGGGTGGAAATGGTCAGAACTGCAGAAGAGCCCTCTTTCAGCACTGTATGTTAACTTCATTAGTTTTCTGTTGACTACAAGATTTTGCTTCCGTCCCTTCCAATGTGCTGTTGTTGTGGCCGAATCCCTGCCTTTGGCCACTGAGGGCCACGTGCTGGTTCTTGGCTGTTCATTTTGGCTGCAGTTTGCTGGGATGTTAACGCCTACCATAGGGCAAAGTGCTCTAAATGCGGCCTTGGCAATTTAAGTCCATGTTTGATTGCTCATGTTTGGTGAACAGCTGACCAACTCAGGGCACTTGTCTGTGCTCAGGAAAAGATGGAAATATTTTTTTTTCTGTAATAATCCAATCACCTTCTCTCTCATCGTACCTTAAAAGAAGCAAACTTTCTCCTTCCAAGTTCTGTGATGCGTGTCTAACCTTGCTGAGGGTTTTGTGGTTGGTCTACCTCACTGTTACTCAGAGTAGCTCTCCAAAATGTCCCTAATGATGTCTACTTCTACAAATGTGAAGTGTGAAATTGTGGCATTTAGAGAGGAAGAGCAATATATCATTTTATGTGTGACCTATTTTTAAAAAGTTTAAATTCACCTTAAATAATCACAGGGCTTTTAAAATTGTTTTTTATCAAATGTTCTTATCAGTGTAGTTAGAATGCAAACTATACCTTATAGATAATAATATAATGATTTGGAAAGTTCAGAAAATTAAAATTGAGAAATTTAGTTTCCTATATACATGGAATTTTTCAAAATACAATGTTTCCATAAAGAAAAGAAAAGAAAAGATTATATTTCTTTTTCTCAGTTAGTAGACTGATAAATCAAATTTTCAAAAATTAGTAACTGAATGTGAAATACTGTATATGTGTGGTGTTTTTAGTTAAGAACGTATACTAAATTTTGATAAATAAGCCAACTTCCTTATATAAGTTGATAACATTAGGTAATAGTTATTTGTTGGCTACGTCAGCAAATTAGATGCAATCCTGAAAAATGATTTAGTTGTCAAAAAAATGAATTTGTTTCTTACTGGTGAAACTGAATAATTCCTCCATGTCTCTTTAAAGTGGTATTGAAATTAGGCATTTCAGATTTTTCTCCTGATATCAGTTTGGGAATCTTGTATTTGGGCACAAAAGAAAAATGTATTAGTTCTCAGTAAATATTCAGCTAAAGCACAATGACAAACAGTGTTGTGCATAATTGGCAGCCACTTTCCATTTAGAGCTTGAATGGAACTGTTATTTCAGATCATTAATGAGGACTTTGTGAGAATTGATGGCAACTTGCAAACTGCATCTGCTGTGGCTGACTTCATGCTAAAATTAAACTTCTTAAAACGCTTTTGAGAGCTACAGATGAAAAGCATTGTGTAGGTGCTGATGTTGCTGCTGTAAATGTAAGCCCCTCATTACAAACTATTTTGCAAAGAAAATTACAAATAGTTTGTGATAAAGTGATAGTGCACTTCAGGTTTAGTAATATTGAAAGGAGACATACTTTGCTTGTTGTTAGCCACTCAAAGCCACTCAAATTTTGTTTGGATCAGGCTGAAGAAAGTCCTGCTCCTATCTTGTCCCTGGAGGGAGAGAGTCTGGGGCATAGACATCTGTATTACAAAGTGGGAGGACACAGAAGTTTGTTTTTTTAATTCTAACGGTAAGTTCTCTTCCCTTATTTGTTTTTTTCCTGTGACTTGACTCTGCAGCCATGGCCTCTCCTGTGAAGAGAGGTTTTTGAAAATACAGAATATGTTTAAAATTGTTTCAAAATAATTTGTTGCTCTGAACTGACAATCTGGGATGTGCTGTGTAACATGAAGTGGGGCAAGTATAGAACCTGGGTGAGAAATGGAAAGATGAAGTGCAGAGGTCATAATTTCAGTAAGTTTATGAGAGGAGCATAAAGAAAGAAAGAGGAAAAGGGACCTGGCATGGTCCTGAAATATGAAGGAGCAAAAGGGTTCAGTGTGTGCTTCATGGTCTAAGGATGAGTCAGAGGAAGAATGAAAAATACAGGAGTGAGGACAGAGGGATGGGTCTGCGAGGTACGGTGTATTGTGGGAATCTGGGGTGTTCATGAGGTTGGCAGCAGAGGGAAAAAGTGAATCTACTGAAAAGTTGTGATGTGGGCGATTCATAATGGTGTGTTAGGGATTTGTGTTTCTGCTTCTCTGCTATCCCTACAAGTCTGTGCTGGCTAGCACAGGATATTCACATAGCATTTGGAGAATGGAGGCATTACTAAGCATTAAAAAGATCGCAAGTATCTTACAAGGTTGGTAGATATGATTGTTGATCACTAACACAAAATACTTCTCTATGGCCTCTGTAAAATTAATGCATTTTTCAGTTGATTGACTGATCTCCATGTACCCCATTTCCCAATTGTGTAGCTCCATCTAAATCTCAATCCTATTCCTTGCTGTCATTGCATGCGTTCTGGTTCATCATGTGCCATAGTCAAAAACTATTTTCATGTCTTGCAAGTGATGCTAATGCAGCAGGTCATGCAACAATGGTCATCACTCACTGAAGTGTTAAAAGACGTTGTTTTTAGAGAGGCATTCCTACCCTGGGTGCTTTCTGTAAGACACCAAAAGATACTGAATGTGAGAGTCCCGTCCTTAATTATGGAAAAGTGTAAGTAGAATTTTTGTATACGGTGTTCAAAGAGAATAGCAATGTCTGGTGTTAGAAGGGAAGCATGGTTGTTTCCCAGCCCAGAAAAATAGTCGTGCAGAGTACTGCTTGCCAGCTGGCACCTTTACTGTATTGCCAGGTTATTGTTGTGCAGCTGTTAATTGTGGCCAAAGTCTTTTGTGCTTTTTTACATTTTCTAATTTACATTTTCTTCCTTTACCATTCAGACTTCTTGTTACAATTTGTGAAGTCTACATGGCCTCTCAAGGAGTGTCTTTGGGAGTGTGTCCTGCACAGCCTACGCCAGTTTTACATGCAGGTGATGTGAGATGTAGAGCAGGTGAATATGAATATATGAGCAACTGGCTACTGTGAAATGTGCCTGTGGTTAGAGTAATAGCTCAAGCATGTCTCTAACTGTTGTACTGTCGAAGCACCTCATGCCTGCTGCTTGTGCTTCATGCCTGTCCCCATGCTGTCCTCTGCCTGGTGGGAGCCTCTCCTTGCCTGTGGCATTGCGGCAATGGTACCTCCTCAGCCGGTGGCTGCAGGGGGGACAGGTATGGCATCTTACAGACAGCGGGTGTCTGACAATACTTAAGTAGGTGGCCAAGGCTTAAAACAGGAAATTACGGGTGGTTTGGTGGTCCAGAGGGACACAGGCATAGGAAACACCACATGACCCCCTTTATCCAGACAAGGATTAGGAGCGCTGCCCACAAGAACTATTTTGAAGGGATTTACAGCTGATGAAGGGCAATTACTTGACTGTAAGCTGCCTGTGCAATGTTGTTGAGCTGGATGCTGAAGTCCAGAAATGCACAAACAAGTGCATTGCTGTGGTAACCGGGAAAGTTACCACTGCACCCAAGTAACCTTTCATCCAAGTAACCTTTCATCCTGGCTTCTTGTGGACAGAACATGTACCTTTCTGACTATAAAATGTTTGTCAATTCCTTAACTATGTCAATTCTTGTCTAAAATTTCTCAACCTTGTTTAAAATATTAAAAAGAAAACTGAAAACTGACATTATAAGACGTAAGACGTAATATAATATATAATATATATAATAATAATATAATAATAATAATATAATAATAATAATATAATAATAATAATATAATAATATAATATATAATATATAGACACAGGAATATAGTTTATATACTATATATAGTATATAATATATAATATAATATATAATACATATAATAATATATCTATTATATATTATATACTATATTATTATATATTATATAGTATATACTATATAATATATAGTATAATACATATAATAATATAATATGTGTATTATATTTTATATAAAATATAAACTATATTCCTGTGTCAAAACTAAATATGGTGTATTTGTGCACAAGCAAATTTTGCGTTTGAGGAGGGATGTTCCATGTAGTTGGCAAGTTTAAGAAGGTCCCTTGGCCAAGTTTTAGTTAGACATATTTAAAGCAGAAATGGTGTATGCATACTTAATAATGCAAGAAAAATATTTTGTGCAAGAACTGGTTAGGATTTATGGTCACTGCCTACCATTGGATGCTATTTCCTTGGTATTGGATGTTTTGCTAAATTATAGTGTATATCTCTAAGAGTAACTAATCTTGAAAATTCCCTTGACGCTTTTTATGTTAGATGGCCACAGTAGTCTCTTCTGGTTTTATAATCTATTTATGTACAAAAATCAATATATATTAGGAGTAGTTTTCTGTCTATAATACATTTTGGAAATTAATAACTGATGGACAGCGTACAGCTTTCCCATGATGAGAATACTCCAGGACTGCAGAAGTATTTTTTATGGGCAAAGTGCCTGAGGACATTTCCATTCTCATATTAGGTTGTGCTTTGTACATAGGTGGAAGAAATTTAATGTTGTGTAATTTCAGCTGAAATTACTAGTAACGTTGGGGGCAGAGAATTCCTGCTATGACAAATGAATGTTACTATTGAGTTTTTTTTACACTATGTTCTCTGTCAGTGTAACTGAATGCCGCGTTATTAGTATTTCAAAAGTAGGATGAACTAAGTGTATTTTACTATTGATGATAGGAAGTGTTGATGTTAGGAAGTATTATGCATTGCCCTCATGGAGGATAGCTTTGATAACCATCTGTGTATTACAAGGAAAGTTGTTTTGTTTTGTTTGTTTGTTTTGTCACTGATTTGCTCTGTCAAGAAGCTACTTGTGAGCAATCCACCTGTTCTTGTGCTCAGTTTAATTCCAGTTAATGTTTCTGAGACCTTGCAGGAGCTTCAGAAGCAATTATCCATCTTATGGTCTTTTCAGCCTTTCCTGTGATTCTTAATGTTTTTCTAAAGTGCTCAAGACATTTTTGGTGCTGCTTTGGCACAAACTATAACAGTTTATTTTTCTTTTCTGTCTTTCTCATGAATTCATTCACTGAATGAGTTGTAAATGAGATAAGAAAATGGCTTTATGATGTGCGCCTGCTCTTTCATGGTCACATGCTTTAAATATGTGTCAGTAAGACAGATTTCATTAAAGTAGCAAGAAAAACAAATATTAGCGGAGATTGGAATATATATTCCTCTAGACTTTATGAACATTTAATGTTTCATACAAAGTGTAAGGCTTCATAAATGCCTAGAGATATAGGAGGATTAAATTGTAGTCCTTCAAGTGGAGAGATTAATGGGGTACACCAAAGATCAGAGTTAAGGAGAAGCAGTTGTATTCCTTTCAATTTATCCTTCTTTTTCTGTTTTTCATTTCATTGTTTGGTTTGTTTGCAATATGGCATAACCTGACCTTATACGATGGAACAGGCAATCAGACTGCCCTGTATGAATACCTGCTTCTAAATTAGTAGCAGTGGTTGAGCTTTGGAACATACTTACTTAAAACAAAACAAACAAGAATTCCAGTTTTGATCAAAAAATGCCTAACCATCCCCTACAAACACCCAGAATAAGCCTCAGTGTATTTTATTAGTGTTCAATTATTATTGCTGTTATATTTGGGTGTCTTATTTCTAACCTGCATTCATTTAGCTTACCCTTCACTTTTTTTTTTTTTTCGGGGGGGGGGGGGGGGGGCTTTTAGTTTTTGTTATATCCTTTGAGAAGAATTCTAATACTAAATTCCTTCTCCCCCATATAGTGGGCTATAGATTGTTATGCAGTGACCCTTTAATCTTCTCTTTGACAAACTAAATATATAGACCTCTATTAGTAGTGATGTTATTCAATCCTGTTGTCATGCTTATGGTTCTCTCTTGAACCCATTTGTGGATGTCTTTGAAATGTTGGTGGCAGAGCTGGACAAAGTGATTTAGTAGCAGTCACAGAGGTAATACAACCTCCCTATTCCTTCTTGATGTTTCTCAGATTATATGTAAGCCATTAACTATATTATCCCGTGCAGCCATAAACTGCTGTGACACTTAATGTTTGTGAAACTAATTGCTTTCAAGAATGAAGTTCCCATCATGTAATTGCACCCTGTCTTTTTGTTCCTGGATGTGACCTTCAATTTAGCACCCCAAAAAACTAGGTTCCTGGAAGCTCTGACTGATCCTCCAATTTTGTGCATCCCCACTCCATTCTCTGTGACCTGAGCAAATTCCATCAACAACTAGTTTGGATATACTCCCATAAAAATGCAGCATTTATGTTGGGACAGCAGTGACTTTTGTGGCATCCTCCTTACAAGCATTTGATAATGCACTGTTCAAAATTCAAGATCAATAAAATAGGCAATTCTTAATTTTCTCTGAGACCCAGGAATCAAAAATTTTACTTGATAGGTTTGAAACGCAGTAAAAATGTAAAGGTGATGAGATAGTGGAAATAGTGGATAGTGGATGCAGGGAAATGACATAGGATAATAAATAAAGCAGTAAAAGGCAGCCCCTTTATAAGATAAATTAAGTTCTGTGCTTTAGATCACTATCCAGCTGAAACTCTTATTTGAAAGAAACCTGAGTCTTTAGGCTTCTAAACTATTTTCTTTGTCCAAACTGCACAGTGATTTAAAAAAAAAAATCACTAAACAGAAAGAGAAAAAAAAGGCTTTTTTTTTTTTTTTTTTTTAAGAGCTTGATGAAAATTGGGTTATTTTATCCATAAAAAAAAAAATCAAGATGCATGAAACTTACTCTCTTTTCCTTTAAATAATTTTCTGAGTTTTGATTACAATTTACAGTCTCTTTATGACTTATATTAAAAATCTGAAAAATGTAATTCTTCAAAAATTTTTCACAGAACTCCCCTCCCCTAAAATGTTTTGTGTTTGAAAAAGGGTTGGAGGAATGTGACAGTGTGTGATGACAGTGTTTTTTGTTGTTTTTGTTTGTTTGTTTGTTTTCCTGTCTAAGGCTGTGTGAGTCTCATGGTCTTTTGTCATCCCAGAAAGGATTATGATGTCTAGCAGTTAATATTTCCTGTTTTATATCTAACTGGGTTATAGTGCATATTTGTATTTGTAAGTATATACGCTGCATAATCCTCTATTCACAGCAGCCAGTCTTTTACAAATGCATGCACCACAGGTCAAAACGCTGCCTCTATAGTATGTAAAAATTTCAATGCCATGCAAATCGATAGTATTCTATTATTGTGACAGCCTGAGGAATGAGGAACAACAAAGGAATCCTAATGAAAATCCTACAGTCGCTTCAGCTATTGAAGCAATCCTCAGAGGCTGGAAATGAGCTGAGGGCTTAATTTGAAATTATCATCTAAGATGGAGGTTTGGACATGCTGGAATGCCACTAATTGCCATGTGTGCTTCAGGGATTCTGGAAGGGCGGAAAACTCTGTTTAATCATGTAGGCAAGCAGAAAACGGGAAAGGCAGATGCTGTACTGACCTCTTCTCATTTGAATCTGATTATCTGCTGTTTGACCTCATCCATCTATTTGATGAAGTCTGTCATAACTGTGCATTTTACAGACATAAATGCACACAAGTAATTTTTTAAAATATTATTTTTATTTATTATTATTGAGTCATACCTGGACTAACAACTCTGGGGAAAAAAAAAATCAGTGTTAAAGAAATCATACCAGATGTGATGTGTTGGGGTGCACCAAGTCCCACTAGAGGATGGCATTAAAGTTAGAGCATCTCAGTGCTCTCAGTTGAAAGTACAACTAATGAAGTTCGTCATAGCTGGTATTCTCATGTAACCAATTGAGGCTGTTAGTTACCAAATGCAGCTGTTGAATTGTTGAATCCAGAATTGTTTGCTAGATTACTTGTGTGGTCTCTGCTCATCTTTCAGCTTCTTTGGGTTTAATTGTCGATCAGATTTCACACTGTTTTTTAATTCTCTTGTCTCTGTACACCTAGAGCATGTTAAAGAGTTTGCCCCACCCAGCTGAATGCTGATGTGGCTGATTCTCAAATAGCGGCTGTAAAGTGATTGATTCACTGCTTTATTGAGAGAGAGAGAAGAAAAAAAAAGGCAAATTGTTTGTTTCCCATAAATGGACTATGAAACCATGACAGTGTTGCCACAGCATTGAGATGTATTATTTCTATTACATTCTTGCGTTTGCAACATTTGGGATCTGCAGCAGAAGTGTGGTTATGATTTCCCTGCATGAAAGGTCAGCAGGTGGGGGGGGGGAACATGCAGTTGTGTATTCCTTGTGAAATGAGAACAGAGGGTGGGCTCCACTGGATGCCTGAATACAGAATATGTGGGCTATACAGCTGCAGAGCACCACATTAAGCCTCTTCCCTCCCAGTGAAAAAAAGCCCCATGTTGACAGATCAGTGTGAAGATGCTTTGGTTGGAATAATGCCAGTGATGGTTGCATATTTTTAGTTCATTTATGTCCAGACACTCCATTCTGCACCCTAAATTGTCTTCTCAAATTATTCCAATACTGCATAAGATATTAAACAGACTATAAAGCATTCTGGGCATTCTTGCAGAGAAGAATCAATCGGAGGAAACAAATAGCCAGTGAGAAATAATACAGCATTAATCACAGAAGTCTGCTGTTTGAAGCTAGACTTCATTTGGAGTTACCCATTGAAAACTTCTATTTATATGAGATGCAGATTTATTTATAACTCCAGATTTATGCAAGTCATGTATTTGTATGTTTTCATCATTTCCATTAATATTTTTTACACAAACATTTTCCAATAGAAACAGCCTTTTCCCATTTTAATCTCTGTCGTGGTTTGACCCGGCCGGCAGCTAAACACCACGCAGCCGTTCGCTCACCCTCCCCCCTCCCTCTCTGGGACGGGGGAGAGAAATGGAAAGTGAAGCCCGTGAGTTGAGATAAAGACAGTTTAATAAGACAGGAAAATAATAATAACAAAATAATAATAACAATAATAACAATAATGATACAATGGTGATAATACGAAAGTAATAATAGTATGTACAAACAAGTGATGCACAATGCAATTGCTCACCACCCGCTGACCGATGCCCAGCCTAACCCCGAGCAGTCCGGCCCCCTCCCCCCGGCTAGCCACCCCTATATATTGTTTAGCATGACGTCAGATGGTATGGAATACCCCTTTGGCTAGTTTGGGTCACCTGTCCCGGGTCTGTCCCCTCCCAGCTCTTACTGCACCCCCAGCCTGCCCGTTGGCAGGACAGAGCAAAAGGCTGAGATGTCCTTGGCTTAGTATAAGCACTGCTCTGCAACAATTAAAGCATCGGGGTGTTATCAGCACTCTTCTCATCCTAAGCCAAAACACAGCATTCCACCAGCTACTAGGAAGAAAATTAATTCTGTGCTAACTGAAACCAGGACAATCTCTCTCACTTTTTTTTTTTTGTTTTTAATTTTTAATTTTAGCTAGTGACATAAAAATACTTACTTTTAAAATGAAATTTTGGATCATGTGCAACTCTAGATATAATTTATTTTATTTGCTGAACAAGCTACAAAGTAATGAATTTTTATATTGAGAACAAGTGCCTTCTCAATATTTCTGTAATTCTGAACAGTCCAGTCTACAAAATTCCCAAGAATTTCTTTTAAGAGGTGATTAATAATACATACCATTGTATACTGGGATAGAAGGTGAAGAGAAATCAGTATGTAGCTCTCAGTGCTTTCTTGCCTTTCCAACTATTTAGTGTAACATTGTGTAATAAAAAAATAATCATACTACCTCTTGGTATTAGATAGGTTATTTTGATGCATCTGAAACAATTGTTTCTGATGGTAGAAAGCAGAACTTCTGGATTAACATAATTCTATTGTCAGAAAAAAAAAAAAAAAAAAGAGAGAGAAATAAAGAAAAGAAAACATCACAGTTTTCTTTTATTTATTTAGCTAGAAAGAGACCAAAAGAAACCACAACCCTTTGTGGATGGAAAGAAAATGAATAATCACTTTATTTTTAAGACCTGTTTAGTACTTAAGACACCAGAAAAAAAAGGCAAAAACCCCATAAACCAAAAGGAAATGGAAAAAAGTTATTGTGTATTAAAATATTTTGGAAGTAAAGGTAGAATAAGGGAATCTCTATGTTTCTACCTCCTTTTTTTTCAGACTTGGAAGAGCTGTAACAATTGAGATCAAACACAAAAACATTACTGGAAAAAAAAAAGCTGAATTCAAAGGGTAGCTTGAAAACAAGCATAGTAGGAGTGAACAGTAAGAATTAAGTGTATTAAGTGTTCAGCGGTTAAACAGAATAAAAAGAAAGAAGAAACAATTTCTTGATAACTCAGTGTATAATCAATAATCTTAAGTATATTCCGTGAATAATTTCTTATTGTTGTTTCCATACAGTCATTGTGTACTCCTTTATGAATAGCATCAGATGTTTTGGCTTATGTGGAGGATATTACAGTCATGGCACATGTTATTTTTATTTATGCATTGGAATTATAACACTTCACTGCATGTTCTGGTTACAAGGTTCGCCTGCTCTCTTGGCCTTTGGACAGGGCATTTTACCTTTCTATATCCATTGCTTTACCTAGAAAATAAGTAAATGATTGAGAAAAGAATGTACTGAAGAATGGGTATTTTTTTTCAATCATTGCTAAATAACAAATGATGATTTACATTCAAAATAGTTGAGATGCCAAATAAAAAGGTGATGACAGAACTCCCACCTAGGTGACTGTCACTTGTGATGACCAAAATCTCAGTGCAGTGTCTGTTTAACATGTTCCAGGAGGTCTGTTTCTCTTTGTAAGTAATTAATGTATTTCCCACCCTGGGACCTCATGGCAAAGTAGCTTTGAAGTGAGCCAGTCACATCTGAATCAAGTGATGGTCCTAAACTGATGGTGGATTGTAGCAGTTCATGAGGGATTTAGCTGTAGTGGTGCAAACCGCAGCCTACAGGTCAATGATAATTGGATAAGAAGCAATTAGTATCCAGTGGCCAATTCTGTCACCCTGATTTCTGAAGGGTAATGCTGTTCTGTTTGAATTGCCCAACTGAAATCACTGAAAATAATTCTAGGTTTTAGATGACTTCCTGTGGTATAGAGATGGTAAAACTGACCTCCTACAATGAATCAGACAGTTTGGTCTTTGTCACAATTACTAGAATAATAATATTTCCCCACTCACGATCCCAACATCACAGTTTTTGAATGTTTGTCTTAGATTTTCTTGTATTTTCTAGAAGTAGTGTAGAAACACTCTAAAACAGTGTGTGGCTTCCTTCTGTTCCCACTGAAGCCAATAGCAAAATTGCCAGTGACAGTTGGAAAAAAAGTGCATGAAAAATGCCTCAAAAGCATTGGTTTCATTTTGGTAAATTGAATTGGTTGGCCAAAAAATTAGATTTATAATTGTTTGCTTCAATCTTTGTTACAGAGAGAGTGGCGCCTCTTAACATCAGTTTCACTACATTTATTCCTTCTAACATGCTCTAAAAAAGATGTATTACCCAAATTTTAAGCCAGAATTGGAAGATAAGCTCTTAGCAATGTAGAGAAACAGAATCCAAACTTAATGTGCAAGAGCAATAACAAAAAGCTCAATGCTAGCTCTTGCTAGTTTATGTTAATATTTTTGTTGTGTTTACAGTGCTCATTTTCTCAAATATCTTGTGTTTTTTAAGTTTTAACCATGAACTGTTCTTCTATCAGAAATTTCTACATATAAGTAATTGCAATTTTGTACTGAAGTTCTTGCTGCTGTTAAATAGGGCAAGAAGCAGTTTGCTTCTTGTAGCGTGAAGGGTAAGATTTTGTTTTGTATGCCCTTTTTGAGAGCCTTCTATTGACAAATTAGTGTGCTTTAAGTAAGTTTTTGGAAAGCTTCAGACTTGGGAAAAACCCCAGAAACACTGGGGAATTTGGCTCAGGTGTGACTGTTTTATTTGGTTTTAATATTATTCAAAAGAAAAAGCAGATACTTCACAGAATTGCCAACCCGGTGAGAACAGACTCAGTGAACTGTTCCTCCTGAGGAACCTCTTGCTGGCTTTGTGTTTGATTCTTACAACAGCACCTATGGTTCCGGAAAGCCTTAAAAAACTTGAAGTGCCAGATCACTGTCCTCCTGTGCCAATGCTAAACATAAATTTTTCCACATGAGTCAAATGAGTGAAGATCAGATGTTTTAAAAAGCACTTGATTTTCATTTGCCCAAAGGCTGCTCTGCTAACAATTTTTCAGTGATTTCATGGCTGGAAGTTACTGAAAATTTGTCCTGGCAGCTATTTCATAACTCAACTGTTTTGCACATCTTTGTGAACTGAGATTACTATTTCAGTGTTCTGCTATTTCTAATTTTTGTAATTTGAGTCATTATTTGTAGGAAAATTTGCATAGGTCTTGAGACATTGTTGTCAGTTCACATCTTTGGCTGAAGTTCGCCTGATGCATTTGTAGGATATGAAAATGCTGTTAAGCTAGATCAGCAGTCCCTGGTATGCTAGGCTGGAAGGAAAAGCCTCTCAGAATGCAACTTCATTATGTTTTCTCTCTGAAGTTCTAAAACAACTGTGTTGTGCGGCTTTTTTCTTTCAAAAACAGCACTGCTGGTTAATGCCCTCCCAGATGCTGTTCATTTATTCCTTAGAGACAAATGTCAGCTTTCTCCTGCTCATTCCTATGATGAAAGAACAAGTTCAGTACTTCTTAGTGAGATGTATTTTCTCAGGAAAAGTTGATTTGACTTGGTGCTGGATGTTTAAAAAAAGTTAAGTATTTTTCTTGCTGTATACAATGTGTTATAAAAATGCAAGATTCACAGTAATGCCATCATGTATATCTTGTCTTTAACCAAATGCAAATGTCTTTAAACAGGAGTGGCAAAACAAGAAGAATTGCAATAGCTCTGGAGGTGTTTTTTTGCTTGTGGTGGGGTGTTTTTTGTTTTGTTTTGTTTAGGCTTTCGAGGCTTCAGAGTAGCTGAGCATAGTGCAGAAGATAGCTCAGACAGGAGGGAGGAATGCATAGCAAAGGGAAGGCCAGCTCAAAATTAGGGAGAGGTGGAGGAGGTGGATAATAGTTTCAAGCAAAGGACATCATTCAGAGAACTGTTTTATCCAAGGCTAGTAGAAGAATAGACACAGAATCTATCAGCTGAAGCAAGTCTGAAGTTATCTGTTAAGGTCAGAGAACCGTAACTCTGTTCCTGAACTGTGGCAGTGTACTGATGACAAATGTGTAGTAGTGTTTATATTCAACGTAAATATCCTCTGTGCTGCTACATGTATCTAAGTTTCCGTTCTTGGATCAAAACTCAAGATTTGGGTGAAGAGGATTCAGTGAGAGAAAAGTTGTAAAGAGGTAAGGCACACTGCAGGGGCTGAGTAAGCAGGAGAGAGAATGGCCTACGTGGCTGTGGTAGCTTAGCCCTTGCCAGCAGCCAGGTGCCCACCCAGCTTCTTGGTGGCATGGGAGGAGAAGATAGGATGGGAAAGTACCTGGGGTGAGATTAAGGCAGGGAGATTGCATACCAATTACTGTTGCAGACAAAGCAGTCTCAACTTGGAGAAAATCAATTTAATTTATTGCTAAATAAAATAGATCTGGGTAGAGAGAAATCGAAGACCAAATTAAACCAATTTAAATCAATGCGTTTACAGGATGTGGCAGTGGGTGGTGGGTTACGGTCAGTACAGAACAGTTCCCTGCCACTCCTTCCTCCTCATGCTTTTCCCCACCCTGGTGTGGGTTCCCCACAGGCTGCAGTTCCTTTATGAATATCCATCTCCTCTGGTGCAGCTACTAAGGAGTTTTTTGATAGTTTTATGGTAACATGCAAGATTGAGATATTGATCCCCAGTCATGGATTGTAAACTTTGCATGAGAATTGCTGTGAATTTCCTAAGCCTTTCCATGTTTTTTTTTTTTTTTTTTTTTTTTTTTTTAATAACACAACATCACTTTTGTCTTCTGTGAGAATGCAGAGCAATGCATTTGTGTTTGTGTTGAGTAATGTTAGGAAAGGAAGTAAAAAATCAGAAGATCTGTTGGAATAAATAATGACTGTCAACAGATTTCTTTTCTGCAGAGCTATTTTGGAGCAAAGGTGTCTTCGTTCACTCTTTCACATTTTTTTTTTTTTTATTATTATTAAGGTGCAGTTCAGCTGAGTTTGAACTCTTTTTCGTCCCTCCGTAAACTGTGAATCAGAAGGATGCAGAAGAGTATCCCTTGCTTTTTTGTACATGAATGATAAGAGCACAAGACCATTACTACAAGTTTGCTGCAAAGATGAGTTCGGAGGAGAAGAGTATATCTCCTGCTCACAAAACATCCACTCCATCACATAGAAGTGCCTCCTCTTCGTCATCATCTCAGAGGGATAGGAGGCAGGTAAGGAAAAGATCTAAATGTTTGTAACATCTGGTGAAAGGATTCATTTATTCCTGTAGAGTGGCAGTTTGTTGTTGCTGGCTCCAAATTCTCTTCCTCACAGCACTGGATGTTATCACTACAGCCAAGAACCATTGCTTTTGTGTTTGTTTGTTTGTTTGTTTGTTTGTTTTTCCCCCACTTCCCACAGGGTTTGGAAGAAAGATTCAGAAGCAACATGACCACTAATTGTAGTACTGTAGCAGGAAGGATATAATCATGTGGACAAGTAGGAGATGAGCTCTAACATTTTTTGGGAAGTGGGTTCTTTGGCAGCATGAGCCTACAGTTGCTTCAAACTGTTTTTCCTCCTACATGAGTATCTCTTTTTGTTAATCTAACTACAGAGAAGTATTGTATTTCCACAGCAAAATTCAATTCCATTTAAATGTTTCATTGTTAATCCTTTATGGAAGCACGTAACATTTTGAATACTTGGTTTACTACAAGTTTACACCAGTTGCCCCCACATCATGCAGTGCTGGTCTAATTATGTTAGACTTCCATTATCAAGAAGCTCTTGTTTATGTGGATGTATCACACCTTTTCTCCAGGATCCCCCTCAGATAAGGGCTCTATTATTTTGTCTCAAAACAATCTACACATTCATGTGTTTTTGTTTATTTGTTTTTTGAGAGCTGGCTGTATAGTCTGGCTCCAGCATCAGTGGGAGCCCTTCGGAAGCATCAGATCTACTATCAGATTTCAGATAAGTTGTTACAAATGCAATGTTTTATACTGAAAATCTAATTAGACCAAAAACATACTTTGAAGATTGGATCTATGGAAACCTTCAACACTAAATCAGATTCTGAGCTAATTTAACAATTAAAAAAAAAAAAGAATTCTGTCCAAAGAGAATTGTTATATGTAAGAATCTTACAACTTAATAATTTTAGATAATGTGAAAATATTATTATTCATGCCATACTGACTTCTTTTCAGTTTGACAAGAAGAAGAGGCAGGAAAAGAACTTAAATTAGTGTTTATGCGGTATACATTTACTTGAATGGCAATAGCTTAGGAATGTTTTCCAGCAACTTGTATTCCAGCTGGGATGCTTTTTCCTCAGTTGCTAATAGTTTTTTTTCTTACCTGACTTGACTTGTAAAAATTTTGATGAAAACTATAACATTTATGGCTTTGAATGTAAATAGTCTCACCATAAGGTATGTAAAAAATGTTAAACAATCAAGAGAATTTTGATGTGTGTTCAGTAACAGGCAAGAAATGTGCCTGGAATTTTTAAAATAATTTCTGTTGCCTTTCAATGAAGGCAGAAATGGTTTCCTCAGAGATAATAAATACTTCCGCTTTTCTGTTGTACAGAACTTGGGATAGCTGTACTCAGTTAAGTCTTAGCACCTAGTTCCTCTTAATTTTTCAGTAGTTCTGTTTGAAATCCAGTTTTGTTTGAAGTAGTGTCAGTGTATTTTATTAAACCCAAAGAAAATGAATGCAGGACTTGTGACTGAGCTGCTGAGCTCAGCTAAGAGCATATCCTCTGAATATTCTTTGTTATTATGTAGTTTGGTAGGATCATGCAAGAGAGAACGAAAAAAATTACCTTTTGGGAATACATTTTACCATAAATCTAGTGGCTACTGTATTTGTTACCATGGCAATGGGGTAGTGTAAGGTATAGCCATCATTGTAATAAAATTGATGCTTAGCTTTAAGTCTGTATTTGGTCACTGAAACATAAAGCATAATTTTAAAATAATCTTGAAGAGGTTGATGATGTGATGGTGCATCTGGAGCTACCTTGGACCTAGTAATGTCTGATGATGCTTAGCAAGTAGATGTGGACTGGAAAGGCTACAGCAAGGCATTCATTTTTTTACCTTGGTGTCACAGGCAGACAAATACCCAGGAGAATAAACTACAGCGAGCAATACAGCATGAGATGCAATGGTACTATACCTAAGGAAGTAAACATATGAATGTTTTCTTTGTGCATATTCTTAGATGCAGCAAATAATTTGGCTTCTTTGGGCCATCTGCTGTAATGTTTATATGTCTGATTTCTTTCCTCACTTATGGCACTATTTGTATATGTTTTGCTTTTTATAGGATTTCCCCAAAACATAGTGATAGTTGAGGTTGTGGAGGATTTTCTTTTGGGGGCTCTTGGTTTTTGCTCTGAGAAGGCTTGAAAATTCTGTCTTACTGTCTCCTTGAACTCTTCATACGAGCTGGGAGAAAAGCACCCTCCCTGAAGGGGTAATCTTTATGGATATGGGAAGTGATATGACTAGGTAAAGTGTCCATGTAGCTTTCATTGTCATATGTGAGGATAACACTTGATATTTCTAGATGGTTAATGACTGAAATCTTCTCATCATATAATTCTTGTCAAAGTCATACCAGCAATTATGGAACAGTTTCCCAATAAATTACAGTGCAGGAGGCAGAATGACTATGATAAATCATCTCAGAGAGAGTGGAAAATGTTGTGCTGTATATAATGCTGGCATTTTAATGTAGCTTTCTTATTTGTGCAATATATATCACCTAAGAGAATTAACAGTCAGCAGAAGCTTTGACATTGCCAATTTGCAGCCTCCATGACTAAAGTAATTGATAAATGAACAGAGTGTACTGGAGCCAGTAATAGACCAAAAAAAAATTGTTTCAGATTTTTATCATCGTAGGAACTTTAGCATCATTTGTTCTCACTGAAATCTTGATTAATTAGGCTGATTGGACAGGCCCAGGCCTAACCCATGTTGTTAACCTCTGAGCTGAGCAGCTCTGCAGGACAGTTGTGCTGTGTTGATGGGAGTACTGCAGAGACAAGTAGCAGCAGCAGGTTTTCCTTCAGTGGAGCTGTTGCAGAACATAGAGCTCCTGTCATTTCAAGTGTCAGGACTACAGAAGCTCCTGAGCAAAACTGAGTCCCCTTACAAAACTGAATGTAAAAACTGCAATTATAACAACCTTTTTTATGGGCCATGCTGGAAGGGGAGGTTCTTGTTCTCCATTCCTTGTGAAACTCTGAAAAGGCTAGTCATACTGTTTCACTTAACAAATTGGAGGAAAACTAGTGCTGTTTTTAGAAAGTACAGTTGAATGTCATAAATCATATGCTGTGCATTCAATCAGATGATTGTAAGCTCTTTATAAATATTCTATATTATAGTTATTGACTGAGCATGCAAGTAATGCTGTGGACTGTAATATGTTATATATTCACGGCAATGCACAAGAAGTAACAATGTGCTGAGAAGGCAGAAAGAAGCATGTAGGTTATAGGGTTAATGTTGTGCAGTTTCGTAAATTGGGGCCTGACCCCAGGCTATTAAGCCTGCAGTCACAGAACAAAGAGGGAGTAATACAGGAGGAGAGTAATAATAATGAAATTGTGAACAAAGACAAGAGTTTGACTTTTCTGACCACTTGTAAAGGTTAGCTAATACATGATATAAAGTAGATTTAGCAGTGTCTGCTATTTTACATGTGAGGATTTCTCTTCTAATGTCTCAGTTTTCTTTTTGGTCCTTTAGGGAGGAGATATGATTATCTATTATCTCTTTATCTTTCTGTTTCTCTCTGTCAGATTGCTGTTTCAACAAAACCTTGTTTCTTTTTCCACACAGAAAACACAAAAGTAGAATAGCTTTTAGTCCTATTGCATTAAGTCTTGTATGGTCACCTTTCTGCTGGCAGTGCTTTCATATTGCAAATGAATATTGTCTTTCAGCCATATGTGAAGACTGAAAGACAGAAGGGTCTTTGAAGGAAAAAGAGAATAGATTTCCTAGAGCAGCAATTGTCTGCTTTTTAGATTTTAATGTATTTTTTTTTTATCTTTCTGTAAGAGTAATAATGACTAATAGGAGAAGAGGGTGTACTCAAGGGATGGAGAAAGGGCTGAGTTTGGACTGAAGATGTTAACCTGGCTTTGAAATGAAGGAAGAGAGCGTGATTCCAAAGTCAAGACTTGCCTGGAGGTCTGTGCTGGGAAATGTTAGCTTTTTGTAGCCACTGTATTTTAGTTGACAAAGTAGTCTTCTGAAAACAGTTTTTCCTAAGGCAAATATCCCCATTTTATAGGAATAAAGGCTTTAATGATGATGGAAGGATAGAGTAATTTGTGTGCAGAACCCTTAACCAAACCTTAGTTTATAGAGTAACTGGAAGACTATAAAAAAGCTATTGCAATAGGCGAATCTGGAGGTGAAATGTATACCAAGAAAAATGCATGTATACCAAGAAAAATGTGTGTGGGAAAAAAAAGGACTAATAATTGTTATTTGGATATAGGAATACAGTATAAATCTAGGCATGTCACTGCTGGGCACTATGTTAAGCATGTAATAAAAGTCAGTTGCTAGCATAAAATGCTGATTAGATGGGACAAACGTAGATTAGAAGGAGAAAAGGAAATACAGAGGTGACTTGTTGTCTGTTTCATCAACTAATGAGAAAACATAATGATAAGAGATGTACATGAAAGGAGAGTACCATAGACTCTATGTCAATTCCAGCTTCCTCTGTTTGGCTAATGTTGAGAAGAGTAAAAGGAAAGTTCTGAAGGGAAGACTCTTGGGAAAGAAAAATGCCATCAAGGTTTTGGAGGGAAAGTTTCTATTATGTCTAGATGTAGTTTTCATGGAAAGGAAGCTTAGTAGAAACACAGAACTAGTTTCACTGAGCTGCAGTGTAGCTGATGCTCTCATGTACTTAACTGGCTCCTGAATGTTCTGCTAAGGAGAAAGGAGGAGGGAGCCAGAACATGGAAATTGAAGTTAAAATGTTGAAGCAGTTCTTTTTGTAGCCCCTTGGTGTAGGTGTGGAAGAAGAGCGAGCTTGCCAGTTGTAGATGTACAATTGGATAAAGAGCTGTTGTGACAGAAGTTTGCAATGGTTCATGTATCATGTAATTTAGCTGAAGGCCACTGTAATCAAGATGATACTTATGAATCACCTATCTGAAACAGATTCTGTGAGTCACTGGTATGTGATTTTATATATATATATATATATATATATATATATATATATATATAAAGTTTCTTTTAAGTATATTTATTTTTAATGGAGATTTCAGCTACTAGCAATTTTTCTTGGTATGTTAGAGTGGCAGGGTGAGGCGCATCGTGTACACCGGTCCATCTTGGTTGCTGGAAACTTGTCATTTGAAAAAGTCTCTCTCTTTTCATTGTCCTGTTTCATTTAGCATTTTTGGTACTTTTCCTGAGGCACTTGAAGTAATTGGACACTAGAGTTGGTGGAAGGACAGGAAAGTTAGTGAAAGGAGTGTTCATACTTGTGTAATTTATTTTTTTTGTCTTTAGTATGTTGATGAGTTACTTCAAACTCAACTTTCTTCTTATGACCAGTTATGATCACAGGCACATTATCAAGGACATTTTTGACGCTCTGTTATAGATTTCTGCCTCATAAATGATGACAATATAGTTGATGGGCCTTTTTACTGTGCCTGCCTATCTGTTCAGTGTGCCTCAGAAAATGTTGCTCATACAAGGCTGCAACACAGTATAACATAATATATTCCATGAGGAAGTCTGAGGGCATATTCCTTCTTTATTCTTTAATTGAGTAGAAACCTATAGAAACCTATACTCTTGCTCACTGCTGACAACCTGGTATGACATCTGTGAAAAAATTCCTGATGGAAATTTCATATGCTCTTATCTCTTTGTGACTTTAAAAGTCTTGAAAGAAAGGCAAGTATGGATGGTTGTCTAGTAGTTAAGATGTGAGAACAGGGAGCTTTATTCCCAGCCTTGCACTGTAACAAAGTGTAGACTTTTATGAGCCTTTTTACTTCTCAATGGTTTGTGAGAATTATTTCAATAATAATTGCTAATCTCTGTGAGAGCTTCAAACTGGAGATGCTGCTAAATGCCAAGTACTGTTGTTGCAGTGATGTAATTCTCTTTTGCCCTCTCTTTCCTAATTAACTCTCTTCAGATAATACAGATGAAGCAGCATTAGAGCAGGAAGTGTTAAATAAATACTTTAAATGGCAGTAACTCACTGGAGCAAGCAAATCTTCTGAGGGAGCCAAAGAATGAAGTGGCAAAATTGGTAACAAAAACACACAATTATTCATTAAGTCAGCTAACTACTGCTACTCTACAAGTCTTGATAATCCTCTGCATTTAATACAGTCTGAAAATGTTCAGAAGGTAGTGGCTTTTATTTCAGTGTCTGAGAAAATGCCCAAAATGATGAATAGAGTAATTTCAGGAAGCTGTAGGACATCTCTGAATGTTCAATGCCATAGCACTTGTCTTAAAGGAAGTCATAACTCTCAGGCCTGCTAGATTTCTTGTTTATCATTTCAGTGATTAAAAGTGAACTTAATCCACAAGTAAGTGTCTATGAGTGTTATAATCAGACCTTCAGAAGAAAGTCTGAACTTCCAGAGTGAAGCTCTTTGGACTGTGAGTGTGAGACAGGAATAGGAACTTGTGTAAATAAGACTCAGACTGAACTGATGCAAATGGACCCTGGAGGTTAGGCAAGCATCCCCCAGAACATATGCTGATGGGTGCAGTGAAAGCATGAGGAAATTTGGCTTCAGCACTGGGCGTCCCAAGGGCAAGGACTGCTGGCACAGATTGGCAGCACCACATACCCAGAAATCCTCACTTCGTGCCTTTATTTCTGCCTAGAATTTGCAGGACAGATTTATGTCAGCCAGAAGATGTTTGTCCATGTTCACGTGCACTGGGTAGGCCCTCTCCAGTCAGCAGATATTTGGATCACGAGTGCTCCTGCACTAGGTAATACCTGTAGAGATTTGTAGATCTCCCAGAGTATAATCCTGGCAATTAATAGTGGAGAGATGATGCCCGTTTCTAAGAAAGATTTTGTGTTAAAGCCGCTGAAGAAATAAAAGGGGCTGGAGCAGTGAAGGAAAGACAGCCTCGGCTGGTCTAGAAGGCACTCTGGCACAGTGTGGGAAGCAGGCTGAGCAGCAGAATGGGTCTGATCCATGACAGCGATAGTGTGCATGCAGTGCTGTCCCACGGGGCTGTGTGCATGTCTGAGCCTTGCAAATGTGGCAGTCGGAGTTATCTTGGCTCTAGGAATGCTTCAGACACTACAAGGGGGACGCTGAGGTTCACAGGTCTGCTATGAAGAGAGATTTCCCTTTTTTAAACTGTCATTTCAATTAGACATGGTCTATGTAGCTATCTTCTGTTACAAAACCCAGGAAATTGCTCACATAAAAGCTTAATTACCCATGCAAATTAAGATAGATAATTTAAAGTGGTATTTTTAGAACACGGTCACTCCTGCTTTCCTCCTGTGCCATTTTTTCCCCTCTGCCATGCATCCACCTATATGGGAATGTCTTCCTTCTTCTTGAGAACATAATTTAAATGGTTGGTTTGGACTTCAATACATGAATAAGAAATTTTTAAAAAGTCATACGATTCCAGTGTCTTAAGACACGAATTGAGATTACTGTAATATGCACTCGTTTTCTAACTCAGTCCCAAATGGGCTTTTGAGGATTGATGCGTGCATGTACACTCATACAGGAATTCTGAGGAGGGAAGTGCAACACTTTCGAAGTGACTTACGGTTTTTTGGAAAGAAAAGGAGGCATGATTTTTTTCATTTCCTCAGTGGACGGCAAAGACACAAAAGTGGAAAGAAGATGGGAGCAATGGCAGGCATGATATGAAGGCTTCCGTTTTGAAGACATTTGTGCAAGACAGGGAGGATCCATGTTGAAGACATACAAATGTATTGAGCAGAATAAATGTGTGCCTTAGAGAGGTGTCAGAACAGGAAGTAGCTTTACTGTTTTTACTAAATACTGGCCTTGAAAATAAAGCTGTTAAATTGAAACTTTTTTTTTCTCAGTAGAAAAAGATTTTAGATAAAATAAAAAAAATATCAAATATCCTGTTTTAATTTCTTTTCTTTCTTTATATATATATATATATATATATATATATATTATTTTTTTTTTCCCAGTAACACCTCATATTATTCTGCTGTGTATATGAAAGCTTAGATTATATTGAAAGAGTCTAAGTGGGTAGCTTACAGTAGGATGTGAAAGAGCCCCAGGAAGAAAGGGCTTTCTTTTTCTGAACCTACACACAATTTTAGGTGAGCATCCAACTTCATCCTTTAATTTGTGTTAACTTAAATTTGATTGTAATCATTTATTAGAATGAAACTGCTTATATTTTCTAAAGAAGGCCATTTACCATGTCTAGAATGCTTGTATTAGTTAACAAATTAACAGAGCAAGGAAATTTTCTTGTATGCGTGTGATTTATTTTCGTTCATTTTCTTTTACTATATTAGCATTAATAAAAAGAATTGCTAGCCTGGAACGATTTAGAAAAATCTCAATCCTTTGAATTGTGATTCTTCAATAGTCATAATATCACTTTCTATCATCAGCAAACATTTAAATACTCTCAGTCAGATATTGTCAGTTTATCTGTTTGCTCTGTTTTGAGATAAGCCTGTCAAAATCTAAAATGAGAAAGAAGAAAGTTATCATTAAAGACTTAGGCTGCAACTTGGTAGTCATCCCAAGCTCACTGTCACTCCAGCTGATTGCAGATACAATGACAGCTTTTCTCTGCTTTGTCCAGTTCTGTTAGTGCTTCCCTCCAAGAATCTCTTCAGAGGAGCAGGAGCTTACTTCTTTTCAGTTTGTCAAAAAAAATCTTTTAAAAGCAAAGGATTCTTTGTTTCCAGCAGCTAAAAGCATACTGCCTGTAACATACTGCCTGCAATGCAAAACTGGAGTTCCAAAAAGGGCTGATATAGAGCTCCTGTGCAAACAAATCCTTGACATTTCTGTAATACAAGAAGTGTTTATTTTCTACATCATGGGAAAGAAGTGGATACCTGCATACCTGTGTATTATTAATATGGTGCAGAACTGCTGCTTAGATATATCTGTCTTTCAGTAAAAAGGTTACAAAGAGACAATGTTTAAGGATGAACTGCTCTTAAGCACATTTCTATACAAGATGAGCATGTGTTACAAGGTGAAAAAAAGATGAACTACAGGTGATATTCATGAAGTATTAATTTCCTTTGTTTGTTAGTTGATAGCTCAGATTGTTGGAAGACAGGTATGGTGCAGGTTTGTTGGAGAGACTGAGGATAAAAATAGGACTGTCATTGTCTTATACAAAGAAAAAAGCATGCTAGAAGAAAGAAAGGAGAAATACAGTGATGGAGACGTGGTTACTTTGTTTTGTACGCACCCTTCTCTCACAGTGATATTCAGGACTCTGTCTTTATTCCAACATCAGCAGAAGGAAAGCCAGAGAAAACTGAGATGTAGCCTAAGATAAAACCAAATTCAAGGTTATTCCATTTGGAAATAATATTGCAGATGAAAGCATGTATTGCAGTGTTATTTAAAAGATAGCAAAATTGCATTTACATCTGTATCTAACCTTTTTCTACTGCTGTTTTTCAGATAAGTGTAGAATGCTACATTTTTAGATGACAATGTTATTAAGCATTGCACTTCATATGAGGCAGGATTCAAATACAGAACACACATCTGTGCAGGGGTAGCTAGGTTCTGAAAAGAATTCCAGTGAATAGCAGACGAAGATGCACTAACCAGTACTTTGAATTAAAAATAAAACTCAAACAAACAAAAAACCAACCCAACAACAACAAACAGAGAAAAACTATGTTTTGCATTGCTCTCTTAGTGTCTGTATGCATGCTCTGGTTATGAGTGCTGTGAGCAAGGAGAGTGACCCACCAATCCATTTTCATTAATTGATAGCCACATTATGCATATTTTTAACTAAAGGGAGTCTGAATCTGATGTGAGCAATAAATTCCTCACCAGATTGTCTATTTTTTGAAAAATCAATAAATTATAAATCAAATAAGAGAGAATTCATTCTATTAAGTATAATTAATTCCATTAAGTAATTAAGAAGCAAAGCAGAAAGGGAGGCTTGAGTGCTGGACCTGTCATTCACTGGATTTCATGTCTTTACTTACCCAATGTCACTATTCTTTCCTTGCCTTCCCTTTGAAAACATACCTGAATATCTTTTCTCTACAGGGGAAGTCACATTCAGTTAAAAAACATTAGAGTCTTCAGCCTCTATGGCCTGATGGAGACCAGATGCTCTATGCCAGCATTTAGTCTGGTGGATGAGGTGGATGGGTCACTGAACTCTTCACTGAGAAACAAAATTGGCATGTAGAGCCAGTTATGTAGAGCCAAGTTATCTAGAAAGATATCTTTATACTGTAAAATGTATTTTTCATTCTTGCCCTCCAGAAAAGGTGAGAATATGAAACATCATCACATCATTATTCTGTCCATCGGCTTTCTTCTCCATTACATGTCTTTGGGAAGCAACATGAAATAAACACAGGAAAGAATCAACACTTGTGTTCACCATGTGTAGGGTTCCTAGGGACACTTTGGAGCAGATTTGTGGTCTTGTCTGTAACATATGTTGTGAATAATCTCAAAGTTGAAGGAAGAGTCACAGTTAGGACTAAGATTTAGCAGTGGGATTATGAAACGATTTCAGTCAAACTCATAGTTCTGTTGAATTAATTTCCAAGAACTGCTGGCATTTTCTAACAGGACAGAAATAGCACACAGGTAATCCTGAAGCATGCAGGAAACCTGGAACTGAGCAATGAAATAGTCTGCCTGTGCTCCTGGGATGGGATGAGGGAGTGTTCCAGGCTGGCCAATATGCCTGGATTCATGGATTAGTCAGTTCTTATAAACAACACCCAGAAGCTGTATTGATCTGCGTCTTTCTTCCCATAAGTTTTTTTAAAGTGCTTCTTTCACTGACTTAAGTGCTTGTTTTACTGACTTTTTCTTGTTAAAACCAAAAAAGTTGATAATAACTTTTAGATTGAAATAATTCTTCTTTCTGTGGTGCTAAATAGGTAAAGAAACTCCTACATTATAAAAATAGCAGCTTTTCAAAATGTCAAATAATTGTGTAATTTCTAGCAGTAATTTTGCAGAAATATAACATACATTAATGGAAAACATTTTGCACCAAATAATATGTCTTAATATTATGCTAGAGACGTCATAAATTTAAAGGAATTATTTTGTGTCAATGTAATAGTGGTTATGACAGAAAAGAATTGGAAAGGAGATTTTTACAGAAAATGAGATAACGCTTCTTGAAGTAAGGCATGTAAAGAAGGCAATTTTATTTTAAAAGTGTTCATTTTCTGATTTCCAGACAAATAGTTGAAAAAGTCAGCATTCATTAAAGTGCTGTTAGCTAATAATGTGTTTCTCAGCTGAAGTGGAACTGTAATAACAGAGAGCTGATTAAACAAAAAATAACACAACACACACAAAAACCTCGCCTTAGAATCATGTGGTTGAAAATGTTACTGGAAATCTGGCAAGCCAGGGGCTGCTGGGTTGCTCCACTCTAAATATTTTACAAAATGAAATTGCAGTTATGTAACAACAAACTGCATTGGCTGCTATACGCGAGACCTTCAGAACATCTGTGTTGGGCAGTGCTCCATTTCGAGATGGAGGGGCTCCTGCCTGCCAAACAAAACTGGCAAGAAAGTTGGGAATCGTCCTGACTGTGATAATCAAGAGGCATGTTAATCTTCCTTGGAAGAATGGATTAAGGTTTTACTGCATATTGTTCAAATCTGATGCTATGTGTGGAAATGTAGCATTTCATCTGTTCAGTGAGAAAAAATTACCATAGTTTTTCATTAGTAACCATGTGGTGCTCAGCTCAAACAAGTGTATTAACTTACTCAACATGTAGGAACTTGTGCTAAATAAACATAACCCTTTTCTTATCTGCCTGGTAGTGGACATTGGGCTAAATAATGAAGTTGGCCTTTCTTTGATAAAGCAGAAAGACTTCAAAGCACAGATGACAAAGCTCTTGCTTGTTGGCCCTGGGGAATGTGGCAGATACAATAACACTGCCGCTTTTCCTCATTCTTCACTGTAAAATTAAATAAAAAGTAACTGAAAAAAATACCAATTATTGTTGCAAAGTGGCAGGGATGCTTGTTAATCTTCATTGACAGCAGAGTCAGTCCCCATGTTTTCCTATTCATTCACAGTTGCAAACTGAAAGAGAACAAGAAAGGTCTACGAGTCTCTCTGCAGCAAGATACAGCCTATGTTATATGTGCATTTATGTGAATAGCTGTGCTTATTATAATTTGCTTTGATTATGGTCCTTGTGTACTTAGTTGTCTGTATAAACAATAGTCTTCTGTTTATATGTATTTTTATATTCCCTGCTTATTTCTGCTCTCACTTGTACCTGTGTAATCTCTTCTTCAGTGAACGTAAAGAAGCTTAATTGTGAACAAAAATGTAATTGTTGTTTGAGTTGAAAAAAAAAACTGCCCTTTTAAGAGAACTGTAATTGCAATAGTTTGTCATTGTGCTACATGTGCTGGAAATGAAGCAGTTTTTTATCATTTCACAGAGGTGCTACTGATGTGCTGTGGTATAATACCAAATATTAGTATGAGATGTAGCAGAATTTTCACCAGAGAACAAAATGCAAACCCAAGCAGACAGGATAAGGTTATTTTTTCCCAACCTACAGCAAGAGTGCTTTTTCTTTTACAAAATATGAAAAAAACTTTTCTGGAAAATGGGAAGACGTCTTTTATTTTTTGTTAGTTTATTTTTAAAGGAATGTTTTTTCAAGGCTGGTTTTGAGATTATATGCTTCACATTTGTACCAGTCCTTAAAGATACAAAATTTTGAAGTAGTCATATCTAGAAAAACAGCTGTAGTGGTTGGAGGTTGTTTTGCCTTGTAAATGTTCACCAATAAGCCTGTCAGCACAGACCCATTAAATGAACTTGTGAACACTTGTAGTCTGTTGCAAGCACTCAAGTAATGAGTTACTTCACCTCACTTCAGCAAAAAGCCAAGATACGATTATGAATATGTTCGGGGCAGTAATAACTTAGGTGTAATGTTTTGTTTTGGAAGTGAATGTGTGGTGGTGCCCACTGCATGATATGTATGGTCAGTGTCTTATAGCTCAACAGAAAATGTGCTTGATCTGGTTGGGAGCACTTTGAGTCTCCATAGGAAAGAACTGCACTACCTGCCTTTCCGGCTTTTATTTTATTTTATTAGTTCCCAATCATTTCTAGATTGAACAGATCAGTTAATTTTAGAACCAATGATAAGAAATGAAAGAGGGGAAGGAAAGGGATGTCTGTTGCCCTGGAAAACAAACTGTGCAGTTTAGTTATGCATGGGTAGTACTTTATATATGTTTTGAGCCATGATCATAGAATCATAGAATCATAGAATATCCTGAGTTGGAAGGGACCCTTAATGATGCTGATAGAAAGTTTTATATTTTATTATAATACTTTGAATTATATTCTATAAAGGGTATAATGATCAGTCACTCATTACTGAGTATGTATTTAAAAAAATACCATTGAATGATAAGTGGTCATCTTTAATAACTTTTTTTTTTTTTTAGAGCATACATATTTTGGAGCGGAAGGCTTCTTCGGGGAGCACAGACCCTTCCTTTAGCAAGCAGTTCCTTGAAACTGACCCTATCTCTCTATCCAAGGTAAGCAAAATCACAGGCTGTGGTCTAGGTGGTGTTTCCTTCTGTGGTTACAACCTTATTTGACTAAGAGCTTTGGGATATTGGTTTTTATGGTTCTGTTATTTAATACATTATGTGCCTGCCCTGGAACTTCCTGTTTACCAGCTGAGGTCTCAGAGAAGTCAGTAATCCTTAGCAGATGCTGTATTAGCAAAATAAAGGATTTGGATAGTAGTGGTTGTTTTTTCCCCCCATGAATAGCTCCCAGGACCAAGTTTTATAGTATCACAATATGGAGCTAGCAGTGTCTTTGAAAAATGTTCAGTACAATCCTCTAAAGGCAGAGCATATCATATCTAAGTCCCAAAGAACTGTTAATCAATAATGATATTAATGTAAAAAAATATAGGCCAGTCCTCCTAATGGCATTTCTTGTGGGTAGTTTCTTAAAAAAAGAAATCTGTTGCTGATAGAACTGTAGAGATGACACCACCGGTTTCTGAAAGATGCAGTGTTCAGTGCTTTGCAGTCAATGTCCTCCTGGCTGAATACCTGAGTTTTGGAATAGCTGATTCCAGATAAGTCTAATGATTCATAAAGAAGACTTAATTTTAAGATACTTCAAATAAAAAAGTAATATTGTTACTGAAAATGTGAGGATGCTGTTATGGAATACTTGTCAGGAAAGAAAAAAAATAATATATAAGTTCTGAAACAGCATTGGGAAAACAAATCCCACATGAAAGATTCTGTTCCATTGGGTAAAATGAAATGTTTTGTTCTGTTTTGTTTGAAAAAAAAAAAAAAAGAAAGACAAGAAGCTTTGTATACAAAAAGACAAGGTTCAGAAAAAAAATGTTTGGTAGTGGCTTCCTTATTGCCAGAACCTGGGGCATAAGCAGAACATGATTCTGTAAGTTATGTGTGTGTTTCCTGGTCCTACTGCTCTGTGCAGAGCTGTTTTGCATATGTATTAAATTGCATAAGTCGTGAAGTAGTAGAGGTGTGCTTTGGATGAGCCAACATCAGATGGAGGCCCTTCAAGCACATCACCGTCACCTTGTTTTTCCCTTGCTTCTTGCTGTTCTTGCAGCAGAAGGGTCCATGGCATGATGTCCCTCTTACTGGGCACATTCAGACCAAACCTGGACTGCGGTGAGCCACAGTTAAGGTTGTCAGGGTGGCTTTATAGCAGCTTCTGGCACTGGTGCAGCAGAAGGCAGGTATCTGTATTGCACTGAATAATGGCTCATTTTGTCCCCCTGTATCTGGCCTTTTGTTTAAATGAATAGCTGTATGAGATTGTGTGATTTCTGGTTGAGAAGTAATCAATACTGATGTTATCTAGTAGATAAAAGACTTATGCCTGCAGCTGATCTTCTAAAAGAGAAATCAATATGGTTAGGAGTCAGTTGGCAGAGTAGTGGAGAGAGATCCTCTGCTTGCCCCAGGGGACTCGTAGTTTAATTTCCTCCCTCAAGAGCCAAGTGCTTCTTCATAGGGAAAAAATAATGCATATGTGCTTCCCTCTACAGTAATGGAAATAGAATGTCCAAGTAAAACACAGTGAAATCAAAAAGATGGTTCTTGAGCACAGTGTTTACAAGCACCATGATAGTTCCAGTTTGCAGTTATGCAGGGAAAGTTAAACTTTTTATTGAAATTTGCATATGTATTGTTTGGAATAGAGCTTTTCATCCTTGTCAGATTAGCAGCTCCTTAACGAGGTTTGTAAACGTACAGCTTGTTGTTACTTATAAAATCGTATTTCCACAATAGTAATGTTCATGTTATCAGTGCTGTGTAACTTGGAAAGTTAGGAAAGGCTGACAGTGCTTGTCTTCAGACAGGTTTGTGGAAAATAGAGGAAAACTTTTTTCTTCTTTAAAAGTTTGATGCAGGATGACCTCGTTCCTCTCCGAATAACTTTTGATAATATCACTGGAAGTTGTGGCAGTTGAGAAAATGCCAATTTACAGCTATCTAGTATTCTTATAATTTTGTTGATTGCAATAGTAGCAAGAGAATGTGAATAAAGGCATGGCTCTTTTTTCTCTTTAAAAACTTTGTTCTTTATCTGTTCATTATGGTATATCACAAGTCAGGCTCAAGTCATACAAGTCTTCATACATAATGTGGTGTGTGCAAGGAATAAGTGTTGTGTGCAAGGAATGTGCTTTAATTGGCTCTCAGAAAGGCATACAGCTGGTTGTGTCTGAAACGATACAGTTCATATTCTTTTCTCTAGGGGGAAAATTAGCTAGCTTCCCCTATGCTTTTCTCTTAATGCAGTGAAAAGGAATGACAGGAAAATTTTTAAAAGATTAATTTCCTTTTACAGATTCCTAAAGGTGCAATTAGCCTCTGAAACTCTGTGTCATAAAATGTAATTGAAGACAAGAGCTAGGCTATGTTCAAAGCAACAACAAACCAACCTCTGCTGCTTGTTAGTCTGATTTTAAGGAAAAATCAGAGTATTTAGAATCAATGTAGATTGTACTTTAAAGATCAGAAAAGTTACACATTTTTATGATCAGGGAATACCACAAAGTGCAGACTACATATAGTCAGTAGTAAGATTTCTTCCTCATCTCATCTCATCTTATTTCATGATCCCATTATTTTTTTGAGAAGGAATACTCTAAGTAAAGGTAGATTTTTAGCATACAGATTTTGCCTGTGCTCCACTTGTAACACCTGTCCAATCCTTTTAGTTCTTACAATGCAGAGATACTCTTTGTTTTGCACTGGAGAATTTGTCCTACATATAAATGCAGTTTTATATTATGTGTACACACAGTTATTAATCAATGTGTCTTCATACTTTTTCACCAGGAACCTGACAGCTGGGAAATCATAGAGGGTCTGAAAATTGGCCAAACCAATGTCCAGAAGCCAGACAAACATGAAGGCTTCATGCTGAAAAAGAGAAAATGGCCCTTAAAAGGTTGGCACAAGGTAAAGGTCTCATAAAACAGTCAAATGATTATTACTTCATTTTGTGAGTTGGGATGTTTTGTCTAGGGGAAATAGAATGGCTGTCAAATAAATGCCCAGGATTTCAATGTATGACTTTTTCTTCAGATTGTGTAAAGAATTAGTTTGCACACAGTTTGTGGCTTCAACATTGCAGACCGTGCTGCCTAATGATATATTTAAACACTGAAAGAACATAAAAGGAGAGCTTATTTAAAAACAAAACACTAAAAGCAAAAAAGCAAAAAACAATCGAATACGTAAGAACTTATGGGATAACCCACTGCTTCCACTCTTTTAAAATACATTATGTTAATATGTTGTTTCTTAGACAAATATCTGTTTTAGGAGCTTAACAAGAGAACAAGGGGAATCTAACTTTCACAGTTCTGTAATGGAGTTTACTACTGGTGATCTGTTTTTTGTGCTGACTTTAGAGTAGTTACCAGTGAAAATACCAGTTACCAGTAAATAATTTTTACTGTAGTAAGAGCTTCACAGTTCAGCATCCCCCTTCATTCTGCCTTACATTTCATTTAGGGATTTATGCTGAACTTACGGTTCGAAACTGTGGACTTGTTAATAAGGTTTTTCCTTTTCAACTACTGCTTTGATATCCTGCAGTTTCTGTTACAATACCTTGTGCTGAGAGCATAGTGAGTTCAAGAGACAGTACTTTTAGCATGTGCTGTGCTAAAAGCTGTACCATCAAAAACTGTACCTGCTAGCAAAGCTGTACCATCATCTGTTTACTGAATGCTTTATGTCATATTCTGATGGTTCACAATGTGCTTCAGTAGCATATCAGGTATAATGTGTACAATTTTCAGATTAACTCACCATTTTCTGAAGTGCAGTATGCTTTGAAATGGAATATGAGGAAAGGTCATTGGTGTGTGGAACCTTTTTTTTTTTTTTTTTTTTTTACCCAGTAAAAACCAAAAAAACAATGCTGTTATTTTGACATCTTATTCAAAAAGTTATGTCTCCAGAAAAGGACTGTTTTCTCAACATGTGTGAGATATTGGTACCGTCTGTTGTGCAACTGACATAATTTCCAGAAGCATCTTCAGGAGATATTTTCTGCCATACAAGTACTGACCTTCCTCATATTGTCAACTTAATAGGATCCCATCAGGAAAACATTGTCATTCCCTTCCGTGTCAGATGGCTTACAGAGCCAATTCGGGAAGAAAACCAGGAAGAAAATAAAGAAAAACACTTAACTCTTTCAGCCTATGGTGTCTTCCTTGTCAACATTAATGAATTGACTGAAAAACGAACAAAAAAAAAAAAACAAACAAGCTTCATTTTTGAGGTTTCTTAAATTAAACCTAGAATATACTGCTGGAAACAGAGAATCTACTTTTTCTTCCTTAGAAGATCACTGTCATCGTAGAACAAGAATTAAAATATGTCACTACCATATTTATATTCTTTCTAACTCATAAACACTCTTAATTGTTACAGGGTAATCATTTTCTCTAGCGGATAAATAATTGTACATAGTTTAAATTTCATCTGCTCATGAATAAAGTAAGGTGTTTTTTCTTTTTTTTTCACTTTCAGAGATTTTTTGTCCTTGATAATGGACTGTTAAAATATTCAAAGTCACCAATTGATGTAAGTAAAGTTGCATACTATTTTAAAATTTGTGTTCAAATTCAACCTGCCAGAGTGATTAAACCTCATTCTCATACTAGGCGTATTTATGACATCACACCCATGAAAGTTGTTGATGGATTCAGAGAGAGAGCTATATAAAGTGTGTGAGGTTTTGGTTGAGTTATATCCCCCCAGTTTCTGGCTTTTCTCACTTCTATGAGAATACAAGCTACATTTCTTAAAGTAATTTATTCAGTGAAGGTGCTTGAGAGATTAGCCCAACCATGTATTTTGCTTTTTCAATTTTAACGTTAGTGAGAGCTGATTATTCTGAGATATGTGGATAGGACAGAGAAGTAATACAATGTACTTGAGATATAGGGGGTAGCATTAAATTAGGTAGATTAAATACCACTAACCATCAAGCTGTAACAGCAGGGAGCTAAGAGCTGTCTAGTTTTCTCAGCTTCTCACTTACCTGTAGTTGTGTGCGGTTATGAACTAACACATTTTTCATTTGGAGTTGGGACTGCACGAAACACTTGTGAGATGTTTTTCTCATGTATAAAAACACTAAATGCTTAGTCTGATTGAGGTTTTAATTTTTATGTGGCATTATATTAAAATATTCCTAAAATGGGAAAACACATCAGCACAAGATAGTTTTTTCTTAACTGTAGTGAAGTGCATGGTACTACTAATTTCTTACCCTGCTTTTTGATTTCAGATACAGAAAGGCAAAGTACACGGGAGCATTGATGTAGGTTTATCAGTTATGTCCATCAAGAAGAAGGCTCGCAGAATAGATCTTGACACAGAAGAACATATCTATCATCTGAAGGTAAAAAATGGTGCAAATGTTTATTCTCTTTTCATCTGCAGTGAAAATAAATAATAATTAGAAAACAAACAAAAAAAAACAACAGTAAAAGATACGGGAAAAGAGTAATATTTTGAATACCTTCCTGACAGTGAGTTTCTTTCTAGGTGAAGTCCCAGGATTCATTTGATGCATGGGTTTCAAAATTACGCCACCACCGGTTGTACCGTCAGAATGAGATTGTGAGATCTCCAAGAGATGCTAGCTTCCATATATTCCCTTCAGCCTCTACTACAGAGTCTTCACCAGCTGCTAATGTATCTGATGGAAAGGTATGTAGTGTCCTTTTGTTGGAAGCTCATGCCTTCTGGGCTTGCTTAAGGGCAGTTTCAGTGGGCTCTGCTGGTAATGCCAATAGAGAAGACCTGCTGGGGGATCCAATGGCTAGCAAAAAGCTGAGAGCACACAGCTGAAAGACAGTCTAATTTATCTGTACCATAGACTTCATAAACAGGCTACTATAGAGATCCTGCAAAGAATTAAACGTCTCCAAAAAAATTTTCTCTAGCATTTGGCATTGGAAATAAATCTATTTTTCTGTCTAAATCTGTCTAACACCATTTCATAGTGGTTAGCAAACACAGTGTGCTTCTGAGTTTGTGTTTAGTTTGTTTCTTCAATATGCTCTACAGAAACCCCTGCATCTTGGGGAAGCATATAGTCAAATCGTAGATACCACTGAAATCACAACGCCTATTTTATTTCTTTATTTGAAAGTAGTATGATGGGGATAGGGTATGACTGACTGAGCAAGACATGCAACAGCAAGTGTAAGCATTTTATTATGTCTTAGGTACAACAAAATAACTTCCCATGGCAGTCTCCTATACCTTGCAGTAACAGTCTTCCTGCAACTTGCACTACTGGTCAGAGTAAAGTAGCAGCCTGGTTGCAGGATTCAGAAGAGATGGACAGATGTGCAGAAGGTTAGTCTTTACTTTTTTTGTGCCTTACTCTTTCAGCAAAACATCTTGTTGATATAAAATAATATGTGGTCAATGAAAGTGGTTAAGTTTCATCTTTACATGCACATGAGGGAGCTCTTCAGGTACTTAGATGCTTGTGGTGGGAAATTACCTCTTTACATGTGGTGGGATGATGGTTTTTAAATTTATTTTAATAATCTATATTATCTTAATGGATATCATTGTTAAAATGCAATCAACTTTTGAGGTTCGGTCTTGTTGCTGACTCAAATAAAAATAAAAAGTGCTCAGCATCTCTGAAAATAAGGTTATTAGATGCCTTACTTAGTAGGGTTTGGGGCATTTAACTCTTATACAATACAATGCCGGTGATGGACATCATGGCAAAAAAATATGTCTGAACTGAAGCACCTAATCTATTTTTGTTTCATATATGTTAGATCTTGCTCATTGTCAGTCAAACCTTGTGGAACTCAGTAAACTTCTTCAAAATTTAGAAATACTGCAGAGAACTCAGTCAGCACCAAATTTCACAGACATGCAGGTAAATATGTTTGAGAATAAGTAATCATGTTGAAACATTTGTTCTTTGTGTTAAGGGAAGTATAAAGACATTGTTTATTAACTTAGAATGATTTTCTGAAATCATAGGAACTCTTGGATGGAAAGTTTATCTGAATTGTGTGTTAATTGTATGTAATAGTGTTTAATGTGTAAACAGATAAGGTGTATTCATTTAATGTTATTTGATTTAAATAAGATAAATCAAATGATTAAGTCATTTGCAAAAGCAGAACTATTGCAACAGAAATAGATGCATGCATTGAAATTATATTTATTGAATTGTTACCGTGCTGAGTAAGAAACTGTTTTAAGTTTTTAAGGAGTGGAGACCCAAACCCTCAAAGATGAAGCACACTGCATGTTCTAGAAAAAAGGGCATAGTCACAGAGTTCCCAAGGGGGTTGCACCATTTCCTAGTTCAGCGTGAGTTTTCCTTCTGACCACAAGAAAGCAACAGCAGATCCTAAATCCTAAATACTATTTTCCTTTTTTCACTCAGCCCCCTTGAGTACACAAATCTCCCAGTGGTGTTGCTGCATTGGAAAGTCATCCATATCTCATGTCCAATGAGATGAGGCTTACCATTGGTTTCAGGAACAGGTGAACCCTGCATTGCTTGGAGTAGTAACAGAATAGAAATACATGAGGGTTTCATAATCTGGTCCTAAATATTGTGCACTATGAAAAAGGTATACCAATAGTTTTGCTAAATAAGTTAAATACACTATTAGTTTATAGAAGTGTATGGGTAGCTACACCTGGTCACTGCTGTAGTTGCGGGCTCTGGCAGCAGCATTCTCTTCCTTACTTTCTAATTTGTCAATGTCTAACTCTACAGTTCTTTACTAACTTGGTGTACTTGTCTGTGTTGCTTGTGTCAACGTAATAGCACTTTGTCGCTTTTAACTATTTGTGTAATGTAGGCTAACTGTGTAGATATTTCAAAGAAAGACAAGCGGGTCACAAGACGGTGGAGAACAAAAAGTGTCAGCAAAGATGCAAAAATTCAACTTCAGGTACTGAATGCATAATGCTTTCTTTTTCACTGTACTTTTAGATTAATTTTTAAGCATGAAATGTTATATTAACTGAAAGTAGGAAGTCAATGTACTGTCCCTTATGGTTCTGATGATGTAAATTAAATCTCGGTTGGTTGTTTAAAACCTAGATAAAATAGTGAAAAATGTATTGATTTTACTTTCATGCATATGAAAACATTGCCATCTAGGGAGAGGAGGAGAAGCTGAACACTAGTCAATTAAGGTGCAAAAAAGGCAATATGCATGCAGCACATGGTGATACCGATGTTCCATCTTAAACTTGCCAAGAAGGGCACTTGAACAGGTGACATCAAGCTAGAAGTAGAAAGCATGAGTGAAATACTAAACATACCAGTTGTTTTTGTTAAGACCTATACTAGGAATGTTACCAATTAGAAGTATTCTCAAAAGCCCTCTCTTACGGAAAAGGCTACTATGGGAACAAATTGAATAAACTAAAGAATAAATTTCATGAAGAAAAAAGAATTTACGTCATCCCTACTGCCTTAGAGATTAAAAGTAAAAGCACAAAAATAAGCATACGAAGTTTAGATCACTGCTCGATCCAGGATGTCTTACTGTGTTTTGCCAGAAGTCAGTGTGTGTTTTGAAGCCTAATTCAGAAAAAAATATATTTTTTTCATAACTCATCAAGTTCTAATGAAGACTACGGTCAACTGACTTCAGGAGCAAACAATCACCACAGTGCTGTCTGTTGCAGAATAAATGTCAGCAACTTCTAATCCATTTAAATTCCTTGAAATTCATGCAAACTTTGAAAGCCTTTAATATGTTCCCTAGAGATACAATAAGGACTTTTCTGTGACTCAGAGGAACAATATAGAGTACTCTGTGGCTCATTTAAGACTGACATTCTTAAGGAAAGAAGAAATTGCAGTTGTGCCAGCTTTCTGATTGCAGCTGTTTTAGGTGACTTTTCTTCTAACAGTTATACTAGATAAATGATAACAGGTTGTACAATAAAGCATCTGTTAGGCTTAAAAGGCTTTATTTGTTAGGTTTGTAAAGCTTCATTTTGTAATGGAGGAATTTTGGTGATTGATGTCATACCTTATCCCCAGCATTTGAAGGATCACTGTGTTTTCCTGCTGCTGAATAATATAGGCTACTAATAAATACCAGGAAAATGGATGCAAGTACTTGGTGCCTGTGAAAAGAAAGTCAATACTGTATGTTCTTCGTTCATACCACAGTGGTCTTGGAGAAATTCATCTCCACAAATAAAAATAAATAAATAATAATAATACGAAAAAATGATGAAAGCAGTCAATGTATGATTATCTAGTGTGTTCCATGAGGAATTGGCAAGTCATCCTTGTGTCACCTGCACCTTGCCAAAGTGACACCATCTTGGGCTTTCTCTGGCAGACTGTCCTTTTGACATCTGACTCTCAAACTGCTGTTGGTGGCTTGACAGGTCTTGTGCTCCTGCTCCTGAATATCTCAAGTATGGTGACTTTGCAGATTCCCCTGAGAGAGTTTGTGTACATGGACTGCTCTGCTTGGGTTTGTCACTGCTGGGGAGAAAAACAAATCTGCTTAACAGCAAAGTTAGGTCTTGGCAGGGATTAACTGATGGCAAGTTTAGTGGTGGAAATGTAAAGCTTATTTTATTAGAGCAAAGCATTAAATTATTGATGACTGATTTACAAATTAATTTGAATGGAAACAGAAAAAATAAAATTATTCTAAATTGCAAGTTCAAGGATGTTTACTCCTTTATGGCTGCTCTGGTATCTTAACTAGCTTTATGAGCTCGAATACGTTTCTTCTAAGGGCTGTCCTGTCCCAGGAAAGGTCTAAAGCTGTGATCTGTGCAAGATGGCCTCACTCTGACTGGTTGTGTTATTCATAATTTGCTCATGTTGCTATTAAAAAAAAAATTGCTATTTAAAAAAGTATATTTTAAATACTTTGTACTTAACACAACTTACATAAGTTTGACTACTTTATTTTTATGTTTTTTTACAAGTACATATTTACCATTTAGGCATACCAGTTCTGTATACGTTTAACTTTGCTCACATAGTGACTTTGCCCCCTGACAAAAGTGGGGTCACTTCCCCAAGTAAAATTGACTATATATGTATATGACTATATATATATATGACTATATAAAACAGCATATGTGTATACTTTTGTAAGATTTGGGGTTTAGTATTTCTGAATAAACAGCTTAAATTACAGGCTTAAATTCAAAAGAAAAAATACATGTACTTGGAGTGCTTCTCTAAAGAAGGATTGCTTACATAAAAAGGACGTTTATTTTGTTTTTAAAGAGTCTTTTTTAAAAATGTCTTAAGAAAATAGTCCACAACAACAGGTTAGTTGATCTGTATTCATTCATTTTACAAATGATACCTTTGTACAATAACTGACATTCTTATTACTTTGGGTAAAAGACCAATTTGTCATTCTCATGGCATTCTAGAGATCTTCAAAGGAAGTAAAAAATAAAATACTACTGAACAGTACTACTGATCAAAATGAACTATCATTGATTTGATTTCCTTCAGTGCTCCAAGATGTAAAGTTCCAAGACTGATTTAAAGGGAGGTGGAAGGAGAATATGATTAACAAAACTATTTAGCACAGAGTGACCTGAAAAGTCAGCTTGCTCTACTGAGGCTTTCAGCTCATAAACAACCAGACCCTAAGACTGGGTTGCTACCTTTTCCCTTAAATAAGTACTTACATAAATGTTACTAATCGTAACTCAGATTTTTACCTCACGTTATATTGTGTTTGAGGGTAGTGGTTCTGCAGAGCTCATTGTTCTAAGTTTAGTAAAGTATACTTGCATTCCACATCTTGCAGATTTTGAGTGCTTAATATATGTATTTGCACATGATTCTCTCTCTGTACATGTATGTATAAACTCATATATGTCCCTATTAAACTGTAATATTCTTCTAAATTCTTATTCAGAGGATAGACATACTTATGTAGTACAGAGAGCTTTGTATTCTGCATATGATGCAGTATCTAATTTAATGAAGTTGGTACTCTCTGTTTTAGAGGTTTTATATGTGTTTTTAATATAACAGTTTTACGAAAAAAGGTGCAAAGCAAGGCTTCTCTTACTGCTATCATCAGAAAAACCTTCCACAGTCTGTAGCATTGCTAGTAACATCAACCAGAGGGTGGAGGGTATGGAGACTTCAGCTAATAATTGGACTATAATATTCTGTTCTTCAGCATGATGTCCATGTGTCCAGTCAATACCATTGTTATTTCCATGGTGCCCATGTAGCTTTCAGAAAAAAAAGTAAAAATGTATATAGATTCGCAAATACTGAAGTGGCTGTAGATGAAGATATAGGGGAAGAAGAATGTAAAGGAATTAAAAATTGTTTTCTATAAGAAGAAAGGTGGCTTTTCTAGTCTTCCAAATTCCTTAAATGACTTCAAAATAGTGGCATTTTGATCAGACATAAAATAGAAGGGCTTTATGATAGGTGTGGAGCTCTTCTTCATTAGGCAGACTTGATGTACCATGTACTTGACTTTGATGTACCAAGATGAATTTTCTTAAAAGTAAAATATAAGTGAAATTAGACAGGAAAAGGACACAAGTTAGGCATGCAGAAAAGGAAGTAGTTGTTAGAATACTTAGTTTTTGTTTGCATTGCTTTATCTGAGATTTTGCATTGCTTTGGAAGCCTTGCCTTTAGTAATGTACAGAAGGAGAAATCTGATCCTATGGAAGTCAAAGATTGGTGTGTGGGAAAAATGAACAAATAAGCCCAGGGATGGACACAGAAATTCTAGAGCTGTGCACAGGAATGTTTACATAAGCAAGCTCCCTGTAACACACACCCCAAGTTTTACCATTGAGATGCATGCATCTCCAGTAAACGGAGTTCATGCACTTCCACTAATGCAAAGTGATCTCTTCCAGAATTCATTTTCTAGATGGTCAAGTGACCCCAAGAAGGAGTTTTGGTTTTGTGTTTTCTGCCATGCCATAACATCCTTTTTGTTTTCTTATTCCATAACTCTTACAGTTCTGAAATGCAGAGCTAACTTTTATTTTATTTATTTATTTATTTATTGTAGTCTTAGTGAGTGCACTGCAGTCCACACCTTATGGGGATAATTTTAGCAAAGTACCTAGCTATATAAGTCTCTGGCATACACAGGTGAGAACATGCTGTATGTTCTCAGAATGTGTAGGCCATACAAGTTAACAAAATTGAAATCCACTTAAAGACTTTCCCTCTCCCTTTTCTGATCACCTTTCATCTTCCTGTGTCCCATCACCCCTTCCCTTCTCTTTCTCTACTTCCTTCTCTTCTCGCATTCACTGTCAGGAAGGGCCGGCACCGAAGGGCCAGTTCAGCACAACACGACGCCGGCAGAGACTAGCAGCTGCAGTGGCTACAACAGTGAGTGGATTTAAAAATCAAAGGATAGCTCTAAAGATGGGAAGCTGTGTAACTTGAATGTGTAATAAGTTTATGAAGATGTATCGTACGCTTTATGGAGGTGTCCATGCTACCCACTCAGCTGAGTCATGTAGAAGTGGTCAGGCCTGACACAACTGAACTTCACAGATGTGGATCTGAGCTTGTTTTTGTGGTACATGTCCCTCCTCCTTTAGGCAAGTGCAGGTGGTGATTAGACTCAGGCCCTGCGCTGTTTGAACATAGTTTTGATATACTCTCTCTTTATTATTTAAAATGGAAAGAAATTATCAAATTCAGTAAAAGATTCTTGTGACAGTCCATAGCAAGACAGCGGAACCAAGGAGATTTGCTACAAACATGAAATCATGAAATTCCTTGATTTTTTAATTATTTTTTTTTAGTAATACAAGGTTAGCCTTTCCATTTAAGACACTTTCTGTTTGCATTCCATTATCCCAGAAAGTCATATTACTACCACTAGTGTCTGTATTTCATTTTGCTACCTCTCCCAGTCTTTGAAACAAAATTTGGAGCTCTAAAATCAACTTGGGGGCTTCTAATTGAGAGGGGAGATGCTATTTGTGAAATCAAATTAGCATCATAAGTATATCTTCAGCTTCTGCCTTGTCAGGAAAAAATTATTGGGAATGCACAATGCAGACATTAGGCTAGTCCCTTAGCTGATTAGTGCAACAGCTAGATAGGGAAGACAAAAAAAAATAAGAAAAAAGAACTCTGTGTAACTAAAGAATAAAGTGAGCTTTAAACAGAAACCCTTACTGAGATCAAGCAGTGAACATCAAGCTAAAGTTTTCGAGAGTCTGCAGCTTTAGCCCATAGCTAAAATCTGCTAGATCAGACACAGCTTCTGCTTAAGCCGAGCTGCATGAACCACAAACCTCATTTACTCTTAGGTCCTCATAAAAAATATGAGAGAAGTCAGTGCTACTCCAGTTCCCAAATTAACTCATCTAAATTTAATCTCCTGTAATCAGTTGATGCTGGGTGTTGAATGTCAATGGGAGGCTCGACCAGAATGTTCAGTAGGAGTTAAACAGCCTGGACAAGGGCTGTGCCAAGGAGTGCTCAGGTGGACCAAATACAGCTGGTCCTGGACTGCAAGGCAGCCAGCATTGAAAAGGGGTGGTAGATGTCCAGGAGATTGCTGAGTTGTCACCTGCAGCTGATGTGAGGAGCTGAGGACAGAGGTCTTGGAAGAGCTAGAAAAAGTGCAGGAGGGAGGAAAGCTGGAGGCACCAAAATAACTCCTGTACCACTGGTTCCTGTACCACACTACCAAGAACAGTCTGTTCCTACATGGGTATCTAATTCTGAAGAGGCTGATGGATGAGTGGGTATTTCAACCTCTGGAGTAAAGCAGAAAGTCAGGACAAGGTACACCTGCGGTTATGTCTAGAAGAGTGAGGAGGAAAAAAAAAAGAGGGATGTCTCAAGGAGTTAAATATTTTAAAAACAGAAAAAAAATGAAAAAGTACTCAAGGCAGTATGAAGTCACCATAAAAGAAAGCACATCAGTGAAAGGAAATGGGAAGATTCATATCAGTCAACAGTGAAGAATTTCTGTTTCTTGTATCTAAAGCGATCAGCAAAACAGCTCCTTGTCTCTGTCATGTAAATGTACATTTCTTGTGAACAGTGTGACAATATTTGGAGAACATGTTCTTTTTTCCACAAACCTGCAGGAATATCGCTTTTCAGCCTGGCGAGCTGAGGTACAAGGCAGAAGTGATGACTTTAGAGCAGGTCTCTTCAGCCAGATTCATCAAGAAGTGTCCAAAGAAACCCCCACGTGCAGGCAGCAGGGCCACAGATCTTCCAGTCTGCATGGGGCTGGGACAGCCTGCCCTGTCACCGTGGGCATGCAGAGCTGCGGGGCTCCCTCCAGCTCCTGTGTTATAACAGGGCAGCTTGCTTTCCTGTCTTCAGGATGGGTTTGAGGACCGGGAACATGTTCCCCACACAGTGCTATGCTGTAGCCACCTACCTTGCTGTCCTAGAGCTGCCTGGAGCAACTAGACCTTTGCAGTGCGCCCAGGCAGAAAGTTCTGGAAATGTATTCTTTCATGTAAGAAGAGAAAAGGTTTTGTAAAGGAAACAAAATTAAGCTGTGTAAAAAATATAAGGAAGTTTGGCTGCTTAGAGAGGCAGTCTGGTACTGGCAAAGAAGATAATGGAACAAATGTCCAGCATGCATGGAAGGAATTTATTCTATATCTCTTGTTAATAAAGCCTTCTTGATATGAGTCAAAAACTATGTCTAATGAAAAATAACTGCTTTGTTGGTATAGTTAGAAATCAAAACACATGAGAGAAGAGGACAAAGCTGACACTGGATAGGTGTCATAGGGCCATTAGTTTGTGCTGTACATACCTGTAAGTTGAAGAGCAGGGTGGAAATTGGCATTTTGCAGAAAGTGCTCCAGGTTCAAGTGGGATATGATGACTAGGTCCAATAGGATTTTGAGAGTTTCATCAGAGAATAAGAAACCTAAAATATATGTTGATGTCAATTGTTATGGGAAGCGATTTATAGAACCATTCTCTGATTTAATCAAATAACAAGGTACCAATTTCAAATACTGATGGCAGTATATAGCTTTTCTGTTGATAAAAAAAAATAATCTTAGTAATATGACTTTTTATATTATATGCCACTTTTATCATGCCTCAGAAGACACACTTTATTTTTTGTCCCCATTTTTCATATTTGAATAATTACATTGGGCTGCAGTGTGGAAATTATTTATACATTTGATGAATATCATAAAATACATTAGATGTTGACTGTAGAATGTGTTGAATGTGGTTAAAAGTGCTTAATATTGAAGTAAGAAAATGTAGTTCTGCATGCCTTCCCTTTACATTTAGACTTGAAAATTAGGTTCTCGGCCTGTTTTTTATACAAATGTATGTAAATGGTGAAATTAAAATAAAACATATACTCTCACACACACCACAGATGTACACAGCAGTATCCATACACTGCATATGGAGCATACAGGTAACCGTTCAGTACATATGATACATTTATATATATTACTTCTAAGTAAGGTATGCACGCATATATATATTGCTGTACATAAAAACTGTAGAAGGAAAAAGAGAAGTGGAAATTATAATCTAAAATGTTTGCTGCATTTTACTAAACTGCATCTCTTTGCATTAATTTATGGCTTATACATTTTAAATGAAAGTCAGATGGAGTTTTGATTTATTTTTTGTTTGTTTCATTAGAAAGAATATAGAAAGTCTTTAATAATATATTTGAGAATATTGTGTCCTATTTCTAGATCTGTGGAGGAACTTGCATACTTCAGATGTTGGTATTGTAAAGACAGATTCATACGATATGGAGTCTCAAATGCCAAAATATAAAGCAGCATGTTTGGTGGTTCAATTTTCCAATCTTCTTTTTAAGCACTAGGAGATGGTCCATTTTTCTAAATGTTAGAACTTAAATACTCCACTGTTAGCAGTTAGCTCTGTATTTAGGCTTTCTTTTGTCTATTTCAGTGAAAATTTTCAAGACGTACAAGGAATTCTATGTCAACTGTACTGAGATTTTGGACAGTAAAAAGTTAAATGTTTTTTCTTACTATGTTCTTCACATTGTGAATCATGTATTTTGTTTTCAGAAGGAATTTATATTTTGCTTCAACAGAATCAAATGGTTGTTTGCACCTTAAACAATATTTATTTACTGTTTCTCTCTGTAGGTCCCTTTCAGTGCTACGATGTCCCCTGTTCGGCTGCATTCATCCAATCCAAACCTTTGTGCAGACATCGAGTTTCAGACTCCCCCAAGCCATGTAACAGACCCTCTGGAGTGCTCTACCGAGTACATGAAGCTTCAAGAAGAATTCTGCCTGATGGCTCAAAAAGGTAACTGAAAATGTCAAGCCTTTCCTTCACTATGCTTCTCTGTTGTGTTTCATTGTTTCCTTCACTTAGTTATGACCAAGACATTCATCTGTATTAGATGATACTGTATGAGAATTTTTAGCTGGACACGTGGCTTACATAAAGACGACGTGTTGTCCTTAATATATTTTCCATGGATGTTGTGAATATGGAGATAGGTAAAGTCTGTCTGATAAGGGATATATATATATTTTTTTTAGAAAACTTAAAAAAAAATTCTTTTCCATATGCTCAGCATCAAGAATATGCTCAGATGACATATGTGAACATATTGTATGCACATTACAACCTGTAAGCTGTAAGTGTTTGTACTTAATTTGGGCACAGATTACTGGAAGTTCAGCTCTTTGTTACGAATTTATGTAACTGTGGGATGGAAATCTCACTCTCTGTCTTTATTGCTGAAATATTTTAGTAAATGTAAATGTCCAGATCCTTTGCTGAGACAACACTTGTTTTCTTTTTTTTTTTTTTTTTTCATTTTTCTTTAGTGCATTCTCTTTTGAAGTCTGCCTTTAACAGCATAGCTATAGAGAAGGAGAAGCTTAAGCAGATTGTTTCAGAACAGGATCTTACAGGTCACAATGCTCAAATAGCACACCTCAGACAGTCCCTCTCTCAGGTATGTTCTTGATTTGATTCCAGGCACATCTAATTTGCCAAATGCACTATTTCTTTTGTATTTTGGCCATTCCCTGAGGTAAAGGGCGCCAAGAAAATAGCCAGGTTCTTAACCAGAACTATGGCATATGTTCTGTTATGGACATGAGAACATAAGCCTAACCTCAGTGCATGTGGAGAATATCATTTGCTTGTGTAAGCATGCATGTATTATGGTTTTCCAAGGTAAAGTAAGGGTATCAAAGATTTTTATGCAAATGATATATATTTTTATTGGAGCTATTTCCACCACAGTCAAGGAGATAGTCTCATTTTCTTAAGTTTTACATTTTGAGTGTATATTTTCTGATTTGTTTTGTATGTCCATGTCTCCAACTGCAAAAGGAATCATGGGTTATTACACGATGACAGAATAATCATGAATAAAGTGGACTTTCAGATACTAACTTGTTACTGGCTGGTGTCTCTCCCGCTTAAGCCAAAAGGAAAATTGTCATTGGCTTTAGTTGGGAAGAACAGATGAAGCAACAGTAAGTGCTCTGGTGAGCTCCTACCCTACACCATTCCATGAGATGCATCTTTGGGTTGCAAAATAACTCGAACATTTGATTTCATAGACAAGGAAAAGAGAAAGATTTTACTATAAAAAGTGGATTTCTTTGGAACTTTGCATCTGCAAGAAATGAAAGCAGAGACTTAAAGGCAAACAGAACTTCACCTAAATGTGAAGAAAATTTCCAACACTATTATTGTTACTGTGGTTGTTTCTTTTATTGCTGTGAGATTAAAATTGATGCATAATGTTTCTGTAGACATAGGTGTGTAACATATTATGCAGCTTGATTGCTGTATATTGTAATAAAGGTGAGGGTAACCATTTCTGGTTATTGATAAAAATTTAACGAGGACCTGTCGAGACTCACTAGTAACTTGTATAAAATAGGTGGTCATGTTCTTATAGTTCCTGGCCTCCAGTGTTAATTTAAAAATCATTTTCAAATATATTTAGTTGTCTCAATGGTGAATAAGTGGAAATTTAGCACAGTCAGACAGATGGGTTCAACCAGTCTTGTGACCAGATTTGAGAAGTTTAAGACACTACAGCCCAGCTGTTGTTAGTGGTCTAGCCATGTGTCTGTTTGCCTGGTAGATGACAGCTATGAACGTACCCAGACCATTTCAGAACAAAGCAAAATGGCATAATTTAAAATGTTTTCAGAGAAAGTTTAAGCTAACCTATTTTACTTTGGTCCTACTTTGTTTCAGTGCAATCATGGGACCTATTTCAGAGTTTGCTCTTGGAGGAGGGAGGAGCAGATTATTACTGTATTATTTACTGTGTTTATTACAGTAAATAGATTATTACAGTATTATTATTACTGTCCAGTAAATCAGTATGTCTGTCTGCTGTTTGCTTCTATGATCCCAAGCACTGAGGGTATATTAGGTTTAAGTCAATTCATGTTCTGGGTAACACATTGTATTTTTCTGGATTTCAACAAACAGGTGCTTCTAGACATCAGGTCATGTGTATGTGCACCCAAATGTATTATCTAGCTTGGGCTTTAACAAAGGAGAAAAAATAGCAGATACCAAATGGATCAGTAATTTGAATTGGACACATACATGCAAATTTATCAGCTTGATCTCAATAGACAGGCACCTAGTGATGCTAGTGGTTATGTTTTTTTTAATTATTATTTTTATTTTTCCCCACTGGAAAGCAAGCCATTTCTTTTTGTGGGCTCTTAGCATTGATAACATTTGTTCAGAAAGTGCTGTAGAGTTGTAAATCAAGAATTTTGCCAGTGGTTCCTGTTAGCTGTTTTGCAGTTTCATTCTTTCTTGCTGCATTCACTCTCCATTTCTGTAATGTACATAACCCACTGGTATGGCTGCCAAGGAGCTATCTGAAGAATCAAGGTAGAATGCAACTGTAATATTAGGGGAGAATATCTGTTCCCCTTGACCCTGGAAGATTACTGAAAACAAGCCAACCAAAAAGTTAAGCCATGTTAGAGAGGATCTCAAAATGGGTATTTATCTATAAACGGAAGAAAGGAAGTTCTGTGATTTCTTAGGAAATTTCTGAGAATAACCTTTTTTTCTTTTTTTTTTTTTCTTTTCCTTTTTTTCCTGTTTAACACTGGCTTTTTAATTTTAAATGAAATGTGCAATTTTTATTTTAAGGCTCTCAACCAGAATGCTGAACTAAGGAGTCGCTTGAACAGAATACATTCAGAATCTGTTATTTGTGATCAGGTTGTCAGTGTAAATATTATCCCTAGTCCTGATGAGGTAAGATTTCAGCCTTTAATGGATTTAGAGTACAATCAAACCTTGCTAATTCTCACTCATAGTGAAACACACCTAGCAAATTATCAAATCTTAAAGATCAGAAAGTAGATTTTTATAGAAATTTTCAGATTTTATTTTTTCTATACAAAATTAAACTTCTGTCTTTTGTGTATGTCAAAGCTAACAAAATAACTCTGGCCTCTGCAGAGAAATAGGGAAGTACTGCAACTGTGAAATATTAATTGTTGAGTGTGGGAATTAGTGAGGTTATACTGTATTTGAATGTAGCACACAATAACACACAGTAGGTAACCACTTCTGTATCTTAGTTTCTTGCCAAATCAACAGAACAGTGTAGCATTTAATAGCCTGATCTTGCAAGTGCTTAAGGGCTTGCTTGATGTTTAATTTCTTAAGTGGCATTCAAACAGTTCAGTCTATGAAGCAAGCACTATATTAATAGCACATTTGCAACATATAGTCTATCTTGTTTTGCTTTCTTGAGTAAACAGATTACCAAACATTTATATTAATTACAAATCAGTCTCCCTCACAAGAAGGACAGATCTGAATTTGTGAGTTATATGTTGCAATTAATAAATACTGTCATTTTGACAACCATTCTGCTTGCATTTTACCAAAATACTTTACATTTGTCATTTCCACTCATTATTTTCTATGCATACATTGTTCCAATTAATATAATGTTGTCTCCTAATAATTTTTTCCAACAAGAGAGGCAGGTGAAAATCTGTTTCTGGTTACTTTTGTTTATTGGATTTTTGAAAATGTCCATACAATTTTTCCAAAAGCCCAGATGTTGGACACTGGTAACAGAAGATAGAGGTGATGCAGTGCCACAGCACAGCAACATGTGTTCAGAATATCTGGCAGTGAGGATCTGAGCAATGACCATCTCTTCTTTCGTATTTGTTGTTGGTTAGCTGTTTCCTTTTATTATATTCATAGTTATCTTGGTACAAGTTTATCTGACTGAAGGAGTATTTCAAAGAGGATCCCAGGTCTCCCTCTCACCTCTCTTGATTGTTTTATAAATATAATGTTACAGTTTGTAGATATATGCATGAGCAAGCATCCTTTTCAGGTAGGGGCATGTGTATTTTTCCAAGTCCCTCCAGCTTGTACAAAAAAATAAAATTTTAATCACTTCTGTAAAGGTAATACTGAAATGAGCTGCTGTTTCCATTATAATTCATCAAAAATTGAAACCTATCCACAAGCCCAAGTAAAACCCCAGGGAAAAATGAAAGTTTTTTGACCTCTTGGCTTATTTGTGATTTTCTTATTGTTAGTTCATTTTGAGGCAACTATATAGAAACAAGATTAAGATGTCAACAAAATCACTTGCAGGATTTCTGTAGTAAGATGAATGTGAGTGGCATTCCCATCTGAAGAATAATGGTGTTTAAAAGGGCTTCAGTAGTTTTGTCTGTATTATCCCTGAAGCATTATGCTGTATAAATTGGGGGATTAAGTCAGAAGCCTGTTTGCTTCCAGAGCAGCAGCTACTTTGGTGGAATGGTAAAGGGAGAGAATCTTAATTTTTTTTTTTTCTCCCTTCTTAAAGCTTGTTGGGTAACTTTTTGAAAGGTGGTGTTCTTCCCATAAATAGCAAGAAGAGGAAGATATGTCAAGCTATTTAAATCAGCTTGTCCCCATATTCACATACACGTCACAGTTTGGGATTTCTTACCTTTGCTGTTAAATTCCCTTTATAATAAGCCAAAAAGTATATTCCCACTAGTAGTAGTAAGTCAGAACTAATTGATTAATTCAGATGAAATTTGGAATACAAATATGGAATAAAGGCAAATAAATGTTTATTATAGCTATCCTCTTGAATATTCAAACTTTTCAAACATTACTGAACTGGTTAGCAAGGCCATTTATTTTGAGAGTAATTTATAACTTCCTGGTCTTTCTGGTTTTTGGTTGTATCAAGCCTAGGTCCCAATAATATTAATTGTAACAATGAGGTGTCTTTTTCATCTGAATTTTGTGGTTGAACTTGTCTGACACAGTCCAGTTATTGTCCACAAAATCACTCCTCTGGATACAGAACTAGCTCTGTGATTACTCATGCTGCTAAAGCTTAGCAGTTGATGCTGAGCGGGCCTCAAATGAAGACATGTATGTCACTGCTCAGATAACACTTCATTTTGTACTTGTTTGAGTTTCACATGTTTGGTACACAAAAATTCTGCTAAAATGCTGTCTTTATTATATTTGACATAGAAAAATATTCAGATGATTTACTCCTTTTTTACATATTTCTTTATTATTATTGTAAATAATACTTTTATTTTTCTGTGCTTTATTTGCAGGCAGGTGAACAAATTCATGTCAGTTTGCCATTGTCCCAGCAAGTTTCTAATGAGAGCAGGCTCTCTATGTCTGAATCAGTGTCAGAGTTCTTTGATGCACAGGAGGTGCTTCTGTCTGCCAGCTCATCAGAAAATGAGGTAGGCTATGATGGCACGCTGCAGCTTTGCTGTCAGATGGATTCAGGTATTGCTGCCTCTAGTGGATGATTATTTTTAATGCTGCTTAGCGTAAAAAAGTGTCAGAACGCATAAGATGTAGATAAATTCACATGAGACTCACTCACGATGGGCTGCAGAGGTTTCCTGAAGTATAAAACTGAGCTGAAAGTTGTATAATTACTGTGTTCAGTACATGTCCTTGATAGACTATGGCAGTTTCAGATATGGATGACAGAGAGGACCAAATAGGTCTGTCTATGCAGATTTTTATTTTAAATTACTCATTAAAAACAAAGAAAAAGTATTCTATCATACATATAAGGTTATTCTGTGTAATCAGAGAAGTAGACAAGCATAAAAAACTGCCTCATTGAAGCTCAAAGGGGAAACAGTTGGATACTTTGGGGCCCTCTGTCACATGGGTGTCCCCACCTTTCCCATGCAATTAATCTTGTTAAGTGACCTGGTATATTGTGGGTCGGCACTTCAGCATCCTATCAGTTGTGCATCAGACAAGCGGAGATTACCAATTTGTCTTTTTTGTTGTTCATACTTAACTGTTTTCTCCATGTGTGTTTTGGAAAATCATCTGTGATTAATTATAATTAATTCTAAGAAAGCTGTTTACAAAACTGCTAAACTCAATCACAAACTACCATGATTCTAAATAAAATGATTGTCTGCAGAGCAGACTGTTATAATTTGCTTCCACCTTCATTAAGAGCATTGATCTCTTTAACTTGCTATCTGATGAGCTCTGTCAAAATTTCATGGGTTTAGAGTTTCTCAAGCTTTATTTTTCTAAGCATGCAAACTAAAAGCAAGCCATAGTTTCAGACAGTGGAGAACATCCTGTTTCTAAATTGTCACTGTCCAGTGTGTGTTTTTTTTTTAGGAACAAATGGCTTTTTTTTTTTTTTTGTCCTGAAAATCCAGTTTCATGTTACAAATTGCCAGTTCAACTGGCTTGTGACCATAGCAGTTTCATGCAGAAAAAGAGTTTTCCAAAAGGGTGGGTTTGTCCAGAGCTGCTGCCTTATAATGGGAAACAATTACAGTGTTGAATTCTTTTATGTTAAATTGAGAGTGCTGTTGCCTGTTGTCAGGGTGTCTACCTGAAGCTGACAGTTTTAGTTTCAATTTCAGCCTCAGCCATAGCTTGCTCTCATAGCACAGAGAGGAGCCTGTGGCATTAGAAGTAAGCAATGTGAAGCAATGTTGACAGAAACAGGATAGGGAAGAGATATATTCAAGGCTGAAAGCAGTTGAGAGTAAAAGTGTCATTTCAAAAATAAACAAAATGGGAACATTCTCAGTCCTTCCAGATTATGGAAAATCCAGAGTTTTCCCTTTTGACAAAGAGTATAAGTATCTAGAAAGTAAAGTGTGCAAAAGTCTTCTATACTTTTTTTGTTGCTTGTGTCAAGATGATGATAAGGTGCTAAACTCTTCAGGAAAGGGAGAAAAGAGTGGTTTATTTTCCTCAGCTATACAATTGTGCTGCCCTTCTAAAGCAAATTTTAAAATGAGCAATTTCATCCAATTTTGGGCTTGTGATAAACTATTATTTTTTTTCTCAATATCAGTTTCTCTGGATTGCAGTAGAAGCCTTTGATTCCCCAAAACTAGATTCTGTTTTTGGCTCACTTCAGCTAATCTGAATGGCAGGCACTCCATCAGACTCCAATAAAACTTTTTTTCTTAAACTGAAAATCCTTTCTTTTACAATTAAATTTGTCTAATAAATGTAAAAGAATAAGTCATTTATAGAATTTGAGAGCTCGGGCTTCTCATATGTTTAAAAAAAATCTTAAAAGTAGTCTTAATGCTAATGTAGTTCTTGTTTTGCAAAATGATAGGTCAATGTCTATGTATTTTTTTGCTGACATACAAGCTACATTTTAATGTTGGATTCTGTATAAAGACTAGGAGCCTGACTGTCTCTTCTCACCTCCAACCCCAGTGTGTTGTATTGTCAATTTTTTGTTGATCCATGATCTCATTTGAAGTCACCCTTTTGCAAATTTAATGCCTACATTTGGCTTCATAATAGCAATTCAAAAACATAAGGAGAGCATAGCATTTGTTTTGACAATGTTAGCAAATTGGCAGTATGGACTGATTGAAACATCTAGTTGATTTAGTTAAAATATATCTAATTGGGTACAGATGATTTCTTTGAGTATTTGTGTTTCAAGTAATTATTTTTGTCTAATTTGTCAGTATGCTTCATATATACTTGACTTAATTGATATTTTATTTTTTAGGCTTCTGATGATGAATCTTATATCAGCGATGTGAGTGATAATATATCAGAGGACAACACCAGTGTTGCAGACAACATTTCTCGGCAAAGTATATTGCTATGTTTTGAACTTTGGGAAATAATGTTGGTTTTGTTCATATACCAGACTTAACTGCTTCTCTATACAAGACCAACTCTGCTGCTTGCTTGTTCTGGTGGTGAATTTGGTTCAAGGAATAAATCTTTTTTTCTTAAGGTGGTGCTTTGTTGTGATAACATTTTTTTCTATTCTCAGTTCTCAATGGTGAGCTAACAGGAGGTGCATTCAGGAATGGACGGCGAACTTGTCTCCCAGCTCCCAGTCCTGACACCAGTAACATCAATCTGTGGAATATTTTGAGAAATAACATTGGCAAAGATCTTTCCAAAGTATCCATGCCAGTTGAGCTAAATGAACCTCTGAATACCTTGCAACACCTCTGTGAAGAACTGGAATACAGTGAACTCCTGGATAAGGCTGCAGAAACAGATGATCCTTATGAACGCATGGTAATAAATTTAGCGTAGCACTTCTTATGCCTATATTAAAAAGGGAGCTGTTGTGTGGAGGTCTGTGCAGAGTCCTCTCTCACTCTACCTGTTCACAGAAAATGTGTGATACCCTACAGTGATGGTACATGCACAGGAATCTTTGCCTATTTTATCTTATATTCTTGTCTGCATTTCAACAGGTTCTCATAGCTGCTTTTGCAGCGTCAGGTTATGCCTCTACATACTTTAGAGCGGGAAGCAAGCCATTTAACCCAGTGCTCGGTGAAACTTATGAATGTATTAGAGAAGACAAAGGATTTCGATTTTTCTCAGAGCAGGTGAGGCTTATTTCTAGATGGACACCGATGGTAAAGTTTAGACTTTGGTTTCTTTGTTTAGTAGATTGACCTTGTTTTTATTTTCTGGTTAAAAAAGGTTTATTTTCTTGATAGTAAAAAAAAAAAAAAAAGGTGGTAAGTATGAGTGAACCTCATTAAATACTGGAAGGTATGTTTTCATATTAATCACTGTAGTAGTGTTGTTTTAAGTACATAGTGTAAAACTGAAGCATAAGTTTCATCTGTTTTCGTAGCAACATAAGCTAATAGATAGTGTGGGCTATTTAATATTGTTATATTGCAGTAATAGTTGTTTTGTCTTAGAAATGAAAATTAATTGCTTTTAACTCAGCCAAACTGTTTTTCAGGTTAGCCACCATCCTCCCATTTCGGCCTGTCACTGTGAATCGAAGAACTTTGTGTTTTGGCAAGGTATACCTTTTTAATTCAAAAGCATAAAACTTGTTTTATTAGCACATAAAAACTCTGTCTGTACAAGCTGAGCTTTTGTTTGGAACTTACCCCAAATTTTTATACTTACAATTTTTATAGTAACATGTTACAAACTGATGCTCTGAATTACTGCACTCCAAATTCTCAATTTGAAGAGTGAGTAGATGTGTTACAACTTTCCTTGTCACTTGCAGTCTGTTTATACTTTTCTGCTTAAAAGATTTTTACCAAGAAAATTGTTATTTCTTATAAACACAAGCAGTTCTTTTTACACAGTTGAACAAGCAGCTGTTTCTTTTCTTGTCTCTACTGGCATTTGCATTTAATTTATATGGAACGCTCTCATGAGAGATTTGACAGTAATGTAACGCAGGCATAACTCCTAGAAGAAAATCAAAATTCTCTTTTTTTTTTTTCTGACCTCATGCCATTTTCTAGGTTGTTTTATATTTATTTATTTATTTGTATTTTCATGAGAACCTCATACTGTCCTGTTTTAAACTGGATGGTGTAGTATAAATCATCTCATCTACCACAGATCACTACGAATGGAAGACTTTGGTCTTCTTGGTTTTGTAAATCTTTCACTATCTTTCACTATTATATTCAGATATCAGGTGGAAAAACAAGTTTTGGGGAAAATCAATGGAAATTCTGCCAGTTGGAACTTTGAATGTGACACTTCCAAAGTAAGCTCGTTTTTATTTCCTTTTGGTTTGGTCTTTGATGTAGTCTAATCTAAGCTGTTTTGTGACTGGATTGGGTAAAGTGTATGCAGAGATTGCATGAATTGTATGGGTGACAGCGGCTAGCTCAAATTTCTCCCGAGTCTGCAGATGGAGGTACGGAAGCATTGCTATGCCTGAAGATTTATTTGGGTTTTGGGAGGAAAAATGTTCATGTATGAACTCTCTAGAAACTGACAGACAGAGGAGAATGGAAATGTTTTAGGAGAGAAAACACAAGTTCTACACATACAGTAGTGATCAACTGTTCAAAACAAGGCTTCAATATAGGACTGTCAGCAGCTAGCACTGTCCTTACTAAAGCTCTCAGTAGTGCTGTTTCCTCAGAAGAACTGATAATGCAATGTCGTTTTTCAAAATGTCAAAGCCCAAAAATGTTCTTCAGATGTTGACTGAGTAGTGAGAGGAAGAAGTTTCAATACAAACAAAGCTGGTTGTAAGTCAAAAATATGCAAGGAGAGGATATTTTAAGTACATCTGCAGGTTTTGCAGTACTATTCCTGCTCCTATATGTTGCAGCCATCTTTCTTTCTGAATCTAACAGTATGACATTCTTTGGGATTCCATATCACCTTTTTATCTGTCTCTTGAAATAGAGGTAAATGCACTCGTGAGCAGCTTTGTTTTCTGTCTCCATATTTGTACCTCAGTCTTTGAAGGAGAATGTGCTTTGCACATTCTCTCATTTTAGTCCCTTGTTTGACAACAGAGGTGCTCTGAATATGAGTAGTTGTTACAGAGGAAAAGGTGTGCCAGTTAGCTCCTGCCTACTTCCTTTCTGTTCTTTCCTTCCACATTTATTTTGCTCTATTTGTAATTCAATTGCATTGTCTGCCTGTGGCCTAAATCCAGCCTTATGTTAATCTTTGCATCCAGCACTCCTGGAATTGAGGTCAAAGCACCTTAATGCTCTGGGGAAAGTGAATTTGCCGTGCAGGACTTAAGTGATTCATGCCATCTTGATTTGTGGTTCATAGCATTATTCCTCAGTTCTCTGCACTAGACCATAGGTGACTTCCTCCATGTAGGATCAGTAATGTGCCCAGAACCTATTATTTTAATAAAGTAAGCTATTGTTTCAAACATTTTTGAGAAATGTGAAATTGTATAATGGCTTACTTTTTTTCTCGTTTATGATCTTGATTAATTTATATTACCAGCTACTTGTTAATCTATTCTTAGGTATGGAGATTACTATGTCTGGAACAAAGTCACTACGTGCATACATAACATCCTTAGTGGAAGGAGGTGGATAGAACACTATGGAGAGATAACTATCAGAAACACAAAAAGCAGCGTTTGTATTTGTAAACTCACATTTGTCAAGGTAGTGTATGTATTCTAATGCATGTCACCTATTTATAAAAATACACAGTTAAAGTATGCATAGAGGTGTTTCTTCAGTATTCCGGAAATCCACATTCCACATTTTGCCTTACCAACATTTGAGAATATCTAAATCATCAAATAAGAGTGCAATGTCAAGTAGTGTGACTTTTCCATTGAACTGGTACATTTGATATCAATGTCTTACATTGCTATACACTTGTGTGCTATACTGTTGTTGTTTTTAGGTTAAAAATAAAATGACAAAATTTCTTATCTATTAATACTATAAAAATGCAAAGTAACTGTATAGACGTTTGTGCCATATTACTTCTACTTTTGCTAGAATTTGGCCATTGATATTTTATCTCTTTGGCTTCAATAGCTCACACTATTTTAATATCCAGGCAGGAACCATATATAAAAACAGATCAATATATAGATCTGTTAGTATCAATTATTTTCCCTAAAAACATGTTTGCCCTTTGTATTATGACAAAATATATTGATACCATTGCAGTGTGAGCAATGGTGTATCACTGCAAATCTGAAGTTCGTGTCTTGTTGGATGTTCTGATGAGTGACCGACAGTAGATGAAGGTGTTAAATGTGTCTAAGAAAAGCAAAACAGAGAAGAGAAAGAGAAAGCAAATACCAAGTAATAGTGGCTGAGAGTCTTCCCTGCTACAAACAGCAGTGTGCTGGACCCATCAAAGTTTTCCTTTATATATATATTCAATACCTCCCCATCTGGAAAGAAGAGAGTTAGGTGCTTGTGATCTTGCAGCTTTCAAAGTCTCATTTTACTGCTCTATTTTTGGGGATTTGGGTTAATGAACAATATATTTCCCATATGTTCTGGTAATTAACTGTACTTGAATACCTTATGCTGAAACCACATATCAAGTCATTCAAGGTTTCTTAAACTAAAGCAATTAATAATTAAATCATCTGAATTTTGAATACTGATATTCTTGGTTTCAGGTGAACATTTCTGATACAAAATTTGGACAGTTAAGATTCATGCAGTAACTGTTTTGGTACAGAGTAACATGATAGTTAACTCAGAATTCTTCATTAAATTTGCAGGTAAACTACTGGAATTCAAATGTAAATGAAGTCCAAGGTGTTGTGATTGATCAAGAAGGGAAGGTGGTGCATCGCTTGTTTGGAAAGTGGCATGAAGGTCTTTACTGTGGGGTTGCACCTTCAGCCAAATGTGTATGGAGGCCAGGTAAGAAGCTTGTGGTAAACTCTGGCGGGCACCATGGTATAACTCTAAACTTTGTAAAATGGTTTGAGCCATCATTTTAAATACACAAAATACTATGGGGGAAATATTTTTTTTTTACTAGATATATAAATAAGAATTTACAGCAGTTTATAATAATGATAAGTGGAAATGCTCCTACAGGGCCTAGACTTTTACATCTTGTTCTGAATATATGGCTCCTGGTCATATATTCTGGGGGACAACCTAAGAATAAAGTTAAGAAAATAATCAGGTGTCTGGGTCTGCCTGACTGCTTTCTCACAGAGAGAGGGTAACTTGTTTGGATTCAATAGAATAGGAAATATCATTTTACCAATTTTACCAAGTTTGCTGTCTTAGTCCTTTATTAAACTGAAGGACTGGTCTTCAGAGGTGGTGAACTCCTGTAATTTCAGTAGTTGAATTCAGCTTCATTATTGCTTGCTTAGAGACTTTGGCGTTAAATTACTCTTCCTTTGCACATACAGTATTTTTCATATGTGCAGAGTGATTATCCAGGAATTGTCATTATTGCTAATGCTTTGCACCCACTCTGCTCTGACTACTTTTAGTGCTGAAGGTTCAGAACAGTGCCCAATCTGTCTTCAAGCAAGTGTATGTTCCAAAATCAACACTGAAGATTAGCTAGGGTTAGCTTGTATATGTATATCTGATAAACCTGTTTTCCTAGGAATGGGAAACTGTTTAGCTTAAAAATCTTAAAAACAGTAATTTTTATTTAAAAATGAAAGATCATAAATGTTTTGAATCTATTATCATATAATTATAACCTATGAAAAACAAGCAGTTG